>NC_138550.1:6181987-6381987 GCF_964273705.1 Natrix helvetica | reverse complement strand
GAAGCCAAGTGAAACAATGACATCACCCAACATGCCTAAATCAGATCTCCTTCACACCATTCCAAATTGGCATCTTCATCATGAATCTAATCTCCAGAAATGGGCTGTTATTCATCACCAACCTGAAAATATTAGAAGAGCGAGGCAGGCCAGAGGATTGCTTAAAATCATCTTCTTTTAACGAGCCATCAATCCCTTGTGGGGTGAAGCCTGGGCAACTGAATGGAACTGTGTGTTTCCTGGCCAGATGCCCTTCCTGTTGCCAATGCAGATTTTTGTCCAGCAGATACATTCTCATTGTGCCCAGAGAGAGAAATATCTGCCTCTACCTAGGATCGAACTCACAGCCTCCTGATTGTGAGGTGAGAACTCCACCTCTAGGTCCTTGCACCATTCGGAGGCTTGCTTAAAATGCCCTCCATTAAATGCTTCCTTTTGTTTGTTTGTTTGTTTGTTTATTGGATTTATATGCCGCCCTTCTCCCAAAGGACTCAGGGCGGCCGGTACAACATAAAACAACAACAACACATATTACAAAAGTTAAAAAGGAAATTAAATAAAGTATCCAAAAACAAACCCAATGAACATTAACAATAAAAATTTAAAAATTAGATTAAAGTTAACAATTAAATTAATCATTTATTTTATTCTGTTCAGGCAAGACCGGCTTGCTGGAAAAGCCAACTTTTGAGGGCCACCAACTTTTCTGTGATGTTCTGACCTAGGCTTCCTGATTCAGTAAAAAGCACCCGCTTAGTCCCAAAACCCCTCTTAATTTCAACAGCTGTGAATTAGGTTCATTCACACCCCGTAATGAGTCACAAATAGTTTGTAAAGACTCCGACAGAAGTCTGCCAAAGTCTTTCGGGATAAGGCGGATAAGCACCCACCTTTATCTTCCTTGAAATGCTGCCAAAGTCCTAATTGACAATTAGCTTGGCAAGGCCACACAACAGAGCTTCAGAATGTAAACCGACCAGCATGAACAAAGTTGCTTCCTGCAAAGGCTCACATACCATTGCTCCTCTTTTGATGTCCTATGGGAGGGGCCAATCACTTCCAAGCCTTACTCGCAAGTCGCCCCTTTTGTCTTAACTGGTCTTGCCTTGTGGCAGCTCTGTGCCTGTGCACACTGTGAATAGGCTCCCCCTGTTCCTCTGCCTCGATGATGTCCAACTCTGAAGGCTCCGGAGGCAGCACATAACTCCCACATGGCTCTGGCCCCCTCTCTGCTTCTGACCCAGAGCCCTCATCCGAGCCTTCCCCAGACTCCAGGATTGGCCCATGTTCCTCCCCAACCTCCTCTCTGTCAGACTCTGCTGCCAGCTCTGCGAGCCGCTGGCAGGCCACAAGACTTGGTGACAGCCTAAGGGAGAGATGTTTGGAAAGTGCTCTTCACATGGTACTAATGGCTGACCTTAAACACACACAGCTGTGGAAAAAGAACATGCAAATGCGGCAAACATCCTTGGCTGTCTAAATATTTGTGTTACCAACAACAGCCCTAAATAAAATCTCGGCAACGTGGCAAACTCTTCCGAACAAAAAGACTTCAGCGATGGATCTTGGACTACAGGAATGCTGTCTCTTCACTGAATCTCTGGTAGCTTCTCACCAGCTTCTCTTTCACACGCCCGTGGAGCAGCCATGTTGGTGTCAGGAGTTCACAACTGGCTGTGCCTCCTTATCATCGTAGCCGTGACTGTTGTGGGGATGACCGGAAACGGGTTCATCTTTATTTCAGACGTCTGTGACCAGATCCGAAGCAAAACACAGACGGGTTCGGATCTCCTGTTGATGTGTCTCAGTCTAAGCCGGTTCATTTTCCTTGGGATCACGCTGGGCTTGCATTGCATCAGCTTCCTGGATATTAATCAACCCAAATACTCCGGCAGCGTCACCATTTTCTTTTGGACCTTTTTCAATGCCACCACGTTGTGGATTACCACCTGCCTTGGAGTCTTTTACTGTGTGAAGATTGTCAACTTCAGCCAGCCCTTCCTCGTGAAAATGAAGCTGAGGATTTCCAGCCTGGTTCCCCATTTGCTGGTGGCGGTGATGCTGATTTCCTTGGCTTCGGCTCTTCCTTTCCTCTGGATTGAGGATCACAGCCGGTCTTATAACAACCCAGAGGGCAGGCAGAGGATGGTGGATCAGATGTTCCTCTTCGGTATGCTGTATACTGTAGGGACCTTCCCGTCGTTCATCATATTTTTAATTTCCTCCGTTTTTTTAATTTACTCACTCGTGCACCACGCGAAGAGGATGCAGAGCAACGCGCTGGGCTTTAGAGACCAAAGGATGGACGTTCATCTGAAGACCACGAAGGTCCTGACCTCTTTCCTCATCCTCTACGCCGCAACCTTCGTAGCGGAAATCTCAATGACTTGCTTCCCCAGTCCCTGGGCATCGGTGATGTCCATAACGGTGATTAGTGCGTATAATTCGGGACACACCATTGTTTTGATCGTCATGAATTCCAAACTGAAGGAACGATTGAGCAAGATGTTCTGGTGTCTGAGGAAGCAGACATGAAGGACTGAGCCCAGACTGAAATCACGCTTAAATCTTGCTCGAACGTGCACAGAGTTGCAGATGTTCTAACCCAGCCTTCGCAGAAGCAAGAAACAGACTCCCCTCTTTAATTAGACATTGGGGAATTAACTGTCTTCACCAACAGGAAGTCCAGACAAGGAGTCCTGCAAGCAATACTCCTTATCAGCACATTAAGAAAATAGATTAGAATAGAAAAGAATAGGATGGGATGGGATGGGATGGGATGGAATATGGAATGGAATGGAATAGGATGGGATGGGATGGGAGGTTGGGATGGAATAGAATATGGAATGGAATGGAATGGAATAGGATGGGATGGGATGGGAGGTTGGGATGGAATAGAATATGGAATGGAATGGAATCAGTGAAACTGACTGAGAATCCTATACTACCTTGAAACTCTTCGTTCCTGGTTTTCTGCCTCTTCCTTTTATCTACTGTACTGAATTATGAATCCTAATTCTCCAACTGTTGCTATTAGGGTAGCGGTCAGCCTTCCCAATTTTTGATTTTGGGGCCAATCACCAGGAGACGTTGAGTTCATGCCTTAGACATGAAAACCAGCTGGGTGACTTTGGGCCAGCCTCTCTCTCTCTCTCTCTCTCTCTCTCTCTCTCTCTCTCTCTCTCTCTCTCTCTCTCTCTCTCCTCCCTCCATCCCTCCCTCCCTCCCTCAGCCTAGCCCACCTCACAGGGCTGTTGCTGTGGGGAAAATAGGAAGAGGAAGGATGATTAGATATGCTCAGCACCTTCAGTTGTTTATAAAAATAATAAAGGCAGGGAAAAAGTAGTAAAATAAAACGCAAGTGTGATGGTGAACCTACGGCACGGCTGCCGGAAGTCGCACGCAGGGCCATTCTCCAGGCACACTAGCCATTGCCCATTGCTCTTCCTGGTTACGGCACGCACAGGTGTCGTGGCCAGCTGGTTTTCCAGCACAGAAACCGGAAGAGCAGCTCCCTGGCATGCATGAGCTTCTGGTTTTTGGTGCGTGCATGCATGCTGGTCAGCTGGTCTTTGCATGGAAGCTCAGCTTCTCTTCTGGTTTCCGACACTCCCCCCCCCCCGCATGTACACTCCTGTTTTGGCACTCGGTGCTAAAAAGGTTTGCCAACACTGAAATATAAAATTAAAATAAATAATAAAATAATAGCAGAGCAGAGCAGAGCAAAGCAAAGCAGATTTCTCTTCTTTCTCAGCACATCTCTCTGATACCCAAACACCTTAGGGTTTTTCACCTGGAGGAAATGTTAAGGATTGCCTGTGTCTTAATGTCAACAACATGGTGTTCAGTTTTATAATGTTTTTAGTGCTTCAACGGTCATATTTATTTATTTTTAATTGTAGGCCACCCAGAGCCTTAGCTTGAGATGGGCGGCTATGGAAATCGAATAAATAAACAAACAAATTGCAGTTGAAATGAAATTCCGAAGTCCCTATTTGTCTTGTTCCGTCAGATTCCACAAATGCGGAAGACAAGTGGAACGCATCATGGTTTGTGAGGGATGTAATCGTACATCAGCATCAACAATATGTCATCTGCTGTGCCCGCCACCCTTCCATGGCTAAGGCGGGATGAGAACAGTGCCCTCCACTCTGCCACTGCCTTCCTCCCAGATGTGTCCCAGGTCTTTTAAAATTTTTATTAATGGCTTGGATGCCGAGATGGGAGGGACTGTTATCAAATCTTCCCATCTGATAGCCAGAGCCTCGGAGGAGAAGAAATGCAATCGAAACTGATGTTGATAGATTAGAGCAATGGACTAAAAGCAGCAGAATGAAATTTAACAGAGGGAAATGTAAAGCTATCAGTGCAGGTTGTATAAATCAAACGCATAAATATAGGACGGGGAAACATTTGGCTCTTTAATAGCAGGTGTGAAAAATGCCCTGGGAGGGTGGCTGATCACAGAACTGAATCTGAATCAGAGGAGGGATGTGTTTTGCAGAAAGAAAGAAGGAAGGAAGGAAGGGAAGGAAGGAAGGATGGAGGAAAGGGGTAGCCGAAGGAAAAGGAAGAAAGGGGAGGGAAGGGGAGGGGAGGGGAAAGGGAAGGAAGGAAGGGAGAGAGGGAGGGAGAGGGGAAGGAAGGAAGGAAGGAGAGAAAGAAAGAAAGAAAGAAAGAAAGAAAGAAAGAAAGAAAGAAAGAAAGAAAGAGGAAAGGGATAGCCGAAGGGGAAGGAAGGGAAGGGGGGAGGGTGGAAAGGGAAGGAAAGGGAAGGAAGGAAGGAAGGAAGGAAGGGAAGGGAGAGAGGGAGAGAGAGGGGAAGGAAGCGGCAAAATTCACTTAACAACTGTCTTGCTTATCTTGGACTCCATTGTGGTCGTCAGTTGTGGACTATCGATATTCTTAAGATGAAACCGAAAGGATCACTCTTACCTTGAATACTTACATATCCACATTTTATCCTTCTGACGCATGTCCCCAGGCACTTTCTCAATTAAACTCTCCTACAAAATGCAGTCTTGCAAACGACTGAATTAAGAACATTTGAATTGACTCTCTTAATGATTGCATAAAATTAAAGCTGTGGTTAGGATATAAATAGCCATATAATTGTACATAGGTGGAACTTTGAGAGGGCAAAGTCCAATCAAAGCTTCGTAATTTAAATCAGCTCACTGTGTATTGTTTTGCTTTTTTTAAAAAAAGCCATGTTTGGTTTTGATTTTGATTGCGAGAATCAATGAAATGAGATCGGAAATGATGCTTTGAAAGAGGATACGAGCCAGCAGTGTGCAGTGGCAGCCAAAAAAGCCAATGCCATCCTAAATTGCATTAACAGAGGGATACAATCCAGATCAAGGGAGGTACTAATACCACTCTATAAAGCCCTAGTAAGCACTGATGATGCTACCTAGTTGAGTAATGAAATGTCTATAAGAAAACAACTAAGCTAAGAAAAAAATGAAATTCAGTGTAGAGAAAAGCAAAGTCCTACACGTAGGTAAGAAAAATGAAAAATACACATATAAACTGGGTGAAACCAGGCTTAATAGCAGTGACTGTGAGAAGGATCTTGGAGTCTTAGTGGACAACCAGCTAAATATGAGCCAGTAGTGTGCAGTGGTAGCCAAAAAAGCCAATGCAATCCTAAATTGCATTAACAGAGGGATACAAACAGGATCAAACGAGGTACTAATGCCACTCTATGAAGCCCTAGTAAGGCCACACCTAGAGTACTGAATCCAGCTTTGATCACCACACTATAAAAAAGATGTTGAGACTCTTAAAAAAAGTGCAGAGAAGAGCAACCAAGAGGATTAGGGGACAGCAGGCTAAAACATACGATGAACAGTTGCAGGAACTGGGCATGGCTGGTCTAGGGAAGAGAAGGACCAAGGTAGAACATGATAGCAGCCTTCCAATATTTGAGGGGCTGCCACAAAGAGGAGGGGGTCAAGCTATTTTCCAAAGCACTTGAAATCCAGACAAGGAATAATGGATGGAAACTGATCAAAGAGAGATTCAACCTAGAAACAAGGAGGAATTTTCTGACAGTGAGAACAATCAACCCATAGAACAGAAGTTGCCTTCTCAAGTTGTGGGAGCATCATCACTGGAGGCTTTCAAGAAGAGATTGGACTGCCATCTGTCAGAAATAGTGTAGGGTCTCCTGCTTGAGCAGGGGGGTTGGACTAGATGACCTATAAGGTCCCTTCCAACTCTGTTAATCTGTTAAAGGATACATCCAGGCTGGGTTTCCTGGTTTGAAATTTCCAGCAGAGCCCAAAATTTACCATCATGATTTTATCCTTGTTCAGCGGATAACCACAAAAGCTTTAGAAATAATATTTGTGCCAACCTGTTTTCCTTTTCCAGAGGAGACAAGAGTCTCATCAGGGACCAGATCTCATCAGCAAAACTCTAAATGAGATGGCACCAGTTGTAAGCATTTTCTGTACGGCACCTCTTTGCTTCCATTTTGGTAGTCGTCCAAATATTTATAAACCAGTTTGGGCAGATCTATCAGCAGGGGAGAAGATCCTTATTGTGAGATCCATTGTTACATAGACTCCTTGGCAGATTGTTTTATTTTTGTCTTCGGGTTTTCAGATGAGAGTTTTCTCACCTTTAACTGGGAGATATTACAGATTGGATCAGTGTTTCTCAAACTTGGCGACTTTAAGTCCTGTGGACTTCAACTCCCAGAATCCCCCAGCCAGCATAGCTGGCTGGGGAATTCTGGGAGTTGAAGTCCACAGGACTTAAAGTCGCCAAGTTTGAGAAACACTGGATTGGATGCTGAATGTATAGAAAAGAAAGCAGAGAAATGCCTTACTCCATATTGGGGCTGGAAAGAATGCTTGTAAGGGTGCCGTGATTCACTTAACAACTGTGACAATAAAGGTTATAAAATGGCTCACTTAACAATGATCTCAGCAGAAATTTTGGGCTAACCATTGTGGTTATAAGGTGAGGACCAACTGTACTTTCTTGCTTACAAATGCCTTCGGCGTCCATAATTTCATGAAATGTCCATCTGCAATTTGGATATGAACTTTAGGCATTGTCACCGAGAATCCCTTGTTGCTTAGGTATTTTGAACTTCTGCATTCTCAGAGTCTTTATTTTTCCCCCTTCATCTCCACAATTAATGTCTACCATGGGTTCTCGTTGTAACTGCTCTTGAAGGTGACCTCTAAAAGCTTTCTAGATGCCAAACGACCATGTTTAACCCTGAGGTTTTCAATCACAAGTCTGTTATGACACACATATGGAACCATCATTTTCATTTAAATTGTTGTTGTTATTAGTCCCAAAGTCATGTCTGACCCATCATGACCCCATGGACAAAATTCCTCCAGGCCTTCCTGTCCTCTCCCATCCTCCGGAGTCCATTTAAGCTCACGCCGACTGCTTCAGTGACTCCATCCAGCCACCTCCTTCTCTGTCATCCCCTTCTTCTTTTGCCCTCCATCGTTCCCAGCATGAGGGTCTTCTCCAGGGAGTCCTTCCTTCTCATCAGGTGGCCAAAGTACTTGAGTTTCCTCTTCAGGATCTGGTCTTCTAAAGAGCAGTCAGGGTGGATCTCCTCTAGGACTGACCAGTTGGATCACCTTGCAGTCCAAGGGACTCGCAGGAGTCTTCTCCAGCACCAGAGTTCAAAGGCCTCAATTCTTTGGCGCTCAGCCTTTCTTATGGTCCAACTTTCACAGCCATCCATTGCAACTGGGAAAACCACAGCCTTGACTATACACACTTTTGTTGGCATTTAAATTAGATTATTTAAAATAAATGATAAGCACCTGGAGAGCCCATAGGTGAAATTAAGCAGTGATGGGATTCAAATAATTTAACAACCAGTTCTCTGCCCAGTGACCAGCTGGGTAAGTGGGGCTCGGTGGTCATGTGACTGTGTGGGTGTGGCCAACTCAATGTCACTCACATCGATGGGTGCTTCGTCTTAGCTGTGAGAATGTAATCAGGGTTAACCGGAAAGGCAGTTTCTGTAAGCAGGGCAATAAAGATTAGGCTGGAAACAACACCAGAATGCTTCCTGCATTCCTTACAGGATTAGCCCTCTAAAGTGGGGGAAAAAAAAAGGAGATTTCTTCCAACAACCGGTTCTCCAAACTGCTTAGAATGTTAACAGCTGGATCTCCCGGCTGAATCCCACCACTGCCCAAGGGGAACATTTTTCTCTGCAGTTTAGGCGGTATAATCATAACGTTGGCCTAGAAACCAGCTCAACCGCTCCCTATTTGGACTCCTAAAAATGTTCCTTCATTTGCCCCGACCTGCAAGTGAGACTCTTGACAGATTCACTCTCCTTGCATAAAAACTCACCTGGTGAACTTTTCATTCCGTATCCATATTTTGGTTTCCAGCCAATTATTCTCACAATCTTGCTACCGGCTTCCTTCAGCAAGGACTCAAGGAGATGTTAATAACATTAAGTGAGTTGGAGACAATGATAAAGTTAGCTGCCAGGCTGGCCTTCTGCACAGTTTTGACTGGTCATTAGTTAAGGGACTGCTGGAGGGATTATTTGACAGATACCCAAAGTGTCATGATTTTCTCATTAGGAGAAGGAGGGCACGGTTACGGCAGACTGCTGTGTGTCAAATATATGCAATCAAATCAGGTCAGCGTAATAATGGAAGTTTTTCCTGTCTCTATCACAAACCAAGGCAGATACTTTTCTTAGTACGACATATGTAGGATAGTGGCTGCAGATATGCAATGCTAACTAAATATAGGCATGCCATAAAATGGGTTTTAGTACTTAATATAGTATCTGAATAGGGTCACGGTGGCTCAGTGGTGAAGATGCTGAGCTTTCGATCAGAAAGGTTGGCAGTTCGGCGGTTCAAATCCCTAGCGCCGCATAATGGAGTGAGCTCCCGTTACTTGTCCCAGCTTCTGCCAACAGTTCGAAAGCATGTAAAAATGCAAGTAGAAAAATAGGAACCACCTTTGGTGGGAAGGTAACAGCGTTCCGTGCGCCTTCGGTGTTTAGTCATGCCGGCCACATGACCACGGAGACGTCTTCGGACAGCGCTGGCTCTTTGGCTTTGAAACGGAGATGAGCACTGCCCCCTAGAGTCAGGAATGACTAGCACATAGGTGCGAGGGGAACCTTTACCTTTTATAGTATCTGAAGGCAGGACAAGATGCAATGGAGGGAAACTAACCAAGGAGAGACCCAACCTAGAACTAAGGAGAAATTTCCTGACAGTGAGAACAATTAATCCATGGAACAACTTGCCTCTAACAGCCGTGGTGGCGCAGTGGTTAGAATGCAGTATTGCAGGCTAATTCTGCTGACTGCTAGCAGTTCGGTTCTCACCAGCTCGAGGTTTACTCTGCTTTCCATCCTTCTGTGGTCGGTAAAATGAGGAGCCAGATTGTTGGGGGCAAGAGGCTGATTCAGTAAACTGCTTAGAGAGGGCTGTAAGGCACTGTGAAGAGGTATATAAGTCTAAGGGCTATTGCTACTGCTCCAGAAGTTGTAAATGCTCCATAACTGGAGATTTTTAAAGAAGAGATTAGACAGCCATTTGTCTGAAATGGTGTAGGAGGGCGAAAATCAAGGGCGAAAATCAGCTGGCCAGCTGGAGCTGACAGGGCAACCCCTTACGTGCCCTTAGAAATGGCTCCATGTGCCACCTGTGGTACGCGGGCCATAGGTTCGCCATCACTAGGCACCAGGAAATGGTTTCTATCTAGGGTTATTGATTCTTTTTAGACTGCGTCCAATTTGGAGGGGCCAAGATCTCAAAAGAGCCATCAACCGCAGAGGTTGCTAGACAATTGGGATGGATGACTCCCCGTAGAAGGTTTGGGAGACGCTGCATGTTGAGAAACTGTCCAACGTACACGAATGCAGCAGAAGACATACAGCTCTCGATGTCAATGTTTGTCATTGTATCCAGCCTGGATTCTCTCCTGTTGCTAGTAATTCTGCTTTATTAAACGCACCCCGAGCACTATCCCTGACATATTAGGCTGTGCCTCACAGTATTATCAAGGACGGTTCCCCCCTCCCCTTACACATCTTTTTCTGCCTCCTGGTTTAATTCTTCTCTGCTTCCGTTATAGGTCTGCCTCTCTAATTCTTTCCTCCTGATTTCCTCCTTCTGCCAGAGAAAACTTCACTTTTCCTGGTTGCTTTCTTTCAAACACATCTCTCTCTCTCTCTCTCTCTCTCTCTCTCTCTCTCTCTCTCTCTCTCTCTCTCTCTCTCCTTCTCTCCCTCTCTCTGTCTCTCCCTCCCTCTCCTTCTCTCCCACCCTCTTTCTTCTCCCCCTCTCCCCTTCTCTCCCTCTCTCCTTCTCCCCCTCTCTCCTTCTCTCCCTCTCTCCTTCTCCCTCCATCCCTCTTCCCCCTGTCTCCTTCTCCCTCCCCTCCTTCTCTCCCTCCCATCTTCCTCTCTCCCCCCTCTTTTTCCTTCTCTCTCTCCGTCTCTCTCTCCTCCCTCCTCTTGTTCTCCCTCTTTTTCTCCCTCTTTCCTTCTCCCTCCCATACTCTTTCCCCCTCTCTCTTTCTCTCCCCCTCCCTTCCTCCCCCTCTCTATTTCTCTATCCCTCTCTCTTCCTTCCTCTCCTTTTCTCCCCCTCTCCCTCCATCACCCCCTCTTTCTCCTTCTCTCCCTCCCTCTCCCTCCTTTTCTCCCACTCTCTTTCTCCCTCCTTCTCTCTCTCTCCTTCTCCCTCTCTTCCTTTCCCCCTTCCTACCTCTCTCTCTCTCTCTCTCTCTCTCTCTCTCTCTCTCTCTCTCTCTCTCTCGTAACTCAGGGTGGAAATGAAGGGCCTTTGGTGTCTGCGATAAAGCAACCAAGCTTCGAGAGCATAGATGACTCCACAATGTAACCCTGAGCTACAAATATTCTCTTCTTTGGATTCATGAAGAGAAGGGCCAAAGGTATGGTTTCCCCTCCACCCCTGACGGCCTCCCAGAATGCCTCATAATGCTCCCTTACAGTTTCTACCTCCGACTTTTATTTTTAATTTTCCAAGATTGTCGTCGAGTGTGTCTCTCCAAGCATTTCGACGCATTCTTTGCAAGAGTCTGATCATTCAACACCCCCACCCCCCACCCCATCCCGAGCAAATTGAAGTCCTAATTCAGCCAGGCGATTCAGCGTCTCCCTCAGCTTAAATTCTCATCTGTGCTTGAATTAGATTTTAAGAAGGTTTCCTTACCTTCTGCTATTTTTCTTCTCCAGTTCGCTGTTTATGTAATGGCTTTCTTTTTTTTTCCTCAGCGAGCATTCATCACTCCAACCCACCGCCCCAGCCACCATACAATAAAATTACCAGCTATTAAAGAACAGACATAAAATAAGCACGTTAAATCACAACATACAGGCGCCGATTTTTTTAAAAAAATCATGTTTAAAATACTGTGCAATAAAGTCATCCGAAAACAGACTGGGATAAAAAGAACTGTGAATTTCTCAAAGAGACGGACTGGGTTTGTTTATTTATTTTAGTTGAACTGGGCTCCCCTTAATTTTTGGGCTACTTTCATGCCCCAACATTTTGGGCTAGTTTCCTCCTCCATCCAAATTAACTTTTTTTTAAAAAAAAATCAAAATGGATGGATCTAGTTGATATTGCCACCTTCTTCCTTTATGTGCTTTTCCTCTCTTTCTTGAATTTTGATTAAAGTTTATTGTAATATAAAATGAAAACAAAGGTCTGAATGAAGAGGGAGGGGAAAAAAACATCTCAAGAAAAATTGCTTGTAGGAAGTTAAAACCCAGCCCTCTCCCAGAAAGAATGAAATATCCTAGGAAATATTGAAAAGGCAGGATATTATATTTCCCTGGATGTGAAAAGAGAGAAACTTGTTTTAAAGACAGAGTAGCTCCCTACAGCTTCCTGCCCATCCCCCTTTGTCAATGGGCCATTAAGATGCTCAAGCCAGACTATTCTACATAATAAAGAGTTCTCCCCTTTAGCTCCGGGGTGATGGGATTAAGGCATGATAGTATTAGCCCTTTACCCATTCAACACAGGACATCTGAGAACTCAACCAAACTTGGGGTTAAAAACACAACCTAGAGAGTTGCCCCTGCATGGCTCCATGGGAGTCTGACAACCAATCAGAATAGATTTCTTACACAGGAACAGGAAACAGAGAAGTGGGGCTGAACAGATTATAAAAAAGCCCAGCAAGCCCCTTCCTCGCTCTCTCTCCTCTGCTCTCTTCTTCTCCACCAACATTGAAGCATCTAATCCCTCTTTTCTGTTCAGGATCTCAAGCCACGTGATCCTGTCCACCGTTAAACCATCTTTCCAAGCAGCCTCCATGTTTCCAGTGTCTTTTCCCCCACTTGGAACTGAACCCAGGTGGACATTTCTGCCAACAGCTGGTAGGACAAGCGACTACTATATAAAAAGAGACCAAACCAGAGGTGGATTCCTACCAGTTCGTACCGGTTCGGCTGAACCGGTAGTGGTTTGTTGGCCTGGGTTGCCGGAAATGTAAGCAAATTGGTTCTCCGGTTGGTGCGACAAGTTTCCCCCCATGTTTCATTCAGACCTTTGTTTTAATGTTCTGCACATGCGCAGACCTACTTATGGGCAAGTGCACGTGCATGTCGAGCATGCGCCAGCCGTATTTCACCTTTTCTCGTCCAGGAAAACATAATATTCTTCCTTTTTAATATTTAGTTTGTTTGTTTGTTGTTTGTTTATTGGATTTCATAGAATATTTCATTCTTCTAGGATAAGGGTGAGTGCTAACTTCCTATATCTTCTTGCAGATATTTCATTACCCATATTAACACCATCAATGTTAGAGGAGGAGGTGTAGGAGGAAGCGGAGGAGGAGGAGGGGAAGAGGATAGCGGGGCCCTTGGTCCTCTTAGAGCTTGGTTGTCTTCTTGAAGACATTTCATTACCCAACTAGGTCACTCTGCAAGATTTTTGGATATCTTCTGGCTTCTTCTCCATTCCTCCAGCTGATAGGAAGACCTTCATTGATAGTAAGCGGGTCTTAATGAGGATTCTTCCATGGAGATCGTCCCTTGGTAGTGGCCTTCCAGATGAGTAGTTACACACCAGCCTGCTCTTAGAAGCATAGAAAACTGACTGCAGAAAAAGACCAACAAAGGAGAATATATGTAGCTCAGGGTCGAAATGAAGGGCCCTCTATTGTCTTCTTACAGATGTTTCATTACCCAAATCTGGTAACATCATCAGTGCTAGAAAGGAGGGGGGGAGGAGGGGGAGGAGGAAGAGGAGGAGTTTAGTTTAGTTTGTTGTCATTGCACCTCGTATAACGAAATTAAACGCCATCTTCAGTGTACTTTACAACTATAAAAATAAAACACAAACACACATCCTTCACATTCTATACAATTGAATTGAAAACCCCTGATATTGCAGGAGGAGGAGGGGAGGAGGAGGAAGAGGAAGAGGAGGAGGACTGTGGGTGTTTAGTGCTCTCTGAGCTTTGTTGTCTTCTTGCAGATGTCTCATTACCCGACTTGGTGACAACATCAGAGCTAGAAGGGAGTGGAACTAACATTGTTAAATCCAGCTTGACCATTTAATGTTTCGCTTAATGGCCATATCGCTAGTGACGGAGTTAAGGTCAGATCAAAAACAATGGTCTTTGATAGAATTTGCCTCAATTCCCTCCACTGATAAGGAGATCCGGGAAAGGATGGGAGCTGCCTTCTCCTCTGGTGAATGTTATCCTTACAAATATGTTTTACAGCTTCACCCAACTGTCCCCTTGTGGCAATAGGTCAGCCCTGGGGACAGGCTGTATGTCATCACAATGAGGATGTAAAACGCTACCGAAGTGCCAGTGTAGAAAATGGTTTTAGTAGATAAATGTTCTACGGGTAGGCTGAAGAGAACAGGGGTTCGGACAGCGATGTTTTTTTTTCTTCATTTTTGAAGAAGGTGTATCCGAGAACAGAATTGCCATCGTGAAGCTGTCTGTAAATCTGCGGAGTGAGCAGTCATTTCATCAGCTGAACCCTTCGAGCCCCTGTTTTGCTGGATTTTGCCTTGAACTCTTAAAATACAGCCTGGGGCACAGATCTGAGTTTTACTTCATTAGGGTAATAAAGAGGCGAACCCCATGACCTGGTTGTAACTGGATTGAGCCAAACGTCGTACATCATTCTTTTGTTCCTTCCTCTGTTGTGGACTGAGAAATACGAATTCTTCAGCAGTGCTGCAGCTGCCCCCCCAAAACTAATGCAATCCTAGTGTCAGGCCTGCAGCCATCTTTTCTTTTGGATCTTTGGCCTGCCACACTTTCTATTATTCTACTATGCATTTTCTACTGTGGGAAAATGGAAGGAGGGATTGTACAGAGTTAGATGATAGATAGCCATAACAACATTCTTTCTAGAAAGCCAAGGTCATCCCTTGTCTTTGCAGTCCTAGTGTCAAGCCTGCAGCCATCTTTTCTTTTGGATCTTTGGCCTGCCACACTTTCTATTATTCTACTATGCATTTTCTACTGCGGGAAAATGGAAGGAGGGATTGTACGGAGTTAGATGATAGGTAGCCATAACAACATTCTTTCTAGAAAGCCAAGGTCATCCTTTGTCTTTGCAGTTCTAGTGTCAGGCCTGCATCCATCTTTTCTTTTGGATCTTTGGCCTGCCACACTTTCTATTATTCTACTATGCATTTTCTACTGCGGGAAAATGGAAGGAGGGATTGTACGGAGTTAGATGATAGATAGCCATAACAACATTCTTTCTAGAAAGCCAAGGTCATCCTTTGTCTTTGCAGTCCTAGTGTCAGGCCTACAGCCATCTTTTCTTTTGGATCTTTGGCCTGCCACACTTTCTATTATTCTACTGTGCATTTTCTACTGCGGGAAAATGGAAGGCGGGATTGTACAGAGTTAGATGATAGATAGCCACAACAACATTCTTTCTAGAAAGCCAAGGTCATCCTTTGTCTTTGCAGTCCTAGTGTCAAGCCTGCATCTTTTCTTTTGGATCTTTGGCCTGCCACACTTTCTATTATTCTACTATGCATTTTCTACTGTGGGAAAATGGAAGGAGGGATTGTACGGAGTTAGATGCTATGTAGCCATAACAAAATTCTTTCAAAGGTCATCCTTTGTCTCTGCACCTCTGCACCTGACCATAACTGGATGGTTGGAAGCTGCCAGCATGGCAGTGGGAGATTGGATCATGTGATGGACTTGTGGGTGTGGGGGAAAGATCGTGAACTTTCAACTAGGTGGGGAAAACCGGGAAGCTTTCAGATTCGGGTTTTCCCAGATGTTCCAACATTGCTCTCTTCATAAATTGGAACTTTGAGCAATACTTTGCCTTGGACTCTGATTTAATTTTGGATGCTATTTGGAACTCTGACACCTAGGCTATATCAAGAGATCAGTGTAGATTTTAGAAAGAGCCAGTATATGACTAGATTCTCTATTGCTGTTCACCTACAGACAGAATCTTGACAGACTAAAGCAATTATCTGCATAATATATCATCAGGAGCTGATGATGCAGTTCTACAAAGAAATTACCGAGTCTGTCATTTGCACCTCTGTAACAGTCTGGTTTGGCATTGCAACCAAACAAGACAGACACAGATTTCAACAGATAGTTAGAACTGCAGAAAAAAAATAATAGCAATCAGCCTGCCTTCCACAAAGGACCTGTATTACTGCAGAAGGGAGGAACTAGAACTCCCTGTCTCCTAGTGATTGATCCACAGTCATGCAGCTGGCTGTCATGCCTAAGGCGAGACTCAAACTCGTGATTCCTCCTTGGCTAACACCTTAACAACTATACTGATTAATAATCAGAACAGTGGGGGGATACTGATGGTTTAACAATCGGTTCGGTCATCGCATGTTTCACACGTGACATGTGTTGCATGCGCATGAGTGGTGAAATTCATTTTTTTTACTACTGGTTCTGTGGGTGTGGCTTGATGGGCATGGCAGGGGAAGGATACTGCAAAATCTCCATTCCCAGCCCATTCCAGGGGACGGATACTGCAAAATCCCCATTCCCTCCCTGCTCCAGGGGAAGGATACTGCAAAATCTCCATTCCCTCCCCACTCCAGGGGAAGGAAACTGCAAAATCCCCATTCTCTCCCCACTCCAGGGGAAGGATACTGCAAAATCCCCAATCTCTCCCCACTCCAGGGGAAGGATACTACAAAATCTCCATTCCCTCCCCACTCCAGGGGAAGGATACTGTAAATTCTCCATTCCCTCCCCACTCCAGGGGAAGGATTCTGCAAAATCCTCATTCCCTCCCCACTCCAGGGGAAGGATACTGCAAAATCCCCATTCCCTCCCCACTCCAGGGGAAGGATACTGCAAAATCTCCATTCCCTCCCCACTCCAGGGGAAGGATACTGCAAAATCTCCATTCCCTCCCCACTTCAGGGGAAGGGTACTGCAAAATCTCCATTCCCTCCCCACTCCAGAGGAAGGATACTGCAAAATCCCCATTCCCTCCCCACTGCAGGGGAAGGATCCTGCAAAATCTCCATTCCCTTCCCACTCCAGGGGAAGGATACTGCAAAATCCCCATTCCCTCCCCACTCCAGGGGAAGGATACTGCAAAATCTCCATTCCCTTCCCACTCCAGGGGAAGGATACTGCAAAATCCCCATTCCCTCTCCACTCTGAGGCTAGCCAGAGGTGGCATTTGCTAGTTCTCCAAACTACTCAAAATTTCCGATACCGCTTCTCCAGAACCTGTCAGGACCTGCTGGATTTCACCCTGACATGCATGCAAAGTTTTACAAAAACTTACCTTCCATGTTACTTTTTGGGGAATAACATAGCTGAGGTGTGGCAATCCACTATGGCGCACTAATTAGCTGAGATGATATAGGTAAGTAAAGTGCAAGGGGGGGATGGGCCAATATGATAGTCAGGGTGAACCGGTTTGCTCTCAGCTGATCGTCGGAGCTCCTGGTTTACCCGAACTGGTCTCAACCGGCTGAATCAAAACCAATCAGAAAACCAGCTCAAATCAATTCAATCATAAGAATGATGTAGAGCCGGTGATACATAAATACATCCTCACTGCACAGTATGGTAGAACCAAAGGTGCAGTTACGGGGCTGAGACACACCAAAAGAACATGCCTGGCCTTTGCTTCTTTGTCAAAACACGCAGTCCTGCCATCGTGCAAAATCTGTAATAATTTAACCACCGAGCAGTTATGACAGGTGATGAATTGAGCACAAGCAGCTAGTTCTCAGTGTGCTATTAATCTTAGGCCACCCGCCGCAGGGACAGGATGAGCAATCTGTACCAGTTAACGGGATGTTGTAAGTCTCACATTCTTGAGACAGCACGGAAAGGTCATTGTGTGCTGCTAAAAAGCAGGATGAGTAGATTTAACGGGATTGATGAAAGAGCTGAACATTGTGTGTTTGTTTTCAATGGGCCCCAAACAACAACACAGAATGAAATCTCTGCAAACACCATAAATAACTGGCTTGATGGAAGGAGAGGAGGAGGAGGACCTGAGTTTTTTCTCTTCCCTTTTTGTTATTTTTCAGCTTTCTTTAGTCCGTTGACTGATGACGGCCCATTAAGTCAAAGTTGACTTCTGGCAACCACACAAATAGATGTCAGATTAGATTGGATTAACAGTGTTGGAAGGGACTTTGTAGGTCATCTAGTCCAACCCCTACCCAAGCAGGAGATCCTACACACCAGGGGTGAAAGGCTACCAGTTCAGACTGATTCGCCCAAACCAGTAGTAAAAAAATGCTACTCGTTCAGGCGAATCAGTATTTCCGATGATCAGCTGTGATGCGTGATTTATTTTAGCTAGAAAGCAGGATTTCCTCGCTGTTCTACTTACCTTTGCAGGTGTGCTCGGCAGCAGGCTCCACCCACCCACCCGGACATCATCATGTCTCCTTTCGATGCTCTGCGCATTTGTGGAAGGCCCTGCACATGTGCAGGGGTGGTGCAAGCGAGCAGAGCGAGCATGCATGCACGCATGCTCGCTCACATTTGCAAACTGGTAGCAAAGGTAAACTAGATTTCACCCCTGCCCTACACTTTTTCCAACAAATGGCAGGTCAATCTCTTCTTAAAAGCTTCCAGGGATGAAGCTCCCACAATTTCTGAAGGCAACTTCTGTTCCATGGGTTGATTGCTCTCCCTGTCAGAAAATTCCTCCTTATTTCCAGGTTGAATCTCTCCTTGTTGAGTTTCCATTCATTGTTCCTTGTCTGGCCTTCAGGTGTTTTGGAAAAGAGCTTGACCTCCTCCTCTCTGTGGCAGCCCCTCAAATATTGGAAGGCTGCTGTCCTGTCTCCCCTGGTCCTCATCCTCACTAGACTAGCCATGCCTAGTTCCTGCAACCGTTCTTCATCTCCAGTCCCCTCATCAACCTGGTTGCTCTTCTCTGCACTAATGTCCTGCAAGATGATCTGTCTTCAACCGGGTTCTTCAGATCTTCCAAAGATGCACCCATGAGCAATGCAACAGCAATTCAGATCTCAATTTCTATGAAACTTCAAATATCTCCTCTTGTGAATATCATGCTACTTTGTGGGAAAACAGAGATATCCAAGGGTAGTGGGAAAGTCCTTATGTTGCATGGATTTCGTGCATGGTCCTTTACACAGTAGTGGCCAAAATTGTGGAAACCTTTTGGGAAAAGTGTATTTTTGAGGTTGGATGGCTAATAGCACCACTTTGTTTTGCAGTAGTACCATAAAATTATATATCAATGGAAACATAATTTAATCAAGAATGTAACGCAACAAAGCTTGTTCAATTATTGGTATTCTGTCAAAAATTGATAGCCAAATAACCAGAAAAAGGAAGCACAACTTGCTTAGGTTGATATCAGGTAGCTTTCCTTCATCTGATTGTAGCCAATGAGCATGAATGTTTAGAGAGCCAATCAGGTGTCATCTTGTTTTGGCAATGAGCCAGTCAGATCACAATAGGATCCTGTTATTGATGGCATGTATTGAAGCTGAGAGGAGGACATTTGTCACCAGGGACGTGCGGTCAGGGGAGGCAGGGGAGGCAGAGCCGCACGTCCCTGGTGACAAATTCCCCTCCTTCCTGACTCCTGAGTCAACATGAAGGGGATCGCGGAGCATGAGCCGCGGTCCCGCGGAGCATGCTCCGCGGTCCCCTTCACGTTGACTTAGGAAGGCGGGGAATGGGACGTGCGCAGGAGGGAGGCTGACGTGGTCCCATTCCCCTCCTTCCTGAGTCAACATGAAGGGCACCGTGGCTCACGCTGATGACGTCACCAGCCTCACCAGCTGTAAAGCTCACCGCACGTCACTGTTTGTCACTAAACAAATCATTGCAAATTGAGGACTACCTGTATTAGGGCAGGACAACTGGAGGGAATATAAATGGAAATTCAACAATTATATTTAAGTTCTTTCACTGCCCTTGAAATAATCTCTGCTGAATGGAGTGCCTGCAGGGGAAAACAATTTATCTTGGACAACCCTTTAATGAATAAGACCTGGAAAAAACCCAGGTGTGCTAGTTTCTCTTCTTTTCTTTCTTTATTAATTAGAATCATATCCTACCTTTCTTTAAGAACTTGGTTTGTCCAGCTTGCTTTTGGGCATTAAGAGTCTTGGTGGCATAGTGGTTAGTATGCAATACTGCAGGCTACTTCTGATGCCTGCAATTTAGCAGTTTGAATCTCACCAAGCTCAAGGTTGACTCAGCCATCTGTCCTTCCGGGGTGGGTAAAATGAGGACCCAAAATGTTGGGGGGCGATATGCTGACTCTGTAAGCCACTTAGAGAGGGCTGTAAAAGCCCTGTGAAATGGTGCAGAAGTCTTTTTGCTATTGCTGGCTGGAGAATTCTGGGAGTTGAAGTCCACACATCTTAAAGTTGCCAAGGTTGAGAAAATACTGGTTTAGACTCTAATCCTGAAAACTTTTATTTAGGAAGGATGCCATTGAATAAAGCTACCCAATCTGTTCTGGGAAACTCCAGATGATCCCTAGACTTTTAGGAGAACTGGTAGCTCCATCTCTGAATTCAGTGGCTCTTAGCTTTGAACACAGAAGTGCTATAACCCAATATGAAGACATGTTCCAAAGGTGCTTTTGTTGTATTTTAAAGAAAACTGGACTTTCCGATTTTTCTTTAAGGCAGTTCGCTTCTCATCCAAGAAGCTCCTTAAGTCCTAACTAGAACATAGAATAATAGAGTTGGAAGGGACCTTGGAAGTCTTCAATTCCAACCTCCCACTTAGGCTGGAAACGCTATAGCATTTTAGACAAATGGTTATCCAACATCTTCTTAAAAACTTCCAGTGTTGGAGCATTTGCAACTTCTAGAAGCAACTTGTTCCACTGATTAATTGCTCTCACTATCAGGGAATTTCTCCTTAGTTCTAGGTTGCTTCTCTCCTTGATTAGTTTCCACCCATTGCTTCTTGTCCTGCCCTCAGGTGCTTTGGAGAATAGCTTGACTCCCTCTTCTTTGTGGCAACCCCTGAGATATCGGAACACTGCTATCATGTCAGCCCTAGTCTTTCCAGAGTCTCCACATCTTTTTTACATCATGGCGACCAAAACTGGATGCCGTATTCCAAGTGTGGCCTTACCAAGGCATTATAAAGTGGTATTAACCCTTCACGTGATCTTGATTCTCTCCCTCTGTTGATGCAGCCTAGAACTGTGTTGGCTTTTTTGGCAGCTGCTGCACATTGCTGGCTCCTATTTAAATGGTTGTCCACTAGGACCCCAAGATCCCTCTCACAGTTACTCCTGTTGAGCCAGGTACCACCTATACTGTACCTGTGCATTTCGTTTTTGTTGCCTAAATGTAGAACCTTACTTTTTTCACCATTGAATTTCATTTGGTGAGACAGCGCCCAATGTTCAAATCTGTCAAGATCCTTCTGTATCTTCTGGAGTGTTGACTATTCCTGCCAGCTACTCCAGGGGATATTACCAATAGGACTAAGAGGCCAAGTTGGCTCAAGGAGAGGGGCATTATTTGTTTGTTTGTGTGGGTGTGTTGTTGTGTGGATGTGCGCAAGCGTACATGCAATCTGGACAAATGAAAACTCCATTGCCTTGTTTCTTAGCAGGGGTGAAATGCTACTGGTTCAGACCGCTTCACCCCAAACCGGTAGTAAAAAATACTACCAGTTGGGGTGATCCTGTATTTCTGACAATCAGCTGTGGCGCGTGATTTATATTAGCTAGAAAGCAGGATTTGGCCTCCTCGTCTTCGTAGGAGACATACCATGACATAGAATTTGGTATTTTAGCTTCTACTAAGATTTAACCCCCTTCGAATTCTCAGAGGTTTTCTTCCCTTGCAGATAAAGTCATCAGTTCTTTCTACTTATTCCTTAGTCTTTGAACATGACTTTCTCAAATTGACTGGAAGGGAAAAATGCATGAAACATTTTCTGCATTTCACCCTGCCCTCTTCAATATAGCGATCTTTAACATCCCGTGTGGTTGTTTGTCTGATTTTAAATCTATACAATTTGCAGTTAACCCAGCCTCCAGTTCATCTGTCGGGGTGGGGGGTTGTTATTGTTTCCAAACATCAATGTTCATATTCAAATTAAAACTAAAATTCTCCCCGTTTTTCATCTTGACGGCCTATATGATCATCCCGTTTTGCCAAGGGCCCGAATCTTTTTTATGAGTTTACAGATCAGCGCATTACGTTTATAGTTCTCTTGGGGAGTGAAAAGGGACGCGGTGGCTCAGTGGCTAGGATGCTGAGCTTGTTGATCAGAAAGATCGGCAGTTCGAATCCCCAGCGCAGCCTAAAAGAGTGAGCTCCTGTTACTTGTCCCAGCTTCTGCCAACCTAGCAGTTTGAAAGCTAAAAAATGCAAGTAGAAAAATAGGAACCACCTTTGGTGGGAAGGAAACGGCATTCCGTGTGCCTTTGGCATTTAGTCATGCCGGCCACATGACCACGGAGACATCTTCAGACAGCGCTGGCTCTTTGGCTTTGAAACAGAGATGAGCACCGCCCCCTAGGAACGATTAGCACCTATGTGTGAGAGGAACCTTTACCTAGTGGAGTGAAAAGCCATCTTTCTGTTTATCAATGGAGTAGCTGTGCTCCCAGAAGCGTCAAGGAAAGTGATACCACCTTGTTGTTTTGCTAGCTGATCCATGATCACTTGGTATGCTTTTTTTCT
Organism: Natrix helvetica; assembly: GCF_964273705.1. NCBI lineage: Eukaryota > Metazoa > Chordata > Lepidosauria > Squamata > Natricidae > Natrix > Natrix helvetica. The sequence goes on along the minus strand of NC_138550.1, from coordinate 6,359,839 downwards.
GATCTTGAGTTAAAAGTGGCTTCTTGTCCTCAATATTTACACTAAGCTGTTCAGCATTGTAGTTCTTTTCTCGTATGTAATCTGCATGAACTCCTTCGTGTCTTCGGTCTCGTAGTGGTGCAGGCAGGCCAAGTTGCAGTAATGTTTTATTGATCCAGGCCATACATTTGTCCTCAAAAATAATCAAAGCCTTATTGAAAATGTCCGGACCAAATGTAGTCTCTAATGTAGGATTTTTTCCCCTTACCAGAGGGAGCCGCCTCGTGGAGTACTGTGAAGCCGTTACCATGGCAAACCCACTGCGCTGTACAGTAGAAGCCATATTACGGCAGTATGGTGTGTCAGGGGAAGATTTCACCCTGAACTAAATGAGGTCTTAGACCGCGGCTTTTCCAAACAGGCATATTCTTCAAGAAACGAAAGTGAAGTCCAATAACAAGTTCTAATTAAAAACAAAACTTTAATACAAAAATAATAAAATAGAAATAAAACAAATCTATCTAATTGTTACATTTTGGCAAGAGCAGTTTGTCTCCCAGTTTCCTGGCAGACGGACAAAGATCAAAAGGAAAGAAGTCTCTGGAATGTGTGATGTATATAAACATGTTAAGCATGCGCAATAAATCATTGTCAGATAAGGCTTATGACCTGCGCAATAACTCTTTCAGTCCGGCTATTCAGTTCAGTTCGGCTAGCAAACAATTTAACGCAGTGACACGGTAGAAGCCGTTTTAAGGCACAACAGGCTGTCTCTTAACAGAACACACACTCCTGGGGATGTTAGGGGTGTCTTACCCCCACAGTATTTGTTTTCCAGAGAGTAAGTCTTCTGTGTACTAAGTTTGGTTGAAATTGCCTGAGGCGTTCCAGAGTTATGCTGGAACACACACACACACACACACACACTTTTATATAGTGGGTTTTATCTTTATTTTTTAAAAAATGATATCCCATATGTTTGCTTAATAACATCTCTTAAGGAAATGGACAATCAGTGGGAATGGGAACTGAGGGCATGTACTGCATAATAAATATTATTTAAAGCAGGGAGGGGCAGTGATTTATTAACAGTCTGGGGGATGGAAAACACACTGCTTTCCAAGCGGTAGGTGCTAAACGATCCTTTTGCTGATTATGAATGCAAAGTGAGTACAAATTCCTTTGCCTGAGCTATCAGGGTAAAAGTAAGTGGTTTGCCTGTCTCTCTTTCTCAGTTTTAGGCATTAATTGCACCGCTTCAATTCTTCTCTCTATATTTGTTTCTCAGCTGGAAGTTGCAAGAATGATGAAAAGGCTTCGATTGGACGTCGGTGCTTTCCATTAGCTAAAAAGAAAAGCGAACATTAGATTTTAAACAAGAAAATATGCAGCTCCTTGAAGCTAAAATACCTTTGGATCTGTAGATATTGGCCAGCAGCCTAAGCAATTCAAGGTCTCCTTTAGCATTACCAGAAGAAGATTTAACGTGCTCTTTACAAAATAATAAGCCAATAAAGCAACAATTAATATGGAGGTGCCCTTTGGTCAGGGGTGAAATTCAGTAGGTCCTGACAGGATCTGGAGAATCGGTAATAGAAATTTTGAGTAGTTCAGAGAACTGGCAAATACCACCTCTGGCTGGCTCCAGAGTGGAGAGGGAATGGGGATTTTGCAGTATCCTTTCCCTGGAGTGGGACAGGAATGGAGATTTTGCAGTATCCTTGCCCTGGAGTGAGGAGGGAATGGGGATTTTGCAGTATCCTTCCTCTGGAGTGGGGAGGGAATGGAGATTTTGCAGTACCCTTCCCCTGAAGTGGGGAGGGAATGGAGATTTTGCAGTATCCTTCCCCTGGAGTGGGGAGGGAATGGAGATTTTGCAGTATCCTTCCCCTGGAGTGGGGAGGGAATGGAGATTTTGCAGTATCCTTCCCCTGGAGTGGGGAGGGAATGGGGATTTTGCAGTATCCTTCCCCTGGAGTGGGGAGGGAATGGAGATTTTGCAGTATCCTTCCCCTGGAGTGGGGAGGGAATGGAGATTTTGCAGTACCCTTCCCCTGAAGTGGGGAGGGAATGGAGATTTTGCAGTATCCTTGCCCTGGAGTGAGGAGGGAATGGAATTTTACAGTATCCTTCCCCTGAAGTGGGGTGGGGCTGGGGATTTTGCGGTATCCTTCCCCTGGAGTGGAGGGGGAATGGGGATTTTGCAGTATCTTTCCCCTGGAGTGGGGAGGGAATGAGATTTTGTAGTATCCTTCCTGTGGAGTGGGGAGGGAATGGGGATTTTGCAGTATCCCTCCCCTGGAGGGGAGAGGGAATGGGGATTTTGCAGTATCCCTCCCCTGGAGTGGAGAGGGAATGGGGATTTTGCAGTATCCTTTCCCTGGAGTGGAGGGAATCTGTATTTTGCAGTATCCTTCCCCCTGTAGTGGGGAGGGAATGGAGGTTTTACATTATCCTTCCCCTGGAGTGAGGAGAAAATTGAGATTTTGCAGTATCCTTCCCCTGGAGTTGGGAGGGAATGCAGATTTTGCAGTATCCTTCCCCTGGAGGTGGGAGGGAATGGAGATTGTGCAGTATCCTTCCCCTGGAGTTGGGAGGGAATGCAGATTTTGCAGTATCCTTCCCCTGGAGTTGGTAGGGAATGGAGATTTTGCAGTATCTTTCCCCTGGAGTGGGGTGGGAATGGAGATTTTGCAGTATCCTTCTCCTGGAGTTGGGAGGGAATGGAGATTTTGCAGTATCCTTCCTGTGGAGTGGAATGGGGATTTTACAGTATCCTTCCCCTTGAGGGGAGAGGGAATGGGGATTTTGCAGTATCCTTCCCCTTGAGGGGAGAGGGAATGGGGATTTTGCAGTATCCTTCTCCCTGAAATGGGGAAGGAATGTGGATTTTGCAGTATCCTTTCCCCTGGAGTGAGGAGAAAATTGAGATTTTGCAGTATCCTTCCCCTGGAGTGGGGAGGGAATGTGGATTTTGCAGTATCCTTTCCCCTGGAGTGAGGAGAAAATTGAGATTTTGCAGTATCCTTCCCCTGGAGTGGGGAGGGAATGTGGATTTTGCAGTATCCTTTCCCTGCCACGCCCATCAAGACATGCCCACAGAACCGGTAGTAAAGAAAAATGAATTTCACTACTGCCTTTGGTGCTCTCTGAGTTTGGTTTTGTTGCTTGCAGATGTTTCGATCTCTTAAAAAATGAAAAATTGTTTGGGTAATGAAACGTTGGCAAGCAAATAACGAAGAACAGAGAATCATGGATCTCGCCCACTTCTGCCTCACTACAGGTAGTCCTTGACTTACAAACGTTCCGTTAGTGACTATTCGAAGTTACGGTGGCACGGAAAAAAGTGACTTATGACCATTTTTCACAGTTATGACCTTTGCAGCCTCCCCATGGTCATGTGATCAAAATTCAGGCAGTTCTTTATTTATTTGTCAAACAAAAGTTACAAATTCTCACAAAATGAAAAAAAACAAAACCTTAAAATATGACAGAGGCGATCGGCCCGTTGGAAGGCAGAAGCTTGTCCACCCCAAGGATAAAACACTCAGACACAAACTGAGCAACGTGGTACATGCACTACAATGCAGTGAGCCATGCGCAGATCTGTACATCGGGGAAACAAAACAATCACTTTGGGGTTGCATGACACAACATAGAACAAACCCATCAGGACAAGATTCAGCGGTCCACCTGCATTTAAAAGACAAAGGCCACTCTTTTGAAGATAGAAAAGTCCACATTTTGGACAGAGAGGACCTCTGGTTTGAAAGAGGGGTCAAAGAGGCCATCTGTGTCAAAATTGAACAGCCCCCTCTCAACAGAGGGGGATGGATATGACATCATCTATCTCCAGTCTACAACACAGTCCTTTCAACAGTTCCAAGAAGGCTCCACCTCTATTTGGAGGACTCAGGTGACTTTGAGGACAGAGATAAACCTCCAAGTGGCCTCAAGGACTCTCTAAAAAGGATGCAAAGGACCAGCCGTCGGCAAGGAGTATCAGTCCTTCCATTCCCCACCATCCAGTCAGAACTGAAGAAGCTTCTTGGATGAGAAGCGAAATGTCTTCCAAAGAAAAAACAAGGAAGTCCAGCTGCCTCCTGAAAAAAGCACCTTTGGCACAACCAAGACCTGGATATGACTGAGAATCTCTACAGACTTTTAGCTATAAAATTTGGGATGAACACCTTTTGTATGGGGTGGGAGTAGGAATGGATTTCCAGAGGGAAAAATTGCAGACTACAGGAACCATTTGTGCCACTCAGGTGACCCTGAGGACACAGAGAAACCTCCAAGCGGCGCCAATGATCCTCTAAAAGGATGCAAATGACCAGCTGTCGGCAAGGAGTATAAATCCTTCCCTTCCTCACCATCCAATTCAGAGCTGAAGAAGCTTCTTGGACGAGAAGCAAAATATCTTCAAAGAAAAACCAGAAAGTCCAGTTGCCTCTCGAAAAAGCATCCTTGGAATACCCTGATAGTGGGAACTGGAGGAAAAGGAGACAGGGACGACAGAGGAGGAGATGGTTAGAGGGTGTCATTGCCACAATGAATGTGAATTTGGGCAAGCTGCAGGAGAGACAGTGGAGGATGGGGAACCTGGCATGATGTGGTCCATGGGATCGCAAAGAGTTGGACCCAGCTTAGAAGCTGAACAACAAAACAAGAACACCTAATTATACGGACCCTTTTGCCTTTTGCTAAAGTTTATCTCCCTAACCTTGAAGGAATAGGAGTAGTACTTAGATTTATATACTGCTTTCCAGTGCTTTCCAGCCCTCTCGTAAGCAGTTTACAGAGTCAGCCTCTTGCCCCCAACAATCTGGGTCCTCAATTTACCCACCTCGGAAGGACGGAAGGCTGAGTCCACCTTGAGCCTGGTGAGATTCGAAGTGCCAAATTGCAGGCAGCCGTCAGGCAGCAGAAATAGCCTGCAGTAGCGCACTCTCACCACTGGGGCACCAGGGCTCAGAAGAGTTAGAAGAAATAGAAGACTTCTGTAAATGGCCTGAGATTTGGACAGCATGGATAACTGTGGTATGGTAAAGTCAAGGTTAATGTGGACTTTAAATGTCGTTACGTTAGACCAGGGGTCGGCAACCCACAGCTCTAGAGCCACATGTGGCTCTCTCATCCCTCTTCTGCAGCTCCCTATCGCCAGTCAGCTCCACAATAAATAGCTCTTAATAATAAATAACCTTAGAGGCTCATTGGACGTGATGGGAGAAGTGAGAGAAGGCCTCTTGAAAACTCCTGAACGAAACATGGATACTAATAAATAAAAATAAAGAATGGCACTCAGAATCTAAACCTCTGAAACACAAGGAATCGCTTTTCTCTTACAGACCGATTTTGATCCAGAAGCTTTCTTCCAAAAGGATCAGAGCTGCGGAATCCTGTCCGTATACACCGCCCTCCGAACATAGATATTTTGAATGTATTAAACCATCCTGGTTTCTCCCCCCCCCCTTTTTTTTTTCTCTCTCTCTCAGCCACTAGGATATTATCCTTGAGGCATTACAAGCTTCCTTCTTCTCAAATATGATGATTCAGGCTGTGGCGGAGGCAAGGAGAATGGGATTTTGGCAATCAAGGTTGAAAGTGTGCTTGCTGGCGAAGATAAGAATGTGCACTGTGAATTCTCTTGATTTATTGCAAGGCGCAGCGAGATGCCGGGAAGACAGCTTGCTTAGCAAAGGCCAGATAAATGGTAAATCAGCTACTCCAGGGGATATTAACAATAGGGCTAAGAGGCCAGGTTGGCTCAAGAGGGGGGGGAGATTGTTTGTTTGTGGGTGTGCGCATGCGTATTTGCAATCTAGACAAATCAAAACTCTATTGTCTTGGTTCTTAGCAGGCATGAAATGCTACTGGTTCGCCTGAACCGGTAGTAAAAAAATGTTACCAGTTTGGGCGAACTGGTATTTCCGACATTCAGCTGTGACGGGCCATTTATATTAGCTAGAATCATCAGATTTCCTGCTTTCTAGCTAATATAAATCACGTGGCACAGCGGATTCCCTCCCTCACTGTTTTACTTACCTTTGCAGGCGTGCTTGGTAGCAGGCGCCATCCACTGGCCTGGACGTCCTCACCTCCGTTTTTGACGCTCTGTGCATGCGCTGAAGGTCCGTGTGAAGGAGGGCGTTTCCCCGCTTCTGATTCACAAGGTGTGAATCGTCGGCCTTCCAAGAAGCATATCTCCGAATAAGCAGAAAAATAAAACCCGAAAACATATTCTAATGAACAACTTTAATATGAAATAAAATAAAATGAACTAAAATACAAATCTTACTATGTAAATCTTACATTTTGGCAAGAATTATGTTGCCCACCTCCTTCGGCAGGCAAACGGAAGATCAGAAGGGAAGGGAAGAATGTTGTGACGTATTATGAGACATGCGCAGTAAGTCATTGTCAGATAAGAAAACATTTCTACAGTATAACTTAGAACAGCGATGGCGAACCCTTTTTGGCTCGCGTGCCATAAGTGGGGGGAGCGCAGGGGGGGTAGTGTGCAGGCGTGCCACACCCATAATGCACTGTGCGATCCCCCCAGTGCACATGCGTGCACTACAGGTGCTCCCCCCCATTTTTTGCATGCTTTTTTTGCTCTCCCCAGGCTCCAGAGGCTTTGTAGGAGCCTGGGGAGGGTGAAAACAGCCTCCACTGCCTCCCCGGAAGCCCTCCGGAAGCTTGAGGGACCTTCAGGCTCCCTGAAGCCTCTGGAGCAGTCAAAACGACCCTCCAAGCAAACCAGAAGTCCGTTCCCGAACTTCTGGTTTGCCCGTAGGGCCGTTTTTTTTGCCTCCAGAGGCTTCAGGGAAGCTCATGAAGCCTCCGGAGGGCCTTCAGGGGGGAGGGAGGCTCTTTTCGCCCTCCCAGGCTCCTATAAAGCCTCTGGAGCCTGGGGAGGGTGAAAAATGGCTTTAAAAAAGGGTGAACTCAGCTGGCCAGCGCACACATGTGTGCTGGCCAGCTGACAGGGCAGCGCCTCGTGTGCCCTGACAAATGGCTCCGTGTGCCATCTGTGGCACGCGTGCCATAGGTTCGCCATCCCTGACTTAGAATATAAGCTCAAGTTGACAAACAAATTAAACGCAGTAATTACAGTCCTCACATTTGCAGACCAGTAGCGAAGGTTTCACCCCTGGTCCTTAGCCTACGCTGCTCACCAGGAATTCGGTGATGGGCTCCTGACCAACATTGTGGGTTTCCCCACTTTTGAATCTCACCCACAACACTTAGGACTAAGTATCCTCGTCATCTGCAGACCATCCGCTTTCGAAACGACTCTAGCTGAAGCCACAGTTTTCTCTGTCTGTTTCTGAGTTGCCACGCTTCTAGAGGGCGGGAGGCAGTGGTGGGTTGCAGGCGGTACGCCCCGGTACGGGCGATCCGGAGCCTGCTCGGCGCACCGGATACCGTTACGGTACAGTGCTCCAGAGGGTCCACCCACTCCCCTGAGCTCCTTACCGGTCTTTTAAGTCTTCGGCACTTTCGCGCACGCGCAAGGCAAGTACAGTGCCTGCACGACACTCCGCCGAGCAGCTGGAGCATCACGGAGACTCACAGAGGTGCTAAGATGCATGTGCGCACTGCGCCTGTCCACGTGGACACCACCGGGCCTGTTCCAAGCATACCGGTTGGAACGGAATCCGGAACCCACCACTGGTGGGAGGAGGACCTGTGGAATGTAGAAGAGGGGTGAAATGCTACCGGTTCATCCGAACTGCTAGTAAAAAATGCTACCATTCGCCAGTAAAAAAAACTGCTAAACAAAGTTTAAAAAAAGTTCTGATGATCGGCTGTGCTGCACAATGGTAGGGACTTTTTGTTACTTTTTTTTAGCATTTGGGGGTCTGTTTTTGCTCCCAGGAGGCTTCTCTGAGGCCTGTTGGGCCAAAAATGGGGTGTGTGTGTGTGTGTGAAAGAAAGAAGGAGGTTGTGAGTTCCTGATATTTCTCTCTCTGGGCACAATGAGAATATATCCGGTGCATGAACTCCGCATTGGCGACAGGAAGGGCATCCGGCCAGTAAACACTGGTCTCCATTCAGTTGCCTTGACTCCACCCTGCAAAGGATTACAGGGTCATTAAACAACAAACATTACTTGGAACCAGGGCACTGACATTGAGCTGGTCAATTTTTATCCGAATTGAATAGATTATCTCCTATATAGGTGATGCTTTATTTAAACTAAATTGGTCTATCAGTGATTGTGTGACCTTTGTAAATGCCACACAAAAGCTGATCAATTTGTTACTGTGTCTGTACCTTGAGTCCCGCCTGATCATAACTGGCCCTGTTAGGAAGTAATTAAAGGGTGCCTGATACTAGGAGATCAATTAATGTCCATTACCCTGGTTCTCTTTGGAAAGGATATTATTGTAGCTTATTCTCTGCGTGGATAATGCTATTATTGAGTTTAGTCACTAGGTGGTGCTGTGGCTAACTGGACCCAGGATTGTCCTTTGATCATTCTCTTCTTTTAGATGGATGTGTTCATTTTAATAAACAAATAATTGTTCACTTTTCTGGAATCTTGAGGCCAAATGTTTTTCCTTGGTTTTAGTTTTTCTCGATTGATTGAGCCTTTGTTAAGCACCAAGGTATGGTTGCAGCCAACGCCACATACATTTAGGGGAGAATATTACATTTAGACTGCTAAATTACGACTTCTGTTAATTCTGCAGGATTTGCATGCAAGCAGATAATAACAATCTCTTGTTTTTAATTAGCTCCAGGCATTTGCTCTTTATAGGGCATCATTGCAAGGTCATTTATACTGCAGCATAAATCAGGTGTCCTTTGTTTGCTGTGGATTCCAAAGAAAACAGAGAAGATAATGCTTCTAAATGGCTTCCAATCCCAAAGGGCTTCAGGCAGGATATTTTTAGGGGAATGAGCACTCTCTTCCCAACAAGTCTACAGGCAACATCAAAATGACGTGAAGTATTAGTACCTCTTTATAAAGCAGGGGTGGGCCGCTAATGGTTTCCCTAGCTAATATTATGGCCATTTCAGAGAACCTCCCAATCCCACCACTGGCTGGCCCTGCCCAACCCAACTAACCAGTGGTGGGTTGATCTTACCTTCGCTACTGGTACGCTGCTTGTGGTCTGTTCATGTAAATGCCGGATGTGTGTTGCACATGTGCCCGGTGTGCACTGCACATGCACCCGGTGTGTGCTACGCACACATGCACCAGACATGCGCTGTGCACCCATGGCACTTCACCGCCCCGCAACGACCAGCTGCTCATCGGAGGTCATTGGCCCCATTGCCTTAAAGACAGGTAAGGAATGCGGGTGGGAGGTGGGCCAAATGAGCCACCATACCAGTACGGTGGCCACTGCTCCCAACTACTACCAGTACAGCCGTACCGGGCCGTACTGGGCTGTACCGGGCCATACAGGGCCGTGCCGGCTGGAACCCACCACTGCAACCCACCCCTCCCACCCTGCCCCCCCCTTCCCAGGAGTCTCCATGTAGCCCGTTTTGGATGGGAGGTAAGTGGAGGCTTGGGGAGGGTGAAAATGGGCCTTCCAGAAGGCCAGAAATGGGCTCGTTTTTGGCCTCCGGAGGCTGGAGGATGCTCTGGAGGATCCTCTGGAGGATGTTCTGGAGCCTAGAGAAGGCAAAATCTCTTTCCCCCCCCTCCCAGTGCCGTGGTGCATGAGGCCAACTAGACCACACCCACCATGGCCACGCCCCCCCAGCAACCAGGCAGAGAACCCGTTGCTGAAATATTTAAAGCCCACCCCTGTTCTAAAATCCTAGTAAGACCACGCTTGGAATCCTGCATCCAGTTTTGGTCACCACGTTACCAAAAAAAGATGTTGAGACTTTGGAAAAAGTGCAGAGAAGCGCAGCTAAGAGGATTAAAGGCCTGGAGACAAAAACATATGAAGAATTTGTTGAGGATTTGGGTTGATTTAGAGAAAAGAAGGACGAGGTAGGAGACACGACAGCAGTATTCCAGTATTTGATGGACTGCCCCAAAGAAGAGGCGATCAACTTATTCTCCAAAACACCAGAAGGCAAGACAAGAAACTATCAAGGAGAGAAGCAACCTAGAACTAAGGAGAAAATTCCTGGTAGTGAGAACAATTAACCACTGGAACAGCTTGCTTCCAGAAGTTGTGGGTCTTTCATCACTGGAAGTTTTGTTTTGTTTTTAAATTGTGCACCGAACTGGCAGTAATGCTGGTAGCAACCTACCCCTGGAGGTCTTATTTTCAGGGAAAGAGGGTAGCTGTAGCTAGGGCTACAGCCCAACTTACCTCACAAATGTGTGGCTGTAGGAATAATAGCTAGGGCTACAGCCCAACTTACCTCACAAATGTGTGGTTGTAGGAACAATAGCTAGGGCTACAGCCCAACTTACCTCACAAATGTGTGGTTGTAGGAACAATAGCTAGGGCTACTGTCCAACTTACCTCACAAATGTGTGGTTGTAGGAACAATAGCTAGGGCTACAGCCCAACTTACCTCACAAATGTGTGGTTGTAGGAACAATAGCTAGGGCTACAGTCCAACTTACCTCACAAGTGTGTGGTTGTAGGAACAATAGCTAGGGCTACAGCCTAACTTACCTCACAAATGTGTGGTTGTAGGAACAATAGCTAGGCCTACAGCCCAACTTACCTCACAAGTGTGTGGTTGTAGGAACGATAGCTAGGGCTACAGCCCAACTTACCTCACAAATGTGTGGTTGTAGGAACAATAGGAGGGGGAAGGTGTGTTGGATATATTTGCCACCTTGTGTTATTTGTAAAAACAATAAAGGAGGAATGAAGGAAAGAAAGAAAGGTTTGTTCTTTCCTTCTTTCTTGCCTTCCTTCCTTTTTCTTTCTTCTTTCCTACCTTCCTTTCTTTTTTCTTTCTATCTTTCTTTTTTCCTTCTTTTCCTTTTCCTTCTTTCCTTCTTTTGTTCCTTCTTTCATTCCTTCTTTTGTTCCCTCTTTCCTTTCTTTCCTTTTTTCTTTTCCTTCCTTCCTTCCTTCTTCATCCTTAAACAGACTTATCATCAAAGGTAACAGCCACTTTGCTTTTCTTAATTCACTAATTAAAGGGACATTTTTCTGCCAAATGGTAGCAGAAACCTCGGTGCCACAATGGTTCATTAAAGGCCAGATTTCATTACATATTACATGCTTTCTGCTTTTCACACAAACTTATTATAGCACTCAGAGAAGGTGATCTTTTAAAGCACATTAGACGAATGTTCCTGCAACTCCAGGTAATGCAGGTTTTATCCAATTGGGGTGACTTGGTTTACCATTATTTTATTTTTTTATTTTTTAAAAAAGGGGTCACCTAATGTTTTGCTCTGATAATGGATTCTACAATAAGAAAACAAAATTAATGACATATTGGAGGGTACTTGTTGGAATGGAAATTGTTTCCATTTAATATTCCTGAGAAGGATAATTATTACAGCAAATACAGAGCGGATAGATAGATGACAGACAGACAGATTTGCACATTTGCAGAGATAGATAGACGTAGAGATAGAAAGAGATATAGAAATAGAGACAGATATATTCACATACATACATACATACATACACATGTATACATACTTACATATATATTTGGGCATACCTGATGCTTTGACATAACACTTACTTATTTCCTTGGCTCAACTGATAAGGGAGGAGAGCTTGTGGCTTTGAGGCTAATGCAGCTGCCTAACATGTAAAAACAGGCCAGGTTCAAATCCCAGCGAGGGTATGGCTAGCTGATGAGAGCTAAATAGCTTGAAATAGATCTATACTAGTCTCCCTTTATTTATTTATCAGCACAAATGCAACACAAAAATGGTTTCCTGCCTGAAAGGCTCCTAGGGTGGAGCTGAAAGGCAAAAGGGAAGCAGTATGCTCCCTCCCATATTTGGGCATACCAGGCGCTTTGACATAACACTTACATATATAAATGCATACAGACATACACCCTTTAGTAGTGATAGAGAGAGGGAGATTCACATTTCTGCACAAATAGATGATAGATAGATAGATAGATAGATAGATAGATAGATAGATAGATAGATAGATGAGAGAGAGAGAGATACCATAGATAGATAGATAGATAGATAGATAGATAGATAGATAGATAGATAAGAGAGAGAGAGAGAGAGAGATACCATAGATAGATAGATAGATAGATAGATAGATAGATAGATGAGAGAGAGAGAGAGAGAGAGAGAGAGAGAGAGAGAGAGAGAGAGAGAGAGAGAGAGAGAGACCGTAGATAGATAAATAGATAGACAGACAGACAGACAGACCAGGAAGTTCAGTGGCCTCTTGAAAAAAAGGCATCTTGGGGACTTTTGCAAGGAAGAAAAAAAATGCCCCATTCATGATCCCCTCCCTTCCCCCACGTAGAACCAGTCAAGAATTTCAAGGACTCAGAAGCCTTATTTCCAACCATCTACCGCTTAGAAGAAACAAAAAAACAACATTGGGACTCCAACCGAAAGGACTCCGAATGCTATAATCGAATTTACTAGTCGTAACAACAATAATTTTGTCCCTGCCGCGGTCATATTATTTAGGGCTAAGGTGTTTAGCCTTATGATGCTGTTGCTCATTCTTACTAGGACACAGAGAGTTTTAGAAGCAAACACTCTAAATTCAGTTAAGATCCCCAGTTGAGTGCCAGATTTTTTCCCCTGACTGGAATTCAACCTGGCCTTTATGCAGGTTATGCCTTTATCTTCTACTAAGGACCATAAGTGAGTCCAAAATGTCCATGGCCAAGCAATGGAAGTGGGTTTTGTCCCGTGTTATGACCTTCCTTGCCACAGTTGTTAAGCGAATCACTGCGATCGTTCAATTATTAACACGGTTGTTAAGTGAATCTGGCTTCCCCATTGACTTCGCTTGTCAGACGGTCGCAAAGAAGGGGATCTCATCACCCTGGGGCATTGCTACTGTTATAAATACACGCCAGTTGCCAGTTTTTGGGTCAAGGGACCCTCGGATGTTGCAACGGTCGTATGCGTGAAAAAATGGTCACAAGTCCCTTTTTTTGAATGCTCTCGTCATTTTGAACGGCCGGTAAATGATCTGTTGTAAGTCGAGGACGTTCCCTATTGAAATAAGTAGCTGAAACTAGTTGCTGAAGTTCTCACTCACGTCCGCTGTTGAAGCGGGAAAATACTTTATTGGGATTGGTTGACTGGCTGACAGTTTCCTACCAAAAGGAGTGCTTTCAATGTTAATGCTGTTCGTATAAACTAAATAAAAAGAGCTCGTCTGAAATCACTCTGGCCTCATCTCCGTTCTCACCCCGAACTTAACAGAGCTGTATTTATGAGATCTGGATCAGCATTGTAGTTCTCCCCCTGTCGGACGGTCATGGGGTGGGGAGACAGGACAGAAGCCTCCTGCAGCACTCTGCTGGCCAAAATGGGGCACAGGGGAATGCCTGTGGTCCCCCCGCAAGCTTTTTTGGCTGGCAAAATGTTGCAGGGGGCTGATCAGGCCTAACAACTCTAACACTAACCTCCCTGCGCCTCGTTTTGGCTGCCAGAGGCAGCACAGGAAAGTCCTTTGGTATTTCCAGGCTGGTTAGATTTAAGAAACCCATGGGCCAGATCCAGCCTATGGGCCTTAAGTTTGGCACTCCCGACTTAACGTGTGCAGGGATTCACTTAACAACGGTAACAAACAAGGTTGCAAAATCAGGGTATGACTCACTTAAAAGCCCCCTTGCTTAGCCATGGCAATTCTAGTGGTGTATCTGTATGTCATGGGGTGGGACTCTACCGGTTTGTCCTGGTTTGAGCGAACCGGTAGCTCCAAAGATCTGCTGAGAGCGAAACGCTTTGCTCCATCCTTCAGATGGGCCCGCCCCCAGGTTATACTTAACTTTATTTCCTTGTTTTTGAGCCCAGTTGATCGGGGTGGCAGAGTGGATTGCCACACCTCCGCTGTTTTATTGTCAACTGTGCACGCATAAGCAGTGTGTGTCAGGCATGGGAAGCAAGCAGGGAGCAAACCAGTTGTTAAACCAGTCCCGCTAAGTATGTATGTATGTCCCGCTAAGCAACATCCGATTCCCCATGAACAACTAATCTCCTTGTTCATCTTCAAATAAAAAAAACACCAAGAAAAGCTCAAAGGAAATTTTTAAGGACTGCAAGAGTAAGAAAGAAAAACAGGATCTTTTTAATTTATTTTCTTGCAGAAGAGAAGAAAGTTTTAATGAAATTGTACTGTAGGTTTTGGCACTGCCTTCAGTTCCCTGGTTAGAGACTCCATGTTTTTTTATATACCCAGTAAAAACATGAAGCGAATTAGATGATCTTTTGCTTCTGAGAATCGCGGAAATGCTTTATCTGTGGAATAAAATTAAGTTTCTTATCTTTTTTTTCCAGGAGCTCAAATGGATAGGATGTGACTAGACGTTGAAATGACAGCCCGGTAAGTCAAATTTTATTTGGATTTTAGTATTTCTTTTTGCCGGATTGGTGTTTGGCCGATTGTGAGAACATGCGTGCAATGTGTATGCGTATATGTGGATGGTTGAGGTTTGGGCCTCTGTCTAAAACTTGTTACATTTAAAGAAGGAGTCTACGAACTAATCTAAAAAAATGCACAATTTGTGGGCCGTTGTATTGAGAATCCTGCCATTTTCACAAAATGTGGCAGATCAGTTGCAAAGTGTGATGTGTCCCTTGGTCGACTCCTCAGATTCTTCCTCAGAGGTCATCTCAAGGGAGGTGAGCTCATTTCTGGCATGTCAGGAAGTGGGTTAATTGATTACTCTGAATGGCCAGTTGAAAGAGATTTATGGGAGGCTTCAGCTGGGGTCAGCTTTCAGGGATGGACGGTCAGTGAAGAAGAGAGGGAGGAGGAGCTGCTTTCCATGATGGATCCGAGAGCACACAGGGCAGAGAAAAGACAAGAGCAATAGAGATCTGCCAGATTACTTGGGAGGTGGCCCTGCTCGTCTTGATGGACTGCACCAGAAAGCTATTTACCACAGCAGGTGTAGGGAGGAGTTGCTGGAAACAATGTGTTTGGTTTCTGGTTGTGTGTGTTTGTTCCTCATGCTTCCTGCTTGACTTTGTGCCTTGGAGACTCGAACTTCTCTTGCCGAGTGAGCTCTGGTGGATGCTATTTCACTTTGGCCTGGTGGATTTAAGTTGGTTGGGTGGACTTATTTGTTGGAGCGACTTTCCATTGTTTTATGGAGTATATTGGCCATTGCCTTTTGGCTGGATTTATTTGGGACAGTTTTGAGGCTGGGGGAAGGGAATTGCTGAGTAATATCAATAAACACTCTAAACCACATGTGTGTGAGAGAGAGAGAGTAAGTGAGCACAAACTGAGATTGACTCAAGTTCTTTTGGTCCATGTTGTGATACTTTGACAAGCTTATGTTGTGTGGCTTACTTTTATAGCTCTGATTCTTTTTAATTCTCTGGAGAGGACATTTATTATTTCTTCTATACTAGATTGCTTTTAGATGTTGATTGCACATTCAGCTTGGTCTTCAGGGGAATCAACTTGTGTCTTATCTTAAGATTTGTTTTTCCTTTGACCATTCCTTGTAAAGCATTGTGGTCTCTGCATTTGCGGAGCGGTAGAGATAGAAGACCTGGCTTGCATCCAATTTGATTGTTGTTTGTATAAGGAGGTGAGAGACACGTACCTCGGTCTGTATACCAAGCAAATGACCCATTGGGATCCCCATATCAAAACAACTTACTTTATGTCCGGCCAAAACCGGAAAATAACATTTAACACAGTACTTAAACAAAATGGTTCGGTTGAGATCTGCATACGCGGATTGATTGGGGTAGATTGCAGGGGTGACACCGAAATATAATTTTATCATATTTTATCGATATCTTAAATTATTGTATTCTATTTCAATTTCATTTTAGACTGTATGTTATTCCATTTCCATTTGAAATGGTATTTTATTGCAATTCCATTTGAAATGGTATTTTATCAAATTTCATTTTAAATTGCTTTTATCAAATGTTAGTCATAATGTGTTTCTGGAACTTTGCACTTTGATATGGTCCGAGGGCTAATCAATAAAGACTGAATGTCAAGATCAAGCTAAGAATCTGTTATAGAGAACAGATGTAAAGACAATGTGTTTATCTGAACATGGATTCTTTTATATTTAGCACATATGTTTTTATTATTGTATTTTCTTTTACCTACCGGATTTTTTGGCGTATAAGACGTACCAAGATTTCGAAGAGGTAAGTAAGAAAAAAAGTTTTTGTCTTCCCCAGCCCCCAGGAGCACTCTGCAGGCTTCAGCAGGGCTGGGGGAAGGCAAAAACACCCCCATTTTTGCAAAAAAAAAGCCCCCGTTTTTGCAAAAAAAAAAGGGTAGAAAATGGGATGTTTTTTGCAAAAACAGAAACGTTTTTGGCTTAACCCGGCTCTGCTGAAGCCTGCAGAGTTGGAGGCTGGAGGAAGGCAAAAACACCCCCATTTTTACAAAAAAATTGTCCATTTTTCACCCATTTTTTGCAAAAATAGAATGCGGGAGCAGGACTTCGGGACACCAAAAATGGCTGTATTCAGTGTATAAGATGCACCAACATTTCCACGCTTTTTTAAGGGAGGGGAGGGGGAAGGTGCTGAAAAATACGGTACTTTATCTTGGAAATAGATCTTGTAAAGCATTATGGTTACGGGGTTTATTTGTGGAAAAGAGATCAACCACCAATGTGAAGGATGTGGTGCCAACTTTCGTAGCAGCTAAGTAAACCTAGTCTGTTCTTCATTACTTGTCAAAACAGACCAAGAATGATTGAGAAGAATTCATGGACTGAGGTTCAAGGATCACTTGGAAGTGGGGCTGAATGTCCTCTCACTCGGAATAGACTTTTCTAGAGTAGTGGGTTCTCAACCTGTGGGCCATGCAGGGATGGTACTCACTTCCCCTCCCTACCAGTTTGCAAATCTGAGCGTGCAACTCCATCCATGCGCTTGGCCTTCCGCGTGTGTGCTTTGACTTGAAAATGTGCCTAAATGGCACGACGTACAGCTGGAGTGAATGGGCGGAGGTGGCCACCCCCGCCTGCAAATTCCACTACTGGTTTTGGGTGAACTTGTCCAAACTGGTTGAATACCACCTCTGGGTCCATGGACACCTGGGTGTGTGTGTGTGTGTGTGTGTGTGTGTGATGTCATCAGAGAAGATCTGCAAAGCCTTGAAGAAATGTTATGATTTAAATCTTGAATTAAGTCTTGGAGATTCTGTGGCCACAAAAGGTATTTAAGAGGGGGGGGGGGTTTCCATGGTGGAAAAAATGATGAGAACCACTATCCTAGAGCAGTATTTCTTCACCTGGACAACATTAAGATCAGAAGTGCTATTCAGTCGGTTCGGACCAGTTTGCCTGAAGCGGTAGTGGAAATTGAGGGTGGGGTGGCCACCCCGTCTCTATGTCGTCCCATTTTAGGGACATTTTTGTGGCCAGGCGCATGCGTGTACGGTGCGTGCAAGAGCAAAGCGCATGCACGGAATGACAGGTGCATGTGTGGGTGTTTGAGAACCGGTTGGGAAGGCAAATCAAACCCACCCTTGATAAAGATGCATGGACTTCAACTCCCAGAATTCTGGGAGTTGGTTGGGGAATTCTGGGAGTTGGCTGGGGAATTCTGGGACTTGGCTGGGGAATTCTGGGAGTTGGTTGGGAAATTCTGGGAGTTGGCTGGGGAATTCTGGGAGTTGGCTGGGGAATTCTGGGAGTTGGCTGGGGAATTCTGGGAGTTGGTTGGGGAATTCTGGGAGTTGGTTGGGAAATTCTGGGAGTTGGCTGGGGAATTCTGGGAGTTAGTTGGGGAATTCTGGGAGTTGGCTGGGGAATTCTGGGAGTTGGCTGGGGAATTCTGGGAGTTGGCTGGGAAATTCTGGGAGTTGGTTGGGGAATTCTGGGAGTTGGTTGGGAAATTCTGGGAGTTGGCTGGGGAATTCTGGGAGTTGGCTGGGGAATTCTGGGAGTTTGTTGGGGAATTCTGGGAGTTGGCTGGGGAATTCTGGGAGTTGGCTGGGAAATTCTGGGAGTTGGCTGGGGAATTCTGGGAGTTAATGTCCATGCATCTTAAAGTTGGCAAGGTTGAGACTCTCTGTTTTAAAGCTTATCGCCGGTTTTAATTCTGTTGCTATTCCTGGGCTATTTGAAAAAATTGTTGCTAAAAGTGCCTGAGCCGTTTGGTGGCCAGGCAGCTACAGTTATACTTTTAATTTTAGTTGTTTTGTGAACTGCCCCATTAAAAAGTTATGGAGAGAGTCCTCACATCCATACCTTCCGTTTTTCTGGCCTTCCGTTTCTGGCCTCATGTATTTTTCATCTCCTGGCTGTCTTGAATTTCCTTTCTTTATTCCCCTTGAAGAATTTGTAATTTATCTTCCTTCTTAGCACTTTCTCTCCTTGCTTGAAGATTTCCACATTCGGAAGGCTACTGGGAACATTAAAATTATGCCCTGTATCTGGATCTTACCTCTTTGGAGGATGAACAGAAAGAATAATGAGGGTTTTGTTTTTACCTGTGTGCTCCTAAATTTTGCAGCTTTTTTGGTTGTCTGTCGTGATGGCCAAACCTGGGCCCTAGGTTCTGTCTAATTTTAATGTTTATTTAATTTTTCATTTAAAAGAGAAAGAAACGTAAGTCAAATTACAAAACAGAAAATCATTCCGTTAGTCAGCAAATGCAACAATACTATAAAGTCCACGTTGTGTGGTCTTGACAATGTCCATTCTTTAGGCTGTTAGTTTGAGCTCTGAGCTGGGCAATTTGATTGCAAACATTTCATCACCATTCGAGGAGACCTCGTCAGTGCGTTTTGAGTTGTGCCCATCAGACAGTACTTAAATACAGCCCAGAACAACAGCTAGCCAATCCAACAGTCCAAAATCAGACCATGAACTCAGAAATATCCAAACAAACAACATTCAGAGTAATTTGCATCTCATTAAAAAATGGTATTTAAAGACCTGTGTTCTGACAGACAAGCACAACTCAAAACATACTGATAATGTCTCCTTGAATAGTAATGAAACATTTGCAGTCAAATTGCCAAGCTCGGAGCTCAAACCAACATCCTAACTACCAGCCTGAGCTACTAATATTCAAACACATTTCAATGTCCGTTAGTCCTTTCCTCTTTTCTTTCCTCTGCTATATATTTTTATTCTCACTGGTGTGTGTTATTCCTCATTGTGTTGTGGCCTGTTAACCACTGCCCCCTGTGGCAACTGAATCAGAGGAGGCAGCGATGTGGGAGTCAGGGCCAGCATCAAGGCAATCTGAGAGCTCAGAGGGGGAAGAGGTAATGGAGCTGTCAGAGATAGAGACAGAAGTGTAGCCTGGGCCATCTGTCAGCTGTCAGGTGGAGAGTCAGTAGCCCCCAGGTCTGGGGCTGGCTAATGAGGAAGAAGAGGAACAGCTGGGGCCAGTGCCTGGCGCGTGGGTGCACATAAGGCAGAGGAGAGGAGAGCAGTGGAAATCTATGGGCTGGTCCTTGAGACAGAAGAGCCACCACTGCTAGCAAAGCCCACCTTAGCTCTGGGAGAAAAGGCAGGTGGCAGAGATGAATAGATGTGGCAGAAAACTATCTCCCTGCCAGGCAGACTTATTAGCCTGCTGTGTATATGTGTGTGTGTGTGTGTGTGAGGGAGGGAGGGAGGGAGGGGGAGAGAGAGGGGGGGAGGGAGGGAGGGAGGGAGAGGGAGAGAGAGAGAGAGAGAGAGATTCAAATTCAAATCCAGAAGCGCACACAGATAACGGATGCAGCTGGATTCATTAACTTCTTTATATACATAAGAATAGATGAATAAATGTACAATACCAACAGGTGGTTCTTCCAAGTAAACCCAAGGCAGGAGAGTTACAGGCAAACCCAAGCCGTTAGTTTCATATCAGCAGACAAAACTGCTAGTTTACTTCTCAGAGCAGCAGACTGCTTAAGTTTCTGTTTCAATTCTTTGCACAGACTCAGATCTTTTTTAAGCTCCCATTGGCTGGCTTAGTTGCTATGCCTATTCATTGGCTGACCTTGTTCCCATGTCTCTCCCAGTCATGAATATTTTAACAAAACATAGCCAGGTCCAAAAAAGGGGCATTGTTCGGTTCCTGTTGAAGGAATAGTTGTGTTAATGTTTCTTAAGCAAATAAACTTTTGAAACCTGACCTAAAGCCATCACTGGAAAAAAAAAATCTCTCTGAATGGGCCAAGTGGTGTTTGAAGGGCCGTTTGTATCTCAGCTCAGCATATAAGAAAACACTTCTGCATTTGTTTAGTTCAGCAAATGAGATATGAGCTGCCAATGACTCCACCTGAAAAACTAGGTCAGTGGCCAATTGTAAATAATTATCTGCTCGTCAATCTCACCATTAAAGAAGTGGTTGAGATGTGCTCCGGATTTTTATAAAGAGAGATAATGGCTCCGCATGTAAAATCCGTTACAATGAGATCCAATTGTGGCGGTTTGCTCTCCTTGAAAAAAACAGGGACGCGAAAGTTCAATGATAACTATTTGCAGCTATCCAGAAGGCCTTACGACTGTTCGAAGAGAAGAAAGGAGCAAAACTCTGCTCTAAATCTTTGTTTATCACTCCGTTTGATGGGGATTTTTGCCTTGGGTACCTGCAGCCGTTGTAAACTGGTCTCACCAACAGTCGGCATTGGGCTGCCCCAGTGGTGAAATTCAATTTTTTTTACTACCGGTTCTGTGGGCGTGGCTTGGTGGGCATGGCTTGGTGGGTGTGGCAGGGGAAGGATATTGCAAAATCTCCATCCCTACTCCACTCCAGAGGAAGGATACTACAGAGTCCCCATTCCCACCCCAATCCAGGGAAAGGATACTGCAAAATTTCCATTCCCTTGCCACTCTGGGGCCATCCAGAAGTGGCATTTGCCAGTTCTCCAAACTACTCAACATTTCTACTACCGATTCTCCAAACTACTCAAAATTTCTACCAGTTCTTCAGAATGTGTCAGAATCTGCTGGATTTCACCCCTGGGCTAACCTTTCTAGGTTGCAAAAATTCAGACCACCACTAGGTGGTAGTAAAGCAATACGGGAACCCTAAATTCCCTGTTGCCATCTAGTGGCTATTTGGA
Organism: Natrix helvetica; assembly: GCF_964273705.1. Taxonomy (NCBI): domain Eukaryota; kingdom Metazoa; phylum Chordata; class Lepidosauria; order Squamata; family Natricidae; genus Natrix; species Natrix helvetica. The sequence goes on along the minus strand of NC_138550.1, from coordinate 6,338,747 downwards.
GAAATGCCTCTCCTCTATTACATCCACCCAGGGATGTAAGGAAAGAAGGGAGGGAGGGAGGAAGGAATGGGTCGACAGAAAAGGGAGGGAAGGATGAAGATAAGAAGGGAGGGAGGGATGAGGGAGGGAGGAAGATAGGAAGGGAGAAAGGAAGGGAGAAAGGGATGGAGGGGGGAAGGAAGGATGGGTAGACAGAAAAGGGAGAGAGGGATGAAGATAAGAAGGGAGGGAGGGATGAGGGAGGGAAGGGGGAAGGGAGAAAGGGATGGAGGGAGGAAAGGAAAGATGGGTAGATAGAAAAGGAAGGATGAAGATAAGAAGGGAGGGAGGGATGAGGGAGGGAGGGAGGGAGGAAGGGAGGGACAGAAATGGGAGGAAGGGAGGAAGATAGGAAGGAAGAAAGGAAGGAAGGAAGGAAGGGAGAGAGGGAAGGAAGGAGTGGGTAGACAGAAAAGGGAGGAAGGGAAGATAGGAAGGAAGGGAGGGAGGGAGGAAGATAGGAAGGGAGAAAGGAAGGAAGGAAGGAAGGAAGGAAGGAAGGAAGGAAGGAAGGAAGGAAGGGGAAGGTGGGAGGAGGAGAAAGAGGAGAAAGAGGAAGAGGAGGAGAAGCCCCAAAGGGAACATTTAGGACTAATAGAGCTTAGGAAAATTACTGAGTGTCGAGCTGTAATTATTGGAGGAAGCGACGGTGCATTCCACGGGTATAAATTTGCACCTATCTCTCACGCGCCGGCTTTGCATAGATAACATTTTGCTACACTCCAGACCGACGAGGCAACTCCAAGCGAAGCCATCAATTTGATTACTTTAATTACACTGATGTATTAATCAACTGCTGTTCCAAATTAAATGCATTTTATTTATGGAGGTGGATCTAAACGTAGAAGTCGTCTTGTTGCTATTGTCGTTGCTAGGCTGCTGAAGACATGCTGGGGCTGGCAATGATGCCTTGTGTTTATTTTGGTCCAAAAAGGAAGGACAGCAAGCAACGGCAGGACACCTGGACGTTTCTCCCCTTCGTTTGAAAGGTTTCCTCCTTTTGCTCCAAGCGTGTGCTCTGTGCACGTGGGAAGGAAAGCTAGAAGGAAGCAATCCAAGATTCACAATCTTCGAAGGCAAAACAACAACAACAACATCAAGCAGAGTGAAGGATAAAGAGGGTTTACAGCAGAGGTGGGTTCCCATTGGTTCGGCCTATTTCGGCCGAGTAGGTAGTAACTTGACCTGCCACGTCCCCGAACCGGTCCTATTGGCGGCGATGGGGCCATTTTGATTTTCAGTTCTGCGCATGGGCAGGACAATCTTCATTGAACTAATGGATTTCATTCATTAGTTCTAAGTTGCTTCTCTCCTTGATTAGTTTCCACCCATTGCTTCTTGTTCTACCCTGTGGTGCCTTGGAGAATAGGCTGACTCCCTCTTCTTTGGGGCAGCCCCATAGATATTGGAAGACTGCTATCATGTCTCCCCTAGTCCTTACAATACAATACAATACAATACAATACAATACAATACAATACAATACAATACAATACAATACAATACAATAGCAGAGTTGGAAGGGACCTTGGAGGTCTTCTAGTCCAACCCTCTGCCTAGGCAGGAAATCCTATACCATTTCAGACAAATGGCTATTCAACATCATCTTAAAGACTTCCAGTGTTGGGGCATTCACAACTTCTGGAGGCAACTTCTGTTCCACTGATTAATTGTTCTAACTGTCAGGAAATTTCTCCTCAGTTCTAAGTTGCTTCTCTCCTTGATTAGTTTCCACCCATTGTTCTACCCTCAGGTGCCTTGGAGAATAGTTTGATTCCCTCTTCTTTGTGGCAACCCCTGAGATATTGGAAGGTTGCTATCATGTCTCCCCTGGTCCTTCTTTTCATCAGACTAGAGATACCCAGTTCCTGCAACCGTTCTTCATATGTTTTAGCCTCCAGTCCGTTAATCCTCTTTATTGCTCTCCTCTGCACTCTTTCTAGAGTCTCCACATCCTTTTTTTTAAACATAATTTTACGTTAAATATAAAAGGTCAGCTTCTTATTGGAACAATGGGATCTGATCTAAAATGGGAGAATATTACAGAAATGACCAAGAATTCTCTGCCCTCTTTCTAGAGTCTCAACATCTTTTTTTTTTTTTACATCATGGCGACCACAACTGGATGCAGTATTCCAAGGGTGGCCTTACCAAGGCCTTATAAAGCGTCATTATGTACGCCCTCTCTAGTCTAAATAGGATGTTCACGGATCCCACAATTGCTACTTCTAGCTGTTTATTTAGAAAACGTTGCATTCACGCTCTCCTTTTCTTTGGAATTCAGATCCCCGGGTGATCTAAACGAAACGGAGCGAAGAGAGGAAAAGATGCCAGATAGAAAAAAAGGAAGAAAAAAAACCTGTCTCCAAAATGGCAACAGATGGAATGGCCTCTCCCAATCCCCATCTGTGGCATTTCAAAGCCTCATGAATAAATCAGCGTCATAACTCTGTGTTTAGCCCCCTTCCCCATTAGCTGCAATCGATTTTAAATGTACCAAATGATACATGGACTGTGCAGTTAATAAAAGGGGTGGGGGGTGGGGAAGAAAACCCACCGAAAATGTACTGCGGAAGAAAAGTTTGGCACTTCGTTTCTTAGCAATATGGTCTCCAAACGCCTGGGTATTGGTGGTCACTTTAAAAAAAGCAACAAACCCGATTTAAGTGTTCTGAGATCACCAATGGGATATATAATCATGCTTTTGTGAGACGGCTTATTACCCAAGAGGCCAGATCTGTTTTTCCAAGGTAAACACCCACGACATACATTCCAGAGGAGGGTTGCCAATGATTTTACTACAGGTTTGGGCGCGCTCCTACACGCACTTGTGTGCGTGACGTTTCTGCGCATGCGCAGAAGCGTCCAGGTGGGTGGGTGGAGCCTCCTGCTGCCTTTACTACCGGTTTAGCCAATCCTACATCTATCCAACTACCTACCTTTCTATCGTCTGCCTGCCTGCCTGTCTGTCTGTCTCTCTCTCTCTCTCTCTCTCTCTATCTATCTATCTATCTATCTATCTATCTATCTTTCTATCATATGTACTTTCTATCATCTCTTTCTCTCTTTCTACTGACTATCATCTATTATCTAACTATCTATCTATCTATCTATCTATCTATCTATCTATCTATCTATCTATCTATCTATCTTTATCTACTTTTCTATCATCTCTTTCTATCTCTCTCTCCTCCCTCTCTATCTATCTATCTATCTGTCTGTCAATCTATCTTTATCTATCTACTTTTCTGTCATCTCTTTCTCTCTTTCTACTGACTATCCTCTATCTATTATCTATCTATCTATCTATCTATCTATCTATCTATCTAATCTATCAATCTATCTTTATCTATCTACTTTTCTGTCATCTCTTTCTCTCTTTCTACTGACTATCATCTATCTATTATCTATCTATCTATCTATCTATCTATCTATCTATCTATCTATCTATCTATCTATCTTTATCTACTTTTCTATCATCTCTTTCTATCTCTCTCTCCTCCCTCTCTATCTATCTATCTATCTATCTATCTGTCTGTCTGTCTGTCTGACTGTTTGTCTATCTATCTATCTATCTATCTATCTATCTATCTATCTATCTATCTATCTATCTATCTATCTATCTAATCTACCAATCTATCTTTATCTATCTACTTTTCTGTCATCTCTTTCTCTTTCTCTATTGAACATCTATCTCTCTCCCTCCCTCCCTCCCCCTATCTATCTATCTATCTATCTATCTATCTATCTATCTATCTATCTATCTACCTATCTACTTTCTATCATCTCTTTCTCTCTTTTTATTGACTATAATCTATCTATCTATCTATCTATCTATCTTTATCTATCTACTTTTCTATCATCTCTTTCTATGTCTCTCCCCCTATCTATCTATCTATCTATCTATCTATCTATCTATCTATCTATCTATCTATCTATCATCAACCTCTCTATCTACCTATTTATATCATCTACCCACCTACCCACCTACCTACCTACCTACCTACCCACCTACCTACCTTTCTATCATCTATCTATCTATCATCTATCTATCTATCTATCTATCTATCTATCTATCTATCATCTATCTATCTCCTTCTATTTCTCTCTCCCCATCCATCTATTCATCCATCCATCCATCTATCCAACCATCCATCCATCCATCCCTAATCTCTATCATCTCTAGTTGTCTCTATGTATTTGCACATGCATAGCTACTGATAAACATACAGATAAACGTAAATTGCTGTTTTACTGGGTTCAATAAAATTCAAAAATATTCAAATATATTTACATTAATATCTTTGTTGCGTTGCAGAATAAAAACAACAAACTCTCTCAACGCTTTGAACACACCCTCTTTCTTCTTGTGGAAAGCCCGCCCGGAAGTACTGATAGGCTCAAACGGAGAACGATCTCATAGGTGGAGAAGGATGAAGCTGGTCCTTGGAAAAAGATAAATGATGGATTCTGGGGTGGGGGTGGATGAGAAAGATGGTTAAATTGTCCAGATTGTCTTGCAGAGGGAAAAAAATCCCCAAGTACTTTGGGCCACCAGATGTCAGTACAGTTTAAGCAATAATACAATGAGATTTAGAATCTGAAGTATAAACAGAAATAGGAGGGAGGAAGGGAAGGAGGGAAGGGGGGAGGGAAGAGTGCCTAGACAGAAGGGAGAAAGGGAGGTAAGTAGGTAGGAAGGAAGGGTAGAAGGCTGGATAGAAGAAGAGGGAAGGAGGGAGGGAGGGAGGAGTGCATAGACAGAAGGAAAGGGAGAAAGGAAGGGAGGGAGGAAAGAAGAAAGGAGGATAGATGGATAGATGAAGAGGGAGGGAGGGAGGAAGGGTAGATGGCTGGATAGAAAAAGGGGGAGGAAGGGAGGAGTGCATGAAAAGAAAAACAAGAAAGGGAGGAAGGGAAAATGGAAAAAGTGCATAGATGGATAGAAGAAGAGGAAGGGAGGGAGGGAGGGAGGAAAGGATTGGATAGATGGATGGAAGAAAAGGAAGGAAGAAGGAAGGAAGGAAGGAAGGAAGGAAGGAAGGAAGGAAGTCTTTATAAACAAATGATTAACCATTGATTTCTTCTGTGTCTCTGTCCCTCACTCTTCCTGCTTCTAGTCTCAGAAGGTGATAAGGTGGCATCACCCAGGGGCCTCGTAATAACTAGGGTCGTAATAACTAGTGTGGTTGATGAAACCAGAGGCATTATGTAGCTATATCGTAGCATAATAGCTGTCACTATCCTTCAAGCAGCATCCTTGATCAGCTGAAGCTGCCTAGTGGTTTTCATTCATATTCATCATTCAGGTAGTTTCCCTCTTGCAGAGCTTTAGCATAATATTTTGGTGGACCGAAAAAATGGTAGACCAAATAGTGGACAAATTAATAATAATAATAATAATAATAATAATAATAATAATAATAATAACAACAACAACAACAACAATAATAATAATAATAACAACAACAACTGTAAGCAAACCGTATCAACCATTAACACCAGTCACTGGTATTTGTAATGCATTTTTGAATGTTCAGTTGGCTGAGTTTCATGTTTAATGAATAAAGTATATAACAACAACAACAACTGTGGAAAAAGAAATCGTGTGTTGTCCCAATTGTAATTGGAGCCCTTGGAGCAGTACCTAAAGGGCTACCTCACTATTTGGAAATTCTAAATTTATTGGACTTGAACGTTCTGATTCTACAAAAAACCCACCCTACTTGGAACAATTTATATCCTCCGACGTTACCTTAACAGTTCCTAGGTCCTTGGTTAGGACTCGAGCTGTTGAGCTACCAACCAGCCCCAAAGGCTGTAAATCTCACCAAAGATTAACATAATAATAATAATAATAATAAAAGTAACAACAGCAACAACTACAACAACAGAATGATTACAAAGCTAGACACGACCGAGTTGCTAAATTAATCCACTGGTCATTATGTAAAAAATATGACTTACCCGTATCGAGAAAGTCATGGGAGCACAAAGTGGAAAAAGTGACTGGAAATGAAAAGGTGAAGATCTTGTGGGACTTTCGAATACAGACGGATCGTCATTTAGAACACAACACGCCAGATGTTACAGTTGTCGAAAACTGAAACATACAGTTTATTGATATCGTTGTTCCTAGAGATGCCAGAGTCGAAGAAAAAGAACTAGAAAAAATAATGAAATATCAAAACTACACGGCTATGGATGAAGCATGTAACAGTGATATCCATTGTCATCGGGGCACTTGGTACCATGTCCAAGAATTTTACAAGATACATCAACAAATTGTAGCTTCCTGCAATAACACCAGCGGAACTGCAAAAAACTGTGCTACTCGGAACATCTTATATTTTAAGAAGGTCCTTGGTTGATACCTAGGACACTGGCAGCAAACCGTATAAACCATTAGCACCAGTCACTGGTGTTTGTAATGCATTTTTGAATGTTCAGTTGGCTGAGATTCATGATTAATGAATAAAATATATAATAATCTTCATGAGCACCCTAGAAATCTGGATAGATCTTATTTATCTATTTATCCATTTATCCATTTATTCGTTCATTCATTCATTTAAGCTTGTGCACCATCCAACTCTTCACTGATTCTGGATATGGAGCTGTATCCAGAATAGGTAACCCAGCAATGGAAATTCTATTCTGCCTTAAAAATGTATCTTCGGATACATTCAGAACTGAAAGGGGACCACAAGATAGATAGATAGATAGATGATAGATAGATAGATAGATAGATAGATAGATAGATAGATAGATAGATAGATAGATAGAATCAAAATGCATAACTGTGACTGTGAGAAGGACCTGGGAATCCTAGTGGACAATCGTTTAAATGTGAGCCAGCCGTGTGCAGCAGCTGCCAAAAAAGCCACCACAGTTCTAGGCTGCATCAACAAAGGGATAGAAACAAGATCACATGAAGGGTTAATACCACTTTATAAGGCCTTGGTAAGGCCACACTTGGAATACGGCATTCAGTTTTGGTCGCCATGATGTAGAAAAGATGTGGAGACTCTATAAAGAGTGCAGAGAAGAGCAACAAAGAGGATTCGGGGACTGGACAATAAAGCATATGAGGAACGGTTGCAGGAACTGGGTAGGTCTAGTCTGATGAAAAGAAGGACTAGGGGAGACGTGATAGCATTGTTCCAATATCTCAGGGGTTGCCACAAAAAAGAGGGAGTCAAACTATTCTCCAAGGCACCTGAGGGCAGGACAAGAAGCAATGGGTAGAAACTAACCAAGGAGAGAAGCAACCTAGAACTAAGGAGAAATTTTGTGACAGTGAGGACAATGAATCGGTTGAGCCGTTATTCTGACTTCTCCCATATCCTCTAAATCACGATGGCTGTTTTTTTCTCCCTGCAAAATATTCAACCAAGTGTGTGCTCAACTAGGGTTGCCCAATAAAATAGATTTCCTATTTCAAGGGGTCTTGAAACATGAAATGGATATTATGGGAGATCTGGCTGTTATTTTTATCACTTTCTCACTGCGTCTTAAAACGGAGGTGCCCTTCCATTAAAGACGGCTAGTCAACAGAAGAGAGACATACTTTTGCTTTTCTTTACTTATGTTTGTGTTAGTGAATTTTAATTAGGAGAGAGAGAGAGAGAGAGAGAGAGAGAGAGAGAGAGAGAGAGAGAGAGAGAGAGAGAGAGAGAGAGAGAGAGACAGAGAGAGAGACAGAGAGAGAGAGAGAGAGAGAATTTTGTGTTACTAATTTCATTTGCTTGCAAACAGAGCCCAGGAAGAATGTGTATTTAGACACAATTACTTAACAGGGTTTCAACGGATTCATTTAGATGCCGACTAAAAGAAAATACAAATAATACGGTCATAGTAAGGAACGGCAAAAGAATTTGTAGAACGTCGTAGCACCGGCATCTGACAATGCAAAGAGTCATACTGGTTAAGCGGATCACAGCAGTCCTTAAGTAAGTCACACGGTTGTTAAGTGAATCTGGCTTCCCCCTTGACTTTGCTTGTTAGAAGGTCACAAAAGGGGATCAGGTCACCCCGCAACCCTGCAACCGTCATAACTGTGAGTCAGGGGCCAAGCGTCTGGATTTTGATCGCATGGCCATGAGGATGCTGCGGTGGTCATAAGTCTGAGCAGCGGTCTTAAGTCACTTTTCCCCCTATTCTGTTGCAACTTTGGTCCCTCAAGGAATGGTGGGAAGTCAAAGGCTGCTATGATTAACTATAAGGTGAATATGTAGGGAGATTCTCTGTCATCCAGTCACTGTTGTCCCAAAGGTGCTTTTTCCCCCCAAGAGGCAACTGGACTTTCTTTGTTTTTTCTTTGAAGACGTTTCGCTTCTCATCCAAGAAGCTTCTTCAGCTCTGACTGGATAGTGAAGGATGGAAGGCAGAGGTGTATTCCTACCGGTTAGTCCCGGTTCATCTGAGTAGGTAGTAATTCAGGCCACCCCCCACAACTGGTTCTATCGGCAGCGGCATAGGCAGCGCCACCATCTTATTTTTTGCTTCTGCACATGCACAGAAGCATTTTTTTTACTACTGGGCATGTGTGTGCAGCACACATCAAGCGTGTGTGTGAGCAAAGTGGTGCGTGCCCAAAGCATGTCCCTGAGTGAACTGGCAGAAACAGAAGCGGATGGATTCTTCCACTGATGGAAGGATTTGTCAGGGGAAATTTCACCCTGAGCTAACGAGGTCTAGAATCGACGGCTTTCCAAACAGCATATCTTCAGAAAAAGTTAAAATAAAAACCCGAGAACATGTTCTAATGAAAACAAAACTTTTAATATGAAAATAAGAAAATAAACAAATCTATCTAATTGTTACATTTTGGCAAGAGCAATTATCGTCCACCTTCTTGGCAGACAAACAGAAGAACAAAAGGGAAGAAGTCTCTGGAATGTGTGATGTATATGAAACGTATTAAGAAGCATGCACAGTAAATCATTGCTGATAAGGGCTTAGGACCTGCGCAGTAACTTTTCAGTTCAGCTAGCAAACAATTAATGCAGTGACAGGATTGATATTCCTTGCAGACAGCTGGTCATTTGCATCCTTTTTAGAGAGTCATTGAGGCCACTTGGAGGTTTGTCTGCATCCTCAGGGCCCACCCTCAGGTGGCGCAAATGCGTGTGGAGACTTCTTGGCTGCAGGATGCTTTTCTGCCCTGTGTCCCTTCACCGTCGAAGAGAGGCGCACCTGTTGGGGATGAGTCTGTGTTGTCTGCATCTCAAACTGAAGCGCAAATGGTTCCTGTGGTCTGCAAATTTTTGGGAAGCCTGTTCATATCGCCTCACCCTTTGAAGGGTGTTCATCCCAAAGGGCAGAGCTAAAAGTTTGTGCTTTTCGTCCGCGGCTGCCTCCACGCGAAGATGCCGCTCGCGAAGGACCTCCTGCACCCCTCCCCCGAGGAGGAGAAGCGGAAGCACGAAAAGAAGCACCTGGGGCAGAGCCCCAACTCCTACTTCATGGACGTCAAGTGCCCGAGTTGCTACAAAATCGCCACCGTTTTCAGTCGTGCCCAGAGCCTTGTGTTGTGCATCGGCTGCTCGACTGTACTGTGCCAGCCCACTGGTGGAAAGGCGAGATTGACAGAAGGATGTTCTTTCCGGCGAAAGCAACATTAAACAGTGGACACTTGGCACGGGATGGGTTTGGGACTATGGGGACAGTTGCCGGTTGCGACCCCGGGTGTTTCTCTGGGGCACCGATGGAAGTATATTATGCAACGGAGTTGTAGGGTGTGTGTGTAGTTACTTTTGAGGGCTTGAGTTGCTACCAACGGTGGCTGTGGGATGAGTGTGGACACACACACACACCCCTTCCTCTTTGTGGCTCTGGCACTGTCCTTGTAGCCTTACCCATTTCATTCAATAAACTTTGGATATAAAGACAAAAAAAAAAGTTTGTAGTCATCCTCCACCATTCAGGTCATGGTTGTACCAAAGGTGCTTTTTCAAAAGACAACTGGATTTCCTGTCTGTCTGTCTGTCTGTCTGTCTGTCTGTCTGTCTGTCTAGCTAGCTAGTTATCTCTATCCACCCATCCCTCTATATCTGTCTGTCTGTCTGTCTGTCTGTCTGTCTGTCTGTCTGTCTTTCTTTCTTTCTTTCTTTCTTTCTTTCTTTCTTTCTTTCTTTCTTTCTGTCTAGCTAGCTATCTCTATCCACCCATCCCTCTATATCTGTCTGTCTGTCTGTCTATCTATCTAGCTATCTCTATCCACCCATCCCTCTATGTCTGTCTGTCTGTCTGTCTGTCTGTCTGTCTGCCTGCCTGCCTGCCTGCCTGCCTGCCTGCCTGCCTGCCTGCCTGCCTGCCTGCCTGCCTGCCTGTCTAGCTAGGTAGCTAGCTAGCTATCTCTATCCACCCATCCCTCTATATCTGTCTGTCTGTCTGTCTGTCTAACTAGCTATCTCTATCCACCCATCCCTCTATGTCTGTCTGTCTGTCTGTCTGTCTGTCTAGGTAGCTAGCTAGCTCTATCCACCCATCCCTCTATATCTGTTTGTCTGTCTGTCTATCTGGCTGGCTGGCTGGCTAGCTAGTTATCTCTATCCACCCATCCATCACTCTATATCTGTCTATCTGTCTGTCTGTCTTTCTGTCTGTCTAGCTAGCTAGCTATCTCTATCCACCCATCCCTCTATATCTGTCTGTCTGTCCGTCCATCCGTCCATCCATCCATCCATCCATCCATCCATCCATCCATCCACCTATTTATTTATTAGTTCATCAAACATGTACAAGATAGCAGGTATAAGTATGAACATGGACATGAATGAAGGAAATGAGTACAAATAAATGGGGACAGTGGGACAGGGGACGGAGGGCACACTGGGGCACTCTAATGCACGACCTCTTAGGAAAGGGGTGAGGTCCACGCTAGACAGTTTGAGGTTGAAGCTGTGGGGGGGTTTGAGGATGTAACAACAGAGTCGGGTAGAGCATTCCAGGCGTTGACCACTCTGTGGCTGAAGTCGTATTTTCTGCAATCGAGTTTGGAGCGGTTTACCTTGAGTTTGTATCGATTGTTTGCCCATGTATTATTGTGGTTGAAGCTGAAGTAGTCGTTGACAGCTAGGACGTTGTAGCAGACAATTTTGTGTACTGTGCTTAGGTCCGACTGCAGGCAGCGTAATTCCAGATCGTCCAAGCCCAAAACTTCACGTCTGGTGGCATAAGGGATTCTGTTGCGAGCGGAGGAATGGAAATACCTCTGGATCCGCTCAATCCTATTAACGTCCAATATACAGTGTGGATTCCAGGAGGATGAGCTGCATTGGAGAATTTCTTTGAAGGTGTTTCGCTTCTCATCCAAGAAGCTTCTTCAGCTCTTGAAAGAAAAACCAGGAAGTCCAGTTTCTTCTTTGGGGGGGGGGGAAGCACCTTTGGGACAACCATGACCTGGATGACGGAGAATCTCCAAAGACATTAATAAGGGGAATAGTTCTGCGTAGGTAATAGCATCAGCAGTGCATTTAATACATCTAACTGCATTAACCCCACCTCTTTGCTTCATCAATAATTTCAATGCTTTCACGTCACAGAGTTTCATTCCCCCCCCCCCTTTCTGGCTGCTATTTCTCCATTCCCCCCCCCCCTTTCACTGACAAGGAACACACTTGTGGCTGCAAACCCGAGGACAATGCGAGTCCCTTTTATCATTTCAGCCAGCCACAATTTGCCCTTCAGGCCTGCATTAATATTTCTCCCCGCGCACAGATAAGCAAAACGATTCCTGCCAGCAATATCGCAAAAAAGATAAGTTGGTGGAGGGCCAAGGAAATTTTCCAGCCTCGTATCTGCCCGGATGAAAATGGAGGGTTGTAGACATTTCTTCGACTTATCTTGGGATTAAATGCTGCTCGGATGACTTTTTTCTTTCTGTCTTTGATCACTGATGGAGTGTATCCCAAAAGTCACTGAGGTTCCCTGGATGTCTCTCCTGGAGTCCTGTTTGATTTATTTTTATGTCTTTATTTCTTAACTTTAATTTCCATCGTTCACGACACTTGGCTATAATAGGTCTGCCTGCCTGCCTGCCTGCCTGCCTGCCTGCCTGCCTGCCTGCCTGCCTGCCCACCTGTCAGAAATATGAATAGGATCTCCCTCTCTATTTCTCCCTACTGCATCTGTTTATATCTGCAAATAGGGACTCCATCTTTCTATGCATTCTACGTCCATAAATAAGAGAATTTATAACAGTCTATCTCGGTCTGTTTATCTGCCTTGAAATCATAGTCACATAGGCTGGGCTACAGAAGATCCACAAAAAATAAGCACTCTCTGAGGTAGACTCCATTTGGAAAGGGTGCAGATAATCTGCATTATCCAGCATCTCTCTCCTTGCTTTCCTACCCCCTTAATACCATAACAGAATAACAGAGACGAACGATTGCAGGAACTGGGCATGACTAGTCTAGTGACATGGTGGCTCAGTGGCTAAGATGCTGAGCTTGTCAATCAGAAAGGTTGGCAGTTTGGCGGCTCGAATCCCTCGCGCCGCGTAACGGAGTGAGGTCCCGTGACTTGTCCCAGCTTCTGCCAACCGAGCAGTTCGAAAGCACGTAAAAATGCAGGTCGAAAAAATAGGGACCACCTTTGGTGGGAAGGGAACAGTGTTCCATGCGCCTTCACTGTTGAGTCATGCCGGCCACATGATCACGGAGGCGTCTTCGGACAGTGCTGGCTCTTCGGCTTTGAAACGGAGATGAGCACCGCCCCCTAGAGTCAGGAACGACTAGCACATATGGGCGAGGGGAACCTTTATCTTACCTAGATGTTTTCTTGCTTAGCATTAGTCTAAATTAGTCTAAATAAGTGAAAATGGAGAAAATAGTATGGGGGGGGGCAAGAAGAGAGATGGAGATCATCCAAGGTTAGCTAAGTGTTGGCACCTGATGGAGCTGGGAGGGGGGGGAAATACAGCAGCGAAAATAGCAGCCAAAATAATTAAAATAATTGTGGCTAAATGTTAAGGCTCTACTGTGGTGGAAAAATAGGATAAATTTATCTGGGCAACCTTTAGCTCCCTGGCCATAAATATGATTCATAGATGTTGTTTATTCATCTATTTAAATATTTATATTCAAGTTTTCTAGGCAACAGCATCACTGAATAGTTTACCATAGAAGCAAATTAGTCTAAATATGTTTTAACAATAGTGTAAGCAATCATAATTAAAAAGCAATTTAAAGACACATTAATACATGGTTTAAAACGGTACCATTGTTATGAAGCAATCCAGCAGGTGGCAGTACCTAATTGACTTGGATAGATTTTGGAAGCTAAGCAGGGTTGGATGTGGTTAGGATTTGGATGGGGGAACAACCTGAGAAACTCTGGGCTGTAGCAGGACTCAGAAGTTGAAAAGAGGAGACAAAACGGTCCACAATCCAAGTGACAGCTTCCTCAGTGACTGCCATCCACAGAGAAATCTTTGATGCAAATTTGCGGAACTACAGTGTCCTTGTTGCCCTCTGAGCTTGGTGGTATCCTTGCACTGATGTTGTTACTTAGTTTGGTAATGAAATGTCTGCAAGAAAAAAACCCAAGCTCAGAGACCCCACAATTCAACCCTGAGCTACCAATATTCTCTTCTATCGGTGGCAAAACTATTTCTGGAACTCCATTCTTACTGTTGTTATTAGATGCTATGTAGAGTGGTACCTCGGTACTCATCACTGATCAGTTCTGGGAGGTATAATGAGTACCAAACACATTTTTTTCCCAATAAGAAATAAAGTAGTGTGTTACGAAGTCACTCACAGTGACAAGTTCTAGCTTATGCATTCAGTTTCAAAAAAACAATGAGGAGTACTGGGGCAAAGCTTTTACATCAAAATGCATTGAGTACCTAATTCTACAACTTTCGAAGCAGTTTAGAATAGAATAACAGAGTTGGAAGGGACCTTGGAGGTCTTCTAGTCCAACCCTCTGCTTAGGCAGGAAACCCTACACCACTTCAGACAAATGGTTATCCAACATCTTCTTTAAAACTTCCAGTGAGCATTCACAACTTCTGGAGGCAAGTTTTTCCACTGATCAATTGTTCTCACTGTCAGGACATTTCTCCTTAGTTCTAAGTTGCTTCTCTCCTTGGTTAGTTTCCACCCATTGCTTCTTGTTCTACTCTCAGGTGCTTTGGAGAATAGTTTGACTCCCTCTTCTTTGTGGCAACACCAAAGGTATTGGAAGACTGCTATCATGTCTCCCCTAGTCCTTCTTTTCATTAAACTAGACATACCCAGTTCCTGCAGCCGTTCTTCATATGTTTTAGTCTCCAGTCCCCTAATCCTCTTTGTTGCTCTTCTCTGCACTTTTTCTAGAGTCTCCACATCTTTTCTACATTGTGGCGACCAAAACTGAATGCCGTATTCCAAGTGTGGCCTTACCAAGGCCTTATAAAGTGCCATTAACCCCTCACATGATCTTGATTCTATCCCTCTGTTTATGCTGCCTAAAAGGGTGTTGGCTTTTTTGGCAGCTGCTGCAAAGTTTGTAAATGAAGACTCAACCATCCGGGCCAAAGGTATGTAAACCATAACACTTGGTTAAATCCTGACACTTGGACCAAAGTTTATTAAATTGAGATGCTTTGTAACTTATCCAAGTAACTTCTTCAGAGTGTTAGTACAAATTCGAACGATTCCCTGACTCTCTGCCTAACCAATTTTTTTCATTTTGACTGAAGAAGTTACTTGGATGAGTAAGGAAACATCTCAGTTTAATAAACTTTGGTCCAATTGTCACGATTTAACCTGTTTACATATTACAACTACATAAAGTAGTTGAATACCAAGGTACCACGGTACCAGTTTTTGTTGAAGGTGGTGGTATTTCTGTTATCTCAGGGGCTGCCACAGAGAAGAGGGAGACAAGCTATTCTCCAAAGCACCTGAGGGCAGGACAAGAAGCAATGGATGGAAACTGATCAAGGAGAGAAGCAACCTAGAACTAAGGAGAAATTTCCTGGCAGTGAGGACAATTATTCAGTGGAAGAACTTGCCTCCAGAAGTTGTGAATGTCCCAACACTGGAAGTTTTTAAAAAGAGATTGGACGACCCTTTGTCTGAAGTGGTGTAAGGTTTCCTGCCTAAGCAGGGGGTTGGATTAGATTACCTTCAAGGTCCCTGTTATTCTGTTCTGTTCTATTCTGTTCTATTCTATTCTATTCTATTCTATTCTATTCTATTCTACTCTACTCTACTCTACTCTACTCTACTCTACTCTACTCTACTCTACTCCACTCCACTCCACCCCACCCCACCCCACTCTACCCCACCCCACCCCACCCTACAGTACACTACTTTACTCTACTCTACTCTACTCTACTCTACTCTACTCTACTCTACTCTACTCTAATCTACTCTACTCCACCCCACCCACCCCACCCACCCCACCCTACCCTACCCTACTCTACTCTACTCTACTCCACTCCACTCCACTCCACTCCACCCCACCCCACCCCACCCCACCCTACCCTATTCTAGTCTAGTCTAGTCTATTCTATTATTTGTGGCTACTGAGTGGCTACTACCAATGCACAGCACTTAAAATTCTATGTTATTACAACAACTTATACATTCTTTTGCAAGAAGCCTTTGTCCAAGGTTGCTATAGTCTTACCCAGAAGCTTTCATAAAAGTGATTTACCGCATAGCATTGTTCTTCTTACACAGAGGGCAGTTATTGGAGAAATAACACCACATCCTTAAAAGCAGGAAATCACGAGATTTCCAGGTTGAACTGATAGGCTTCACAGCTGCCATTGCCCGAACAAAAATCCTGCCAGACCTCAGATTTAAATTCCCCTGAAGCAAAATTTCAAATCAATTAGGTTATTCTTAGGCAGGATAAGTATCAGATGCATTTCAAGGGAAGACAAAAAAAAAAAAGCTTTCAGGGCCTCTGGTGAATGTCTCGCTGGGCTCTCAGACATCCCAAAGGAGCCACCAAATTCCAAAGCAAGTTGAATATCATTTTCAGGAAAAATGGAAGCAGACAACCGTTGATATTTTGGGTTACAAAAGAAACCTACATTTGGGAGCAAATGCTTTCTCTCTTCAAGTATCAATTGTCTCATTGGAGTTGAGGTTAAGTGTTGGTGGTTTCATTTTAGCTGTCATTATTTCATAGAATCATGGAAGGGGAGAGTCGGAAGACTCCACTGAGGCCTATTGTTATTCCAGTGAAATAATCCATCATGGCAGCCTTCTGGAAGCTTCTGTTTGAAATGCCTCCTTTAGGGAGACGCGGTGACTCAGTGGCTTAAGGACGCTGGAGATGGTCTTAACTCCAGTGGTTCACGTTCTAACACTGTGTGACAGGGTGAGTGTCTGTCACACCCCTCAGCTTCTGTTCACTTAACAATTTGAAAGCGTGCTCTATGCAAGTGGATAGATAGGAACCACTTCAGTGGGGACAGAAACTGGTGCTCTGTGCAGGCGGTCAAATTCCTGCCCTCTGAACCTTCCCGATTGTGGTTCCTGTTTGCGAGGCAGCTCTGGGAAGGGAGAGGGCCTTGGATGATGCTGCATCAAGAGCCACTTGTCTTCCCATCTGATGTGAAGCCAACTCACCTCCTGTGGCACACCTATGTTTCCTATAACAGAGTTGGTACCTTGGCAAGCTGTCATGCCCCCATCGGAGCCTGAATCTGCAGGGGAAGACAAACTGGAATTGGAGTCTGGGGAGGAGCAGCACCAGTCAGGACAGGGCCTTTGAGGATTAGGATGGCTTATAGGCAGAGAGGAATAGGGGAAGGATGACAAAGAGAGGTTAAGCAGGGAATAGGAGAGACAGTCCTTTCAATAATTGCCCTCAAACCATGTATGGCTTTGAAGAGGCAAACCAACACCTTGAATTGGACCCGGAAGCAAATTGGCAACCAAGATACGTGGACTTCAAGTCCCAGAATTCCCCAGTCAGCATTCCAAGAATTAAAGTCAACATGTTTTAAAATGGCTAAGATTATAAAACTCTGATTAGTGTCAGAGATAGCACGCGCTCTTTAGCATGTCCTTTCTGCTGTAACGTGATTGAAATAATGGCAGATATCTTGGAAGTCCCTGACCTTGCACACACCAAAAAGAATGTAATGGATTTTAATAAAACATAGAGTGATAAAAAAAATTGCTAAATTTATAGTTCCTTCTCCTCTGATGTTAATCCCTTGTTAGAGTGTATTAACTTGTAAGTGGTATATGCTAGGAATTGGTTATTAAGGTTATACTAAATGGGTCAATATTGCATCAATAATTCAGAGTGTAATTTAGCAGTATAATTATACAATAATACATTAGCACAGTCTCTTTTTCTCAGCAAGGCTGGCCCTTCTACTTACAGATGTTCTAGAAGGAATATATATATATATATATATATATGTGTGTGTGTGTGTGTGTGTGTGTGTGTGTGTGTTATATTTGTACTGATAAATAAATAAAGGGAGACTAGTATAGATCTATTTCGAGCTAATTAGCTCTCATCAGCTAGCCATACCCTTACTGGGATTTGAACCCGGGCTGTATATATCTTAGGCAGGAGTTTTAGCCACTAAGCCACGGGCTCTGTTGAAAGAGGGAGTAGTGACCTTCCTCCCATATTTAGTCATACCAGGGGTTGTAACACAAATACATATTTGTGTGTGTGTGTGTGTGTGTGTGTGTGTCATGTATTGTATTGTATATTTATTATATTATATTATAGATTATATTATAGATTATAATTTATAATATAATATTATAAAAATATAATATTATAATAATATAATTGCAAATACCACTCACTCATCACACAATCTCCAGGACCTTAAAGCCTACAAACTTGAAATTTGGCACATATGTTCCCCTTGGCTTCTAGGTGCTCGCTAAGAAAGGATTTTTCAAAATGACCATCAGATCATTAGTAATTCTTATACAGTAATGAACACCCTCATGCAAAGGAGTTCTACACACCCTCCTCATCTGAAAAGAACTCAGTTCCAACTGCCAGTTGCCTTATATCAACATGCTCTGATGCTAAGGAGTTAGACATTCTACTCACCCTCCCCGCCTGTAAGGAACTCTGTTTCAACTTCCAGTTGCCTCACATTCTGTTACTTCAGTTAAAACTGGCAGACATTCCATTCCTTCACTCAGGAGCTGTCTGGGGCTCCTTACAGTACTAAACGTTGGTACCTCACCTGAATGTCTACGCCCTCCACCTATGGAACTGCTTCCAGAACCAGAGCGGTGGAAGTGGTGATATTCCCTTATATGTTTCAATCACTGACCACCAACAAATTGTGAACTGAATTTCTCCTGCATAGCTTGATCGCAAAGCATGGGTGTCCAGCTGCATGTGTGTGTGTGTGTGTGTGTGTGTGTGTGTGTGTGTGTGCACCATATTAGGTTTTTTGACAGATCTGGGTGGAGACAGGAATCTATTTCAAATGAATTTGGACCCTGATTTTGATTTTTGTTTCCTGAATTGCATATATATTTATTGCAAAGTCAATAAATAAGATGTTCCAAAGGAAAATTTCCAGGATATTGGAAAAAAGGAAAAGAGACTGGTTTCTATCTTTCTTCATTAAAAAGATCATCAATGAAATGCAGGTAGTCCTCAACCTATGACCACAGACAGAGGTTAAGTGGTTATGCCCCATTTTATGAGCTTTCTTGTGACAGTTGTTAAGTGAATTACGGCAGTTGTTAGCAACACGGTTGTTAAGTGAATCTGGCTTCCCCATTGACTTTGCTCGTCAGAAGGTCGCAAATGGGGATCACATGACCCCGGGATGCTAAAACTGTCATAAGTATGAGTCAGTTGCCAAGCATCTGGATTTTGATCACATGACCACAGGAATGCTGCAATGGCAGTAAGTGGGGAAAATGGTCATAAATCAAATTTTTTCAATGCTGTTTTCACTTTGGTCGCTAAACAGTTGTAAGTCGAGGACTAATTGTAATTAAAAACAGGGTAGCTGTATGTATGGCTACAGAGGTGGAAATATAAACCATATTTAATAGACAATTGTGTTCTTCACAGTGTGTTCCATTCCTACGGTTCTTGTTTCTTGTTTCTGCTCAAACTTTCTGAGCTCGGGAGTTTCCTTGCAGACACTTCATTACCCAACTACGGAATATCTTCAGTGCAACTGGATGTGGGCTTTGCTGCCTGTTTATATGAAGTAGCTTTCCCTGCCAGTTTTAGTCTGGTGCATTTCCTCCTTAACTGGAATATTGTTTTCTGCCCGATTGTTTGTCTGGCGCTAATCCCTGCTTATCTGAGCGTGGATTGCTGTAGGAAGGAGCACTTTAGTCTTTTTGTTTCCCTCCTAAGTTTTTTTTTTCCTCATCTGATTTGAATGTGCTTTATCTCTGTGTGTTTAATACTGTAATCTTTTGATGACTATTCATGTCGGGTGCTCTCAAAACCTTTTCTGCTTCTTTTGTTTTGAATGAGCGTGCTGAGAGTTTGCAAGTTTCAGTTCTGCTTGAGGAAGCAGGTTTTCTTAAGCAGCTCATCTGAATCCTAGCTGTCATGTCTACCTTTGAACATGTTGCCAAATTAATAAAATGTAAATTTCTAAAAAAAAAAAATCTCAAAAACTCCTCCAAAATCTACAGTAGGTAGTTGACAATACCATGGGAGCAAACTTAATATTTGTTTCACAGATTCAGAACTTGCCAAGAGGCTAAAAATGTTATTCACTTCTTTTAAAAACTGCAGAAGCAGCCAGAGTTATGTATATGGAGATGTGATTTGTTTTGGTCACCACCATATAAAAAAGTTGTTGAGACTCTGGAAAGAGTGCAGAGAAGAGCAACAAAGATGATTAGGGACCTGGAGGCTAAAACATATGAAGAATGGTTGCAGGATTTGAGTATGGCTAGTCTAGGTGACTCAGTGGCTAAGACGCTGAGCTTGTTGATCAGAAAGGTTGGCAGTTCGAATCCCTAGCGCCGCCTAACGGCGTGAGCTCCCGTGACTTGTCCCAGCTTCTGCCAACCTAGCAGTTCGAAAGCACGTAAAAATGCAAGTAGAAAAATAGAAACCACCTTTGGTGGGAAGGTAACAGCATTCCATGCGTCTTCGGCATCTAGTCATGCCAGCCACATGACCACGGAGACATCTTCGGACAGCGCTGGCTCTTCGGAAATTGAGATGAGCACTTAGTCAAACTATCATTAAATAAATGACCGATAATGATGATAATGTAATAATTTGCATTGACAGGATTAAAGGGAAATTGGATATAAATTGTAAACAATGATTAAGAAAAGAGATTTAAAAACTTTGTAAATTTGGTATAAATTTTTAAATGGTGAAAAAAGGGGAAAAGGTAAGTTAAACACAGTCAAACAAAATGACTGATAATGATAATAATGTAATAATTTGTATTGACATGATAAAAGGGAAAATTGGATATAAATTGTAAACAATGATTAAGAAAAGAGGTTTAAAACATTTGTTAAAATTAGAGCATTACGTTAAAAATATAGTGTTAATGGATAAAGTTAGATAAATAATTGATAAGGATAACAATGTATATATATGTATCGGTTTGATAAGAGGAAACTTGGTAAAAATTTTAAATGATAAAAAAGGGGGAAAAGTTAGTTAAACTTAGTCAAACTATTGCTAAATAAATGACTGATAATGATGATAATGTAATAATTTGTATTGACAGGATAAAAGAGAAAGTGAATAAAAGTTGTAAACAATGATTAAGAAAAGAGGTTTAAAAACTTTCGTTATTAAACATAATTAATTTTTTTTATTTTGAATGTGTTGTAAAGGAAAATTTTGATTGGATGATATTGAAAATAGATAAGAGAATGCCACTATGTGGTTTTGTTTTAAATTTTGGAATGTTTTCTATAAAGGGACGTTAAAACAACTATAGTCCTATGAAGGATGAGGTATGATGATAGCAATGATATATAAATATATGTGATGTAAAGTAGATAATTTGATATGAATTAGAGGTGATGACGGTGGAAGGGATGCACGAAAACTCTGTGTAACCAATTGACACACTTTCTACAACTTTGCAATGGAGGATGATTTTATTTGTTTTTATTTAAAAAATAACAATTTTTTTGGGGAAAAAAGAAGTTACGGGAGCTTCATCACTGGAAGCTTTCAAGAATAGACTGGACTGCCATCTGTCAGAAATGGTGGGTTTGAGGGGCTCCTACAAAGAGGAGGAGGTCAACCTATTCTCCAAAGGACCCGAATGCAAGAAAAGAAGCAATGGATGGAAACCTGTTGTGGCCCAGCAGGATCCGTTGGAGCTGCTGAGGGACTCGGATAGCAACGAGCCTTATGAGTCGGCTATGGAAGAGATGGAGGACCCTGGGCAGACTTCAGACTCAGAGCAGGGACGAGAGAGGCTGGTTGGCCCACCAATACAATACAATACAATACAATACAATACAATACAATACAATACAATAGTAGAGTTGGAAGGGACCTTGGAGGTCTTCTAGTCCAACCCCCTGCCTAGGCAGGAAACCCTATACCGTTTCAGACAAATAGCTATCCAACATCTTCTTAAAGACTTCCAGTGTTGGGGCATTCACAACTTCTGGAGGCAATTTCTGTTCCATTGATTGATTGTTCTCACTGTCAGGAAGTTTCTCCTCAGTTCTAAGTTGCTTCTCTCCTTGATTAGTTTCCACCCATTGCTTCTTGTTCTACCTTCAGGTGCTTTGGAGAATGTAGTTTGACTTCGTCTTCTTTGTGGCAACCTCTGAAATATTGGAACAATGCTATCATGTCTCCCCTAATCCTTCTTTCTCTTAAGCTAAACATACCCAGTTCCTGCAACCGTTCTTCATATGTTTTAGTCTCCAGTCCCCTAATCATCTTTGTTGCTCTTCTCTGCACTCTTTCTAGAGTCTCCACATCTTTTTTACATCGTGGTGACCAGAACTGAATGCAGTATTCCAAGTGTGGCCTTACCAAGGCATTATAAAGTGATATTAACACTTCATGTGATCTTGATTCTATCCCTCTGTTGATGCAGCCTAGAACTGTGTTGGCTTTTTTGGCAGCTGCTGCACACGGCTGGCTCCTATTTAAATGGTTGTCCACTAGGACTCCAAGATCCCTTTCACAGTTACTACTACTGAGCAAGGTATCACCTATACTGTACCTGTGCATTCCATTTTTGTTGCCTAAATGTAGGCAGGAGACGCCTGAGGCATGGAGCAGTGGGGAAGATCTAAGGGAGTTTGTCCCTGACCCAAGATTAAGGAGAGCGGAGAAGCGACGGCAACAGCTGCTCCGGAGACAAGCTCCTCAGAGATAATCAAGCCCAGGTGGTTGTGGCTTGGCCCCTCCCAAGAGCTTATTTAAGGAGAGATTTGGGGGAAGAGACTTCTTGCAGGACACAACCATTTAAAGTAATCTGCAGTACGTCTGGTCTGAACTGTTTTCGGTTCCCATTTGGAACACGCTGGAGAAGCTATTATCTGTATCTGTCGGGTTGCTGCCAAGGTTCTTATCTGTGAGTTCGTGTTTGGGCTTTCAGCCACCAAGATTATAGTCCTGGCAATAAAGTGTGGCATCCAGCTAAGCCTGTGTCAGCATTCATTACTGGACAGAGGGGGGTCAGAACAGAAACCAATCAATGAGAGAATCAACCTAGAACTAAGGAGAAAATTCCTGAAAGTTAGAACAATCAACCAGTGGAACAGAAATTCCCTTCAGAAGTTGTGGGAGCTTCATCACTGGAGGCTTTCAGGAAGAGATGGGACAGCCATTTATGTTAAATGTTATAGGCCAGTGATGGCGAACCTTTTCGGCACCGAGTGCTGAACAGGAAGCACTTTGTGCGCACATGCTTGTCAGGGTCGTGACCAGGAAGAGGAGTTGCCCAGGGGCTATGCGCGCACCGGATAAGGTACTTCCAGTTTCCAGTGTACACCGTCCAGCAAGTCTTCCGGTTACTGCCACACGTGCACCTGCGTCGATCAGCTGGCAGCCCTCATGCTCACGGAGCGCATGTTCCTATGCGTGTTTGTCCAGTCAGAGGCTGCCAGCTCCAGAGGAGGAATCCACAGTTCTGCATTGGGGGCAGGAAGTGTTTATTTCAGACTTTTGAGATGGGAGGGGCCAGAATAAGGGGCAGCACCAATGAGAATACTGCCTGCTTGAGTGTCATCAGTCTCCGGGCAGAGTTCTTTGGGACTTCACCTGAAGGAGGAAAGACAATTCTGCAGAGAGAGAGAGAGAGAGAGAGAGAAGTGGAGAAAGTGGGAGGGGGGATCTTGGCCTGAATAACCAACTTGGGCTCCTTCTTTGCACGGAACTCTCTCCTCCAGTGGGTGAAGTCAAGGGAGACTCTGCCCGGAGACTGATGACACTGCAGAAGGGGGAATTCCCATTGGTCCTCCTTCTTTCTGGACACTCCCATTTCCAAAGTTTGAGGAAGCCCCATTCCTGGCTCACGGACCAGCTCTTCCGTGTTTCCGGCACTGCCGCATGCCAAAGGCCAGCTGCTCGACGCGTGCGCATGCATGCCAGAAACCTGGAAGAGGAATGGGTGACACCACATGTGCCTGGTGACATGGCTCTGTGTGCCACTTTAGGCCATGTGTGCCATAGATTCGCCATCACAGATATAGGCAGCTCAACTGAATCCTAGCAGAGGGCTGCACTCAAGGCCCCCCAAGGTCCCTTCCAACTCTGTTAGTCTTTTATTCTGCATTCTCTTCTGAGGAACTGGACAGAAGACAATGGATGGGTTTTAAAGATGCGATTGGCGGTTTCCAAGGAAGCAATGCGCTTTTAGCATGCGAAGCCTCAAGAAGGCACAGTTGTCATTGACACTTTCTTATATTTTCTTCGCACTCCTTCTAATATCTGCATGACCTTTTCAATTCATTTCCTTCATTTCTATTTTTACTTTTGGAGGTGCCGTTGGAAAGCGTTGAAAAAGAAAGCTATTTCGAATAGGGAAGGTCGCCAGCAGTTTTCCAGGGCTGAACGAATCAGTAGGTGTAGAATCAGTGGTGAAATTCAATTTTTTTTACTACCGGTTCTATGGGCGTGGCTTGGTGGGTGTGGTGTGGCTTGATGGGCATGGCAGGGGAAGGATACTGCAAAATCTCCACTCCCACCCTCCCATTCCAGGGGAAGGTTACTGCAGAATCTCCGTTCCCACCCCACTCTGGGGCCAGCCAGAGGTGGCATTTGCTGGTTCTCTGAAATACTCAAAATTTCTGCTACCGGTTCTCCAGAACCTGTCAGAACCTGCTGTATTTCACCCCTGGTGTAGATCAGAGATCAGGAAGAGAGAAAGTCTGGGCAACAAGACATCTGTGGTTCACCCAAATAATTGCTCCCAAATTAAATAGCGGCTGAACAGATTCAGGATGCTTTCTCCTGAGCTTTTGACCCCAAAAATACTAACACCTGTGCACAGGGCCTAAATAGTTTAACAATTAATGCGGGGAGATTTATAGAAGTAAAGAACAAGGAAAAAGTTATCAAATGTCGTGATATGTCTATTTTATTGATTTATGTCTGTCTTTATTTATATCCCACTTTAATTGTTTTTGAAGGGACGCAGTGGCTCAGTGCCTAAGACGCTGAACTTGTCGATCAGAAAAGTCAGCAGTTTGGTGGTTCAAATCCCTAGTGCTGCATAATGGAGTGAGTTCCTGTTACTTGTCCCAGCTTCTGCCAACCTAGCAGTTAGAAAGCATGTAAAAAATGCAAGTATAAAAATAGGGACCACCTTTGGTGGGAAGGTAACAGCGTTCCATGCGCCTTCAGCATTTAGTCATGCTGGCCACATGACCACGGAGATGTCTTCGCACAGCACTGGCTCTTCGGCTTTGAAACGGAGATGAGCACCGCCACCTAGAGTTGGGAACGAGTAGCACATATGTGCAAGGGGAACCTTTATCTTTATTGTTTTTGTAAATCACTCAAGGTGACGAACATACCAAATACTCCTTCCTCCTCCTATTTTCCCTGCACTAACGAATGTATGAGATGAGCTGGGATGAGAGAGAGAGAGAGAGAGAGAGAGAGAGAGAGAGAGAGAGAGAGAGAGAGAGAGAGAGAGAGAGAGAGAGAGAGAGAGAGAGAGAGAGAGAGAGAGAGAGAGAGACTGGCCCAAAGTCACCAGCTGGCTTTCATGGCTAAGGTGGAATTAGAACTCACTGTCTCCTGCCCAAAGGCACCCAGCTGATTTTCATGTCTAAGACAGGACTAGAACTCACAGTCTCCTGGTGATTGGCCCAATATCACCCAGCTAGCTTTCCTGCCTAAGACAAGACTAGGACTCGCAGTCTCCTGGTGATTGGGCCAAATTTACCCAGTTGACTTTCATGCCTAAGGCAGGACTGGCACTCCCTGTCACCTGGTGAGTGGCCCAATGTCACCCAGCATCCTTTCATGCCTAAGACACAACTTGAACTCATAGCCTTTCAGTGATTGGGACAATGTCACCCAGCTGGC
Source organism: Natrix helvetica (assembly GCF_964273705.1). NCBI lineage: Eukaryota > Metazoa > Chordata > Lepidosauria > Squamata > Natricidae > Natrix > Natrix helvetica. The sequence goes on along the minus strand of NC_138550.1, from coordinate 6,313,244 downwards.
TTTCACACCTAAGGTGGGACTAGAATTCACCATCTCCTGGTGATTGGCCCAATATCACCCAGCTGGCTTTCATGCCTAAGACAGGAGTAGAACTCACAGCCTCCCAGTGATTGGGCCAGCTGATTTCCGTACCTCAGATGGGACTAGACTTTGCAGTTTCCTGGTTTCTAGGCCAGCATCTTTGCCACTAGACCAAACTGGCTCTTTAGGTGTGTTTGTTGTATCTCTCTGTCTACACCTACAAAGATTTGAAAATGCCCCTTTTATCTCATTGTATCCGATGAATCCCGAGGATACAACGTGAAGTATCCAGGCTCTTTGACAGACACTTCCTGATAAGCATCCAACCTTTTTCAAAAAAATGTCTCTTCCTGAGTTCTGGTGATAACAACAGGTATCCCTGAGCAGATTGGCAAGCCCATGGCACGAGAACATCCACCTTGGCAGAACAAAATCCTCCTGGCACCTGAGGAAATTTCTTCCGCTGACAGCCCGTCATGGCTGAGCCAAGCATTATCCTGCTTAAACTCACACAGCTGATTAACATCTACCTAGGCTGTCACTCTGGTGTACCTGGGAGGGAAGCAATAGGCTTGTTCGACAGATGCAAGGTTAAAGGGAAGAGATGGCCCTGCAGGGAGAGTTGCCATCTCCGGTTTTCTGCGGCGGAGAATTTAATACATTGCCTCCCGTCTCTGGGGGGTCTCTTGCTGGAGATCGTAATGACAAGGGCTCATCAAAGCAAAAGGAACAGAAGATGAAACCAAATAATCACTGCCAACAGGATGAAAAAGCACTGCTATTTCAGAAGCAGTTTGGAACTTTGGAACGATTTATGAGTTGAATCGAAACCAGAGAGCGTCGTACGTCAGGCAGGGCCTGTTTTCCACCTCTGTCATTTAAACAGAAGGATCAGTGGTGGGTTTCACATTTTGTTACCACCGGTTCGCCGCATGTACGCCCGCTCGCTTCACGCATGCGCCTGGCCTTCTGCGCATGTGCTTTGCTTAGGTATGCGCCTTCCGCACATGCACCCGGCCTCAAAAATGTGCCTAAATGGGACAGCATAGAGTCGGGGCAAGTGGGCAAAGCAAGCTTACCTGCGATTTCCGCTACTGGTTCAAGTGAACTGGTCTGAACTGGCTGAATACCACCTCTGAGAAGGATGTAATAATAATAATAATAATAATAATAATAATTTGAATTTATTAGCCGCTCCCTTTCCAGGCAGGACTCGGGGCGGCGTACAATGGGCATATAAAACATAAAACATGTGTACAAACACACAAACATACATATATACAGAGACACACATGCACGGAGGAGGTAACAAATTACAACATTTAGACAGTTAAAAATCACCATTAAAATACCCCAATTGTAAAAAACCCAATGTACAATTAAAATTTAAAATTTAAAAAGACAGTCAGGAGGAGTGAGAAAAATTACGGTTGAGCCAGGCCAGATAATTGAAAGAGGTGGGTCTTCAGCTGTACACGGAAGGAGCGGAGATCGGAAGTAATCCTGATGTCACGGGGGAGGTCATTCCACAGGGCTGGGCCCATCACAGAGAAGGCTCTGCTCCTGGGTGTCACCCCCCGACACTGTTTGGCGGACGGCACCCAGAGAAGTCCCTCTCTGTGTGAGCGAATTGGTCGTAGGGATGTGTGGGGCAGGATGCGATCCTGCATGTAACTAGGCCCTGTGCCATGAAGCGCTTTAAAGATCATAATCAAAACCTTGAAACGCACTCGGTAGACCACAGGAAGCCAGTGCAGCTCGCGCAGGAGAGGTGTTACAGGGGAGTATCTAGTGTAGGGCAGGGGAAATACGAGTTAAATATAAGGTGTTATAAGATGCAAAGGATTGAGTACAATCCTGATCTGAACGTGATAAGTCGCTTAGAATTATATACCGCTTCACAGTGCTTTACAGCCCTCTCTATACGGTTTACAGAGTCAGCGTATTACCTCCAACAATTTGGGTCCGCATTGTACCCACCGCGGAAAGACGGAAGGCTGAGTCAACCATGAGCCTGGCGAGATTTGAACTGCCAAATTGCAGGCAGTCGGCAATCAGCAGAAGTAGTAGCCTGCAGAACTGCACTCTAACCACTGCGCCACAGTGGCTCAGAAAACTTAGAAGAAATAGGTGACATCTGGACTTAGAAGGATATGGCCTGAGATTGGGATGGCATGGATAACTGTGGCATGGTAAAGTCAAGGTTAATGTGGACTTTAAACATCATTATGTTAGACCAGGGATCGGCAACCCACGGCTCTGGAGCTGCATGTGGCTCTCTCATCCCTCTGCTGTGGCTCCCTATCGCTGGTCAGCTCCACAATTGATAGGACTTTCAGTAAGGACAGGTAGAGGAAAAAGCATGCCGTGCTAGGAGGAGACTTTATGGTTGGGGAACCGGACTTCCGGTCAGCAGAGGGAAAAGGACACCACGCTAGGAGGAGACTCTACGGTGGGGGAACCAGACTTCCAGTCGGCTCCAGAATTGAACAGGGGGCTTCTGGTTAGGACCTTTGTGGCTCTTTAAGTGCTTAAGGTTGTCGACCCCTGTATTAGACCCACCATAACGAGACTATGAAATATATATGCAAATTGTGGGAAAGAAATGGTGAATGGAAGAAGGTTTCGCTGGGAGCGGAAATTGCAACAGAATTTCATTTTTAAGGTGGACCAGTGTGTTCACGGTAAAAAAAAAAAGACAATAAAGGTTATCTTATCTTATCTGACCCCAGTGAAATGAAGAATCGATGAGTAGATCATCTCTTTGGGATTTCTCCTGTTGAAGAAAAAAGCCGGTCTGGTTCCAATTCGGGAGAAAGATACTGGAAATAAAATGGAGGCATGCTGCAGTAAAGGAAGTCTCTGTTTATTTGCTAACAGGAAACTCGTGGCAGCAGCTTCTTTCTGGGGTGGCTGACAAAATGGGGTTGACAGTAGGTGAGCTTTTATGCATTCTTTGGGGTGTGGTTAGGAGGGGGGACATCTTTTGAGCTGGCCTGATGTACAATTCCTGGCAAAATACATGGGAAAATCCCATTGGGGAAAATTCCATTTAGGGTTAGGATTAGCTCTCCATGAATTCGCAGAGCAAAACCGACATTGCATTTGGATTCGGACCCCATCGGTATGGTTAGGAGGGGGGACGCCTTTTGAGCCGGCCTGATGTACATTTCCTGGCAAAATACATGGGAAAATCCCATTGGGGAAAATTGCACTTAGGGTTAGGGTTAGCTCTCCATGAATTCGCAGAACAAAACCGACATTGCCATTGGATTCGGAGGCCACCCGTATGATTAGGAGGGGGGATGCCTTTTGAGCTGGCCTGATGTACAATTCCTGGCAAAATACATGGGAAAATCCCATTGGGGAAAATTCCACTTAGGGTTAGGGTTAGCTCTCCATGAATTCGCAGAGCAAAACAGACACTGCCCTTGGATTCGGAGGCCACCCATATAGTTAGGAGGGGGGACGCCTTTTGAGCCGGCCTGATGTACATTTCCTGGCAAAATACATGGGAAAATCCCATTGGGGAAAATTCCACTTAGGGTTAGGGTTAGCTCTCCATGAATTCGCAGAGCAAAACCAACACGGCCATTAGATTCGGAGGCCACCCGTATGGTTAGGAGGGGGACGCCTTTTGAGCCGGCCTGATGTACATTTCCTGGCAAAATACATGGGAAAATCCCATTGGGGAAAATTCCACTTAGGGTTAGGGTTAGCTATCCATGAATTCGCAGAGGAAAACCGACACTGCCATTGGATTCAGAGGCCACCCGTATGGTTAGGAGAGGGCACAAATTTTGAGCCGGCCTTATGTACATTTCATGGCAAAGTACATGTGAAAATCCCATTGGGGAAAATTCCACTTAGGGTTAGGGTTAGCTCTCCATGAATTCGCAGAGCAAAACCAACATTGCCATTCGATTAAGAGGCCACCCGTATAATTAGGAGGGGGAACGCCTTTTGAGCCGGCCTTATGTACATTTCATGGGAAAATACATGGGAAAATCCCATTGGGGAAAATTCCACTTAGGGTTAGGGATAGCTCTCCATGAATTCACAGAGCAAAACCGACACTGTCATTGGATTCGTTGGCCACCGGTATGGTTAGGACGGGTGACGCCTTTTGAGCCGGCCTGATGTACATTTCCTGGCAAAAGACATGGGAAAATCCCATTGGGGAAAATTCCACTTAGGGTTAGGGTTAGCTCTCCATGAATTCGCAGACCAAAACCGACATTACCATTGGATTCGGAGACCACCCATATGGTAAGACGGGGGGACGCCTTTTGAGCCGGCCTGATGTACCTTTCCCGGCAAAATACATGGGAAAATCCCATTGTGGAAAATTCCACTTAGGGTTAGGGATAGCTCTCTATGAATTCGCAGAGCAAAACGGACATTGCCATTGGATTCGGAGGCCACCCATATGGTTAGGACAGATGACGCCTTTTGAGCCGGCCTGATGTACATTTCCTAGCAAAATACATGGGAAAATCCCATTGGGGAAAATTCCACTTAGGGTTAGGGTTAGCTGTCCATGAATTCGCAGAGGAAAACTGACACTGCCATTGGATTCGGAGGCCACCCGTATGATTAGGAGGGGGAACGCCTTTTGAGCCAGCCTTATGTACATTTCCTAGCAAAATACATGGGAAAATCCCATTGGGGAAAATTCCACTTAGGGTTAGGGTTAGCTGTCCATGAATTCGCAGACCAAAACCGACACTGCCATTGGATTCGGAGGCCACCCGTATGGTTAGGAGAGGGCACAAATTTTGAGCCGGCCTTATGTACATTTCATGGCAAAATACATGTGAAAATCCCATTGGGGAAAATTCCACTTAGGGTTAGGGTTAGCTCTCCATGAATTCGCAGAGCAAAACTGACATTGCCATTCGATTAAGAGGCCACCCGTATGATTAGGAGGGGGAACGCCTTTTGAGCCGGCCTTATGTACATTTCATGGGAAAATACATGGGAAAATCCCATTGGGGAAAATTCCACTTAAAGTTAGGGTTAGCTCTCCATGAATTCGCAGAGCAAAACCGACACTGTCATTGGATTCGTTGGCCACCGGTATGGTTAGGACGGGTGACGCCTTTTGAGCCGGCCTGATGTACATTTCCTGGAAAAAGACATGGGAAAATCCCATTGGGGAAAATTCTACTTAGGGTTAGGGTTAGCTCTCCATGAATTCGCAGACCAAAACCGACATTACCATTGGATTCGGAGACCACCCATATGGTAAGTAGGTGGGACGCCTTTTGAGCCGGCCTGATGTACATTTCCCGGCAAAATACATGGGAAAATCCCATTGCGGAAAATTCCACTTAGGGTTAGGGATAGCTCTCCATGAATTCACAGAGCAAAACGGACATTGCCATTGGATTCGGAGGCCACCCATATGATTAGGAGAGGGGACGCCTTTTGAGCCGGCCTGATGTACATTTGCTGGCAAAATACGTGGGAAAATCCCATTGGGGAAAATTCCACTTAGGGTTAGGGTTAGCTGTCCATGAATTCGCAGACCAAAACCGACACTGCGATTGGATTCGGAGGCCACCCATATGATTAGGAGAGGGGACGCCTTTTGAGCCGGCCTTATGTACATTTCCTGGCAAAAGACATGGGAAAATCCCATTGGGGAAAATTCCACTTAGGGTTAGGGTTAGCTCTCCATGAATTCGCAGTCCAAAACCGACATTACCATTGGATTCTGAGGCCACCCGTATGGTAAGTCGGTGGGACGCCTTTTGAGCCAGCCTAATGTACATTTCCTAGCAAAATACATGGGAAAATCCCATTGCGGAAAATTCCACTTAGGGTTAGGGATAGCTCTCCATGAATTCGCAGAGCAAAACGGACGTTGCCATTGGATTCGGAGGACACCCGTATTTTTAGGAGGGGGGACGCCTTTTGAGCCGGCCTTATGTACATTTCATGGCAAAATACATGGGAAAATCCCATTGGGGAAAATTCCACTTAGGGTTAGAGATAGCTCACCATGAATTCGCAGAGCAAAACATACATTGCCATTGGATTCGGAGGCTACCCGTATGGTTAGGACGGGTGACGCCTTTTGAGCTGGCCTGATGTACATTTCCTGGCAAAAGACATGGGAAAATCCCATTGGGGAAAATTCCACTTAGGGTTAGGGTTAGCTCTCCATGAATTCGCAGACCAAAACCGATATTGCCATTGGATTCGGAGGCCACCCGTATTTTTAGGAGGGGGGATGCCTTTTGAGCCGGCCTTATGTACATTTCCTGGCAAAAGACATGGGAAAATCCCATTGGGGAAAATTCCACTTAGGGTTAGGTTAGCTCTCCATGAATCCGCAGAGCAAAACCGACACTGCCATTGGATTCGGAGGCCACCCTTATGGTTCGGAGGGCGGACACCTTTTGATCCGGCCTGATGTATATTTCATGGGAAAATACATTGGAAAATCCCATTGGGGAAAATTCCACTTAGGGTTGGAGTTAGCTCTCTATAACTTCGCAGAGCAAAACGGACATTGCCATTGGATTCGGAGGCCACCCATATGGTTAGGACGGATGACGCCTTTTGAGCCGGCCTGATGTACATTTCCTGGCAAAATACATGGGAAAATCCCATTGGGGAAAATTCCACTTAGGGTTAGGGTTAGCTGTCCATGAATTCGCAGAGGAAAACTGACACTGCCATTGGATTCGGAGGCCACCCGTATTTTTTGGAGGGGGAACGCCTTTTGAGCCAGCCTTATGTACATTTCCTAGCAAAATACATGGGAAAATCCCATTGGGGAAAATTCCACTTAGGGTTAGGGTTAGCTGTCCATGCATTCGCAGACCAAAACCGACACTGCCATTGGATTCGGAGGCCACCCGTATGATTAGGAGAGGGGACGCCTTTTGAGCCAGCCTGATGTACATTTGCTGGCAAAATACGTGGGAAAATCCCATTGGGGAAAATTCCACTTAGGGTTAGGGTTAGCTCTCCATGAATTCGCAGAGCAAAACCGACACTTCCATTGGATTCGGAGGCCACCCGTATGGTTAGAAGAGGGCACGCCTTTTGAGCCGGCCTGATGTACATTTGCTGGCAAAATACATGGGAAAATCCCATTGGGGAAAATTCCACTTAGGGTTAGGGTTAGCTGTCCATGAATTCGCAGAGCAAAACGGACATTGCCATTCGATTAGGAGGCCACCCGTATGATTAGGACGGGTGATGCTTTTTGAGCAAGCCTGATGTACATTTCCTGGCAAAATACATGGGAAAATCCCATTGGGGAAAATTCCACTTAGGGTGAGGGTTAGCTCTCCATGAATTCGCAGAGCAAAACCGACATTGCCATTCGATTAAGAGGCCACGCGTATGATTAGGAGGGGGAACGCCTTTTGAGCCGGTCTTATGTACATTTCATGGGAAAATACATGGGAAAATCCCATTGGGGAAAATTCCACTTAAAGTTAGGCTTAGCTCTCCATGAATTCGCAGAGCAAAACCGACACTGTCATTGGATTCGTTGGCCACCGGTATAGTTAGGACGGGTGACGCCTTTTGAGCAGGCCTGATGTACATTTCCTGGCAAAAGACATGGGAAAATCCCATTGGGAAAAATTCCACTTAGGGTTAGGGTTAGCTCTCCATGAATTCGCAGAGCAAAACCGACATTGCCATTGGATTCGGAGGCCACCCGTATTTTTAGGAGGGGGGACGCCTTTTGAGCCGGCCTTATGTACATTTCCTGGCAAAAGACATGGGAAAATCCCATTGGGGAAAATTCCACTTAGGGTTAGGGTTAGCTCTCCATGAATTCGCAGACCAAAACCGACATTACCATTGGATTCGGAGGCCACCCGTATGGTAAGTCGGTGGGACGCCTTTTCAGCCAGCCTAATGTACATTTCCTGGCAAAATACATGGGAAAATCCCATTGCGGAAAATTCCACTTAGCTTTAGGGATAGCTCTCCATGAATTCGCAGAGCAAAACAGACATTGCCATTGGATTCGGAGGCCACCCGTATGGTTAGGACGGGTGATGCCTTTTGAGCTGGCCTGATGTACATTTCCTGGCAAAAGACATGGGAAAATCCCATTGGGGAAAATTCCACTTAGGGTTAATGTTAGCTCTCCATGAATTCGCAGACCAAAACCGATATTGCCATTGGATTCGGAGGCCACCCGTATTTTTAGGAGGGGGGACGCCTTTTGAGCCGGCCTTATGTACATTTCCTGGCAAAAGACATGGGAAAATCCCATTGGGGAAAATTCCACTTAGGGTTAGGTTAGCTCTCCATTAATCCGCAGAGCAAAACCGACACTGCCATTGGATTCGGAGGCCACCCTTATGGTTCGGAGGGCGGACACCTTTTGATCCAGCCTGATGTATATTTCATGGGAAAATACATTGGAAAATCCCATTGGGGAAAATTCCACTTAGGATTGGGGTTAGCTCTCCATGAATTCGCAGAGCAAAACGGACATTGCCATTGGATTCGGAGGCCACCCGTATGGTTAGGACGGGTGACGCCTTTTGAGCTGGCCTGATGTACATTTCCTGGCAAAAGACATGGGAAAATCCCATTGGGAAAAATTCCACTTAGGGTTAGGGTTAGCTCTCCATGAATTCGCAGAGCAAAACCGACATTGCCATTGGATTCGGAGGCCACCCGTATTTTTAGGAGGGGGGACTCCTTTTGAGCCGGCCTTATGTACATTTCCTGGCAAAAGACATGGGAAAATCCCATTGGGGAAAATTCCACTTAGGGTTAGGGTTAGCTCTCCATGAATTCGCAGACCAAAACCGACATTACCATTGGATTCTGAGGCCACCCGTATGGTAAGTCGGTGGGACGCCTTTTGAGCCAGCCTAATGTACATTTCCTAGCAAAATACATGGGAAAATCCCATTGCGGAAAATTCCACTTAGGGTTAGGGATAGCTCTCCATGAATTCGCAGAGCAAAACGGACGTTGCCATTGGATTCGGAGGACACCCGTATTTTTAGGAGGGGGGACGCCTTTTGAGCCGGCCTTATGTACATTTCCTGGCAAAAGACATGGGAAAATCCCATTGGGGAAAATTCCACTTAGGGTTAGGTTAGCTCTCCATTAATCCGCAGAGCAAAACCGACACTGCCATTGGATTCGGAGGCCACCCTTATGGTTCGGAGGGCGGACACCTTTTGATCCGGCCTGATGTATATTTCATGGGAAAATACATTGGAAAATCCCATTGGGGAAAATTCCACTTAGGATTGGGGTTAGCTCTCCATGAATTCGCAGAGCAAAACGGACATTGCCATTCGATTCAAAGGCCACCCATATGGTTTGGAAGGGGGACGCCTTTTGAGCTGGCCTGATGTACATTTCATGGGAAAATACATTGGAAAATCCCATTGGGGAAAATTCCACTTAGGGTTAGGGTTAGCTCTCCATGAATTCGCAGAGCAAAACCGACACTGCCATTGGATTCGGAGGCCACCCGTATGGTAAGTCGGTGGGACGCCTTTTCAGCCAGCCTAATGTACATTTCCTGGCAAAATACATGGGAAAATCCCATTGCGGAAAATTCCACTTAGGGTTAGGGATAGCTCTCCATGAATTCGCAGAGGAAAACAGACATTGCCATTGGATTCGGAGGCCACCCGTATGGTTAGGACGGGTGACGCCTTTTGAGCTGGCCTGATGTACATTTCCTGGCAAAAGACATGGGAAAATCCCATTGGGGAAAATTCCACTTAGGGTTAGGGTTAGCTCTCCATGAATTCGCAGACCAAAACCGATATTGCCATTGGATTCGGAGGCCACCCGTATTTTTAGGAGGGGGGACGCCTTTTGAGCCGGCCTTATGTACATTTCCTGGCAAAAGACATGGGAAAATCCCATTGGGGAAAATTCCACTTAGGGTTAGGTTAGCTCTCCATTAATCCGCAGAGCAAAACCGACACTGCCATTGGATTCGGAGGCCACCCTTATGGTTCGGAGGGCGGACACCTTTTGATCCGGCCTGATGTATATTTCATGGGAAAATACATTGGAAAATCCCATTGGGGAAAATTCCACTTAGGGTTAGGGTTAGCTCTCCATGAATTCGCAGAGCAAAACCGACACTGCCATTGGATTCGGACGCCACCCATATGGTTAGGAGGGGGGAGGCGTTTTGAGCCGGCCTGATGTACATTTCCTGGCAAAATACATGAAAAAATCCCATTGGGTCAAATTCGACTTAGGGTAACGGTTAGCTCTCCATGAATTCGCAGAGGAAAACCGACACGGCCATTGGATTCCGAGGCCACCCATATGGTTAGGAGAGGGCACGCCTTTTGAGCCGGTCTTATGTACATTTCCTGGCAAAATACATGGGAAAATCCCATTGGGGAAAATTCCACTTAGGGTGAGGGTTAGCTCTCCATGAATTCGCAGAGCAAAACCGACATTGCCATTCGATTAAGAGGCCACGCGTATGATTAGGAGGGGGAACCCCTTTTGAGCCGGTCTTATGTACATTTCATGGGAAAATACATGGGAAAATCCCATTGGGGAAAATTCCACTTAGGGTTAGGGTTAGCTCTCCATGAATTCGCAGACCAAAACCGATATTGCCATTGGATTCGGAGGCCACCCGTATTTTTAGGAGGGGGGACGCCTTTTGAGCCGGCCTTATGTACATTTCCTGGCAAAAGACATGGGAAAATCCCATTGGGGAAAATTCCACTTAGGGTTAGGTTAGCTCTCCATTAATCCGCAGAGCAAAACCGACACTGCCATTGGATTCGGAGGCCACCCTTATGGTTCGGAGGGCGGACACCTTTTGATCCGGCCTGATGTATATTTCATGGGAAAATACATTGGAAAATCCCATTGGGGAAAATTCCACTTAGGGTTAGGGTTAGCTCTCCATGAATTCGCAGAGCAAAACGGACATTGCCATTCGATTCAAAGGCCACCCATATGGTTTGGAGGGGGGACGCCTTTTGAGCTGGCCTGATGTACATTTCATGGGAAAATACATTGGAAAATCCCATTGGGGAAAATTCCACTTAGGGTTAGGGTTAGCTCTCCATGAATTCGCAGAGCAAAACCGACACTGCCATTGGATTCGGACGCCACCCATATGGTTAGGAGGGGGGAGGCGTTTTGAGCCGGCCTGATGTACATTTCCTGGCAAAATACATGAAAAAATCCCATTGGGTCAAATTCGACTTAGGGTAACGGTTAGCTCTCCATGAATTCGCAGAGGAAAACCGACACGGCCATTGGATTCCGAGGCCACCCATATGGTTAGGAGAGGGCACGCCTTTTGAGCCGGTCTTATGTACATTTCCTGGCAAAATACATGGGAAAATCCCATTGGGGAAAATTCCACTTAGGGTGAGGGTTAGCTCTCCATGAATTCGCAGAGCAAAACCGACATTGCCATTCGATTAAGAGGCCACGCGTATGATTAGGAGGGGGAACCCCTTTTGAGCCGGTCTTATGTACATTTCATGGGAAAATACATGGGAAAATCCCATTGGGGAAAATTCCACTTAAAGTTAGGGTTAGCTCTCCATGAATTCGCAGAGCAAAACCGACACTGTCATTGGATTCGTTGGCCACCGGTAAGGTTAGGACGGGTGACGCCTTTTTGAGCCGGCCTTATGTACATTTCCTGGCAAAAGACATGGGAAAATCCCATTGGGGAAAATTCCACTTAGGGTTAGGTTAGCTCTCCATGAATCCGCAGAGCAAAACCGACACTGCCATTGGATTCGGAGGCCACCCTTATGGTTCGGAGGGCGGACACCTTTTGATCCGGCCTGATGTATATTTCATGGGAAAATACATTGGAAAATCCCATTGGGGAAAATTCCACTTAGGGTTGGAGTTAGCTCTCTATGACTTCGCAGAGCAAAACGGACATTGCCATTGGATTCGGAGGCCACCCATATGGTTAGGACGGATGACGCCTTTTGAGCCGGCCTGATGTACATTTCCTGGCAAAATACATGGGAAAATCCCATTGGGGAAAATTCCACTTAGGGTTAGGGTTAGCTGTCCATGAATTCGCAGAGGAAAACCGACACTGCCATTGGATTCGGAGGCCACCCGTATTTTTTGGAGGGGGAACGCCTTTTGAGCCAGCCTTATGTACATTTCCTAGCAAAATACATGGGAAAATCCCATTGGGGAAAATTCCACTTAGGGTTAGGGTTAGCTGTCCATGAATTCGCAGACCAAAACCGACACTGCCATTGGATTCGGAGGCCACCCGTATGATTAGGAGAGGGGACGCCTTTTGAGCCGGCCTGATGTACATTTGCTGGCAAAATACGTGGGAAAATCCCATTGGGGAAAATTCCACTTAGGGTTAGGGTTAGCTCTCCATGAATTCGCAGAGCAAAACCGACACTTCCATTGGATTCGGAGGCCACCCGTATGGTTAGAAGAGGGCACGCCTTTTGAGCCGGTCTTATGTACATTTCCTGGCAAAATACATGGGAAAATCCCATTGGGGAAAATTCCACTTAGGGTTAGGGTTAGCTGTCCATGAATTCGCAGAGCAAAACGGACATTGCCATTCGATTAGGAGGCCACCCGTATGATTAGGACGGGTGATGCTTTTTGAGCAAGCCTGATGTACATTTCCTGGCAAAATACATGGGAAAATCCCATTGGGGAAAATTCCACTTAGGGTGAGGGTTAGCTCTCCATGAATTCGCAGAGCAAAACCGACATTGACATTCGATTAAGAGGCCACGCGTATGATTAGGAGGGGGAACGCCTTTTGAGCCGGTCTTATGTACATTTCATGGGAAAATACATGGGAAAATCCCATTGGGGAAAATTCCACTTAAAGTTAGGCTTAGCTCTCCATGAATTCGCAGAGCAAAACCGACACTGTCATTGGATTCGTTGGCCACCGGTATAGTTAGGACGGGTGACGCCTTTTGAGCAGGCCTGATGTACATTTCCTGGCAAAAGACATGGGAAAATCCCATTGGGAAAAATTCCACTTAGGGTTAGAGTTAGCTCTCCATGAATTCGCAGAGCAAAACCGACATTGCCATTGGATTCGGAGGCCACCCGTATGGTAAGTCGGTGGGACGCCTTTTCAGCCAGCCTAATGTACATTTCCTGGCAAAATACATGGGAAAATCCCATTGCGGAAAATTCCACTTAGGGTTAGGGATAGCTCTCCATGAATTCGCAGAGCAAAACAGACATTGCCATTGGATTCGGAGGCCACCCGTATGGTTAGGACGGGTGACGCCTTTTGAGCTGGCCTGATGTACATTTCCTGGCAAAAGACATGGGAAAATCCCATTGGGGAAAATTCCACTTAGGGTTAATGTTAGCTCTCCATGAATTCGCAGACCAAAACCGATATTGCCATTGGATTCGGAGGCCACCCGTATTTTTAGGAGGGGGGACGCCTTTTGAGCCGGCCTTATGTACATTTCCTGGCAAAAGACATGGGAAAATCCCATTGGGGAAAATTCCACTTAAAGTTAGGCTTAGCTCTCCATGAATTCGCAGAGGAAAACCGACACTGCCATTGGATTAGGAGGCCACCCGTATGATTAGGACGGGTGACGCTTTTTGAGCCGGCCTGATGTACATTTCCTGGCAAAATACATGGGAAAATCCCATTGGGGAAAATTCCACTTAGGGTGAGGGTTAGCTCTCCATGAATTCGAAGAGCAAAACCGACATTGCCATTCGATTAAGAGGCCACCTGTATGATTAGGAGGGGGAACGCCTTTTGAGCCGGTCTTATGTACATTTCATGGCAAAATACATGGGAAAATCCCATTGGGGAAAATTCCACTTAGGGTTAGGGTTAGCTCTCCATGAATTCGCAGAGCAAAACGGACATTGCCATTCGATTAGGAGGCCACCCGTATGATTAGGACGGGTGACGCTTTTTGAGCCGGCCTGATGTACATTTCCTGGCAAAATACATGGGAAAATCCCATTGGGGAAAATTCCACTTAGGGTTAGGTTAGCTCTCCATGAATCCGCAGAGCAAAACCGACACTGCCATTGGATTCGGAGGCCACCCTTATGGTTCGGAGGGCGGACACCTTTTGATCCGGCCTGATGTATATTTCATGGGAAAATACATTGGAAAATCCCATTGGGGAAAATTCCACTTAGGGTTGGGATTAGCTCTCCATGAATTCGCAGAGCAAAACGGACATTGCCATTCGATTCAAAGGCCACCCATATGGTTTGGAGGGGGGACGCCTTTTGAGCCGGCCTGATGTACATTTCATGGGAAAATACATTGGAAAATCCCATTGGGGAAAATTCGACTTAGGGTAACGGTTAGCTCTCCATGAATTCGCAGAGGAAAACCGACATTGTCATTCGATTAAGAGGCCACCTGTATGATTAGGAGGGGGAACGCCTTTTGAGCCGGTCTTATGTACATTTCATGGCAAAATACATGGGAAAATCCCATTGGGGAAAATTCCACTTAAAGTTAGGGTTAGCTCTCCATGAATTCGCAGAGCAAAACCGACACTGTCATTGGATTCGTTGGCCACCGGTATGGTTAGGACAGGTGACGCCTTTTGAGCATGCCTGATGTACATTTCCTGGCAAAAGACATGGGAAAATCCCATTGGGGAAAATTCCACTTAGGGTTAGGGTTAGCTCTCCATGAATTCGCAGACCAAAACCGACATTGCCATTGGATTCGGAGGCCACCCGTATTTTTTGGAGGGGGGATGCCTTTTGAGCCGGCCTTATGTATATTTCCTGGCAAAAGACATGGGAAAATCCCATTGGGGAAAATTCCACTTAGGGTTAGGGTTAGCTCTCCATGAATTCGCAGAGCAAAACGGACATTGCCATTCGATTAGGAGGCCACCCGTATGATTAGGACGGGTGACGCTTTTTGAGCCGGCCTGATGTACATTTCCTGGCAAAATACATGGGAAAATCCCATTGGGGAAAATTCCACTTAGGGTTAGGGTTAGCTCTCCATGAATTCGCAGAGCAAAACGGACATTGCCATTCGATTAGGAGGCCACCCGTATGATTAGGACGGGTGACGCTTTTTGAGCCGGCCTGATGTACATTTCCTGGCAAAATACATGGGAAAATCCCATTGGGGAAAATTCCACTTAGGGTTAGGTTAGCTCTCCATGAATCCGCAGAGCAAAACCGACACTGCCATTGGATTCGGAGGCCACCCTTATGGTTCGGAGGGCGGACACCTTTTGATCCGGCCTGATGTATATTTCATGGGAAAATACATTGGAAAATCCCATTGGGGAAAATTCCACTTAGGGTTGGGGTTAGCTCTCCATGAATTCGCAGAGCAAAACGGACATTGCCATTCGATTCAAAGGCCACCCATATGGTTTGGAGGGGGGACGCCTTTTGAGCCGGCCTTATGTACATTTCATGGGAAAATACATTGGAAAATCCCATTGGGGAAAATTCCACTTAGGGTTAGGGTTAGCTCTCCATGAATTCGCAGAGCAAAACCAACACTGCCATTGGATTCGGAGGCCACCCGTATGGTTTGGAGAGGGCACAAATTTTGAGCCGGCCTTATGTACATTTCATGGCAAAATACATGTGAAAATCCCATTGGGGAAAATTCCACTTAGGGTTAGGGTTAGCTCTCCATGAATTCGCAGAGCAAAACCGACATAGCCATTCGATTAAGAGGCCACCCGTATGATTAGGGGGGGGGAATGCCTTTTGAGCCGGCCTTGTGTACATTTCATGGGAAAATACATAGGAAACTCCCATTGGGGAAAATTCCACTTAGGGTTAGGTTAGCTCTCCATGAATCCGCAGAGCAAAACCGACACTGCCATTGGATTCGGAGGCCACCCTTATGGTTCGGAGGGCGGACACCTTTTGATCCGGCCTGATGTATATTTCATGGGAAAATACATTGGAAAATCCCATTGGGGAAAATTCCACTTAGGGTTAGGGTTAGCTCTCCATGAATTCGCAGACCAAAACCGACATTACCATTGGATTCGGAGGCCACCCGTATGGTAAGTCGGTGGGACGCCTTTTGAGCCAGCCTAATGTACATTTCCTGGCAAAATACATGGGAAAATCCCATTGCGGAAAATTCCACTTAGGGTTAGGGATAGCTCTCCATGAATTCGCAGAGCAAAACGGACATTGCCATTGGATTCGGAGGACACCCGTATTTTTAGGAGGGGGGACGCCTTTTGAGCCGGCCTTATGTACATTTCCTGGCAAAATACATGGGAAAATCCCATTGGGGAAAATTCCACTTAGGGTTAGAGATAGCTCTCCATGAATTCGCAGAGCAATACAGACATTGCCATTGGATTCGGAGGCCACCCGTATGGTTAGGACGGGTGACGCCTTTTGAGTTGGCCTGATGTACATTTCCTGGCAAAAGACATGGGAAAATCCCATTGGGGAAAATTCCACTTAGGGTTAGGGTTTGCTCTCCATGAATTCGCAGACCAAAACCGACATTGCCATTGGATTCGGAGGCCACCCGTATTTTTTGGAGGGGGGACGCCTTTTGAGCCGGCCTTATGTACATTTCCTGGCAAAAGACATGGGAAAATCCCATTGGGGAAAATTCCACTTAGGGTTAGGGTTAGCTCTCCATGAATTCGCAGACCAAAACCGACATTACCATTGGATTCGCAGGCTACCCGTATGGTAAGTCGGTGGGACGCCTTTTGAGCCAGCCTAATGTACATTTCCTGGCAAAATACATGGGAAAATCCCATTGCGGAAAATTCCACTTAGGGTTAGGGATAGCTCTCCATGAATTCGCAGAGCAAAACGGACATTGCCATTGGATTCGGAGGACACCCGTATTTTTAGGAGGGGGGACGCCTTTTGAGCCGGCCTTATGTACATTTCCTGGCAAAATACATGGGAAAATCCCATTGGGGAAAATTCCACTTAGGGTTAGGGTTAGCTCTCCATGAATTCGCAGACCAAAACCGTTATTGCCATTGGATTCGGAGGCCACCCGTATTTTTAGGAGGGGGGACGCCTTTTGAGCCGGCCTTGTGTACATTTCATGGGAAAATACATAGGAAACTCCCATTGGGGAAAATTCCACTTAGGGTTAGGTTAGCTCTCCATGAATCCGCAGAGCAAAACCGACACTGCCATTGGATTCGGAGGCCACCCTTATGGTTCGGAGGGCGGACACCTTTTGATCCGGCCTGATGTATATTTCATGGGAAAATACATTGGAAAATCCCATTGGGGAAAATTCCACTTAGGGTTGGGGTTAGCTCTCCATGAATTCGCAGAGCAAAACGGACATTGCCGTTCGATTCAAAGGCCACCCATATGGTTTGGAGGGGGGACGCCTTTTGAGCCGGCCTGATGTACATTTCATGGGAAAATACATTGGAAAATCCCATTGGGGAAAATTCCACTTAGGGTTAGGGTTAGCTCTCCATGAATTCGCAGAGGAAAACCGACACGGCCATTGGATTCCGAGGCCACCCATATGGTTAGGAGAGGGCACGCCTTTTGAGCCGATCTTATGTACATTTCCTGGCAAAATACATGGGAAAATCCCATTGCGGAAAATTCCACTTAGGGTGAGGGTTAGCTCTCCATGAATTCGCAGAGCAAAACCGACATTGCCATTCGATTAAGAGGCCACGCGTATGTTTTGGAGGGGGAAGGCCTTTTCAGCCGGTCTTATGTACATTTCATGGGAAAATATATGGGAAAATCCCATTGGGGTAAATTCCACTTAAATTTAGGGTTAGCTCTCCATGAATTCGCAGAGCAAAACCGACACTGCCATTGGATTCGGAGGCCACCGGTATGGTTAGGACGGGTGACGCCTTTTGAGCCGGCCTGATGTACATTTCCTGGCAAAAGACATGGGAAAATCCCATTGGGGAAAATTCCACTTAGGGTTAGGGTTAGCTCTCCATGAATTCGCAGACCAAAACCGACACTGCCATTGGATTCGGAGACCACCCATATGGTAAGAAGGGGGGACGCCTTTTGAGCCAGCCTGATGTACCTTTCCTGGCAAAATACATGGGAAAATCCCATTGTGGAAAATTCCACTTAGGGTTAGGGTTAGCTCTCTATGAATTCGCAGAGCAAAATGGACATTGCCATTGGATTCGGAGGCCACCCATATAGTTAGGACGGATGACGCCTTTTGAGCCGGCCTGATGTACATTTCCTGGCAAAATACATTGGAAAATCCCATTGGGGAAAATTCCACTTAGGGTGAGGGTTAGCTCTCCATGAATTCGCCGAGCAAAACCGACATTGCCATTCGATTAAGAGGCCACGCGTATGATTAGGAGGAGGAACCCCTATTGAGCCGGTCTTATGTACATTTCATGGGAAAATACATGGGAAAATCCCATTGGGGAAAAATCCACTTAAAGTTAGGGTTAGCTCTCCATGAATTTGCAGAGCAAAACCGACACTGTCATTGGATTCGTTGGCCACCGGTATGGTAAGGACGGGTGACGCCTTTTGAGCAGGCCTGATGTACATTTCCTGGCAAAAGACATGGGAAAATCCCATTGGGGAAAATTCCACTTCGGGTTAGGGTTAGCTCTCCATGAATTCGCAGACCAAAACCGACATTGCCATTGGATTCGGAGGCCACCCTTATGGTAAGGAGGGGGGACGCCTTTTGAGCCAGCCTTATGTACATTTCCTAGCAAAATACATGGGAAAATCCCATTGGGGAAAATTCCACTTAGGGTTAGGGTTAGCTGTCCATGAATTCGCAGAGGAAAACCGACACTGCCATTGGATTCGGAGCCCACCCGTATGATTAGGAGGGGGAATGCCTTTTGAGCCAGCCTTATGTACATTTCCTAGCAAAATACATGGGAAAATCCCATTGGGGAAAATTCCACTTAGGGTTAGGGTTAGCTGTCCATGAATTCGCAGAGGAAAACCGACACTGCCATTGGATTAGGAGGCCACCCGTATGATTAGGACGGGTGACGCTTTTTGAGCCGGCCTGATGTACATTTCCTGGCAAAATACATGGGAAAATCCCATTGGGGAAAATTCCACTTAGGGTTAGGGTTAGCTCTCCATGAATTCGCAGACCAAAACCGACATTGCCATTCGATTAAGAGGCCACCTGTGTGATTAGGAGGGGGAACGCCTTTTGAGCCGGTCTTATGTACATTTCATGGCAAAATACATGGGAAAATCCCATTGGGGAAAATTCCACTTAAAGTTAGGGTTAGCTCTCCATGAATTCGCAGAGCAAAACCGACACTGTCATTGGATTCGTTGGCCACCGGTATGGTTAGGACGGGTGACGCCTTTTGAGCAAGCCTGATGTACATTTCCTGGCAAAAGACATGGGAAAATCCCATTGGGGAAAATTCCACTTAGGGTTAGGGTTAGCTCTCCATGAATTCGCAGACCAAAACCGACATTGCCATTGGATTCGGAGGACACCCGTATTTTTAGGAGGGGGGACGCCTTTTGAGCCGGCCTTATGTACATTTCCTGGCAAAATACATGGGAAAATCCCATTGGGGAAAATTCCACTTTGGGTTAGAGATAGCTCTCCATGAATTCGCAGAGCAAAACAGACACTGCCATTGGATTCGGAGGCCACCCGTATGGTTAGGACGGGTGACGCCTTTTGAGCCGGCCTTATGTACATTTCCTGGCAAAAGACATGGGAAAATCCCTTTGGGGAAAATTCCACTTAGGGTTAGAGATAGCTCTCCATGAATTCGCAGAGCAAAACAGACACTGCCATTGGATTCGGAGGCCACCCGTATGGTAAGGAGGGGGGACGCCTTTTGAGCCGGCCTGATGTACATTTCCTGGCAAAAGACATGGGAAAATCCCATTGGGGAAAATTCCACTTAGGGTTAGGGTTAGCTCTCCATGAATTCGCAGACCAAAACCGTTATTGCCATTGGATTCGGAGGCCACCCTTATGGTTCGGAGGGCGGACACCTTTTGATCCGGCCTGATGTATATTTCATGGGAAAATACATTGGAAAATCCCATTGGGGAAAATTCCACTTAGGGTTGGGGTTAGCTCTCCATGAATTCGCAGAGCAAAACGGACATTGCCGTTCGATTCAAAGGCCACCCATATGGTTTGGAGGGGGGATGCCTTTTGAGCCGGCCTGATGTACATTTCATGGGAAAATACATTGGAAAATCCCATTGGGGAAAATTCCACTTAGGGTTAGGGTTAGCTCTCCATGAATTCGCAGAGCAAAACCGACACTGCCATTGGATTCGGACGCCACCCATATGGTTAGGAGGGGGGAGGCCTTTTGAGCCGGCCTGATGTACATTTCCTGGCAAAATACATGAAAAAATCCCATTGGGTCAAATTCGACTTAGGGTAACGGTTAGCTCTCCATGAATTCGCAGAGGAAAACCGACATTGCCATTCGATTAAGAGGCCACCTGTATGATTAGGAAGGGAAACGCCTTTTGAGCCGGTCTTATGTACATTTCATGGCAAAATACATGGGAAAATCCCATTGGGGAAAATTGCACTTAAAGTTAGGGTTAGCTCTCCATGAATTCGCAGAGCAAAACCGACACTGTCATTGGATTCGTTGGCCACCGGTATGGTTAGCACGGGTGACGCCTTTTGAGCAGGCCTGATGTACATTTCCTGGCAAAAGACATGGGAAAATCCCATTGGGGAAAATTCCACTTAGGGTTAGTGTTAGCTCTCCATGAATTCGCAGACCAAAACCGACATTGCCATTGGATTCGGAGGCCACCCGTGTTTTTTGGAGGGGGGACGCCTTTTGAGCCGGCCTTATGTACATTTCCTGGCAAAAGACATGGGAAAATCCCATTGGGGAAAATTCCACTTAGGGTTAGGGTTAGCTCTCCATGAATTCGCAGACCAAAACCGACATTACCATTGGATTCGGAGGCCACCCGTATGGTAAGTCGGTGGGACACCTTTTGAGCCAGCCTAATGTACATTTCCTGGCAAAATACATGGGAAAATCCCATTGCGGAAAATTCCACTTAGGGTTAGGGAT
The DNA here is from genome assembly GCF_964273705.1 of Natrix helvetica. Taxonomy (NCBI): domain Eukaryota; kingdom Metazoa; phylum Chordata; class Lepidosauria; order Squamata; family Natricidae; genus Natrix; species Natrix helvetica. The sequence continues at coordinate 6,292,236 of NC_138550.1, read as the reverse complement.
AGCTCTCCATGAATTCGCAGAGCAAAACGGACATTGCCATTGGATTCGGAGGACACCCGTATTTTTAGGAGGGGGGACGCCTTTTGAGCCGGCCTTATGTACATTTCCTGGCAAAATACATGGGAAAATCCCATTGGGGAAAATTCCACTTAGGGTTAGAGATAGCTCTCCATGAATTCGCAGAGCAAAACAGACATTGCCATTGGATTCGGAGGCCACCCGTATGGTTAGGACGGGTGACGCCTTTTGAGCTGGCCTGATGTACATTTCCTGGCAAAAGACATGGAAAAATCCCATTGGGGAAAATTCCACTTAGGGTTAGGGTTAACTCTCCATGAATTCGCAGACCAAAACCGTTATTGCCATTGGATTCGGAGGCCACCCGTATTTTTAGGAGGGCGGACACCTTTTGATCCGGCCTGATGTATATTTCATGGGAAAATACATTGGAAAATCCCATTGGGGAAAATTCCACTTAGGGTTGGGGTTAGCTCTCCATGAATTCGCAGAGCAAAACGGACATTGCCGTTCGATTCAAAGGCCACCCATATGGTTTGGAGGGGGGACGCCTTTTGAGCCGCCCTGATGTAAATTTCATGGGAAAATACATTGGAAAATCCCATTGGGGAAAATTCCACTTAGGGTTAGGGTTAGCTCTCCATGAATTCGCAGAGCAAAACCGACACTGCCATTGGATTCGGACGCCACCCATATGGTTAGGAGGGGGGGAGGCCTTTTGAGCCGGCCTGATGTACATTTCCTGGCAAAATACATGAAAAAATCCCATTGGGTCAAATTCGACTTAGGGTAACGGTTAGCTCTCCATGAATTCGCAGAGGAAAACCGACACGGCCATTGGATTCCGAGGCCACCCATATGGTTAGGAGAGGGCACGCCTTTTGAGCCGATCTTATGTACATTTCCTGGCAAAATACATGGGAAAATCCCATTGGGGAAAATTCCACTTAGGGTGAGGGTTAGCTCTCCATGAATTCGCCGAGCAAAACCGACATTGCCATTCGATTAAGAGGCCACCCGTATGATTAGGAGGGGGAACCCCTTTTGAGCCGGTCTTATGTACATTTCATGGGAAAATACATGGGAAAATCCCATTGGGGAAAAATCCACTTAAAGTTAGGGTTAGCTCTCCATGAATTTGCAGAGCAAAACCGACACTGTCATTGGATTCGTTGGCCACCGGTATTGTTAGGACGGGTGACGCCTTTTGAGCAGGCCTGATGTACATTTCCTGGCAAAAGACATGGGAAAATCCCATTGGGGAAAATTCCACTTCGGGTTAGGGTTAGCTCTCCATGAATTCGCAGACCAAAACCGACATTGCCATTGGATTCGGAGGCCACCCGTATTTTTTGGAGGGGGGACGCCTTTTGAGCCGGCCTAATGTACATTTCCTGGCAAAATACATGGGAAAATCCCATTGCGGAAAATTCCCCTTAGGGTTAGTGATAGCTCTCCATGAATTCGCAGAGCAAAACGGACATTGCCATTGGATTCGGAGGCCACCCGTATTTTTAGGAGGGGGGACGCCTTTTGAGCCGGCCTTATGTACATTTCCTGGCAAAATACATGGGAAAATCCCATTGGGGAAAATTCCACTTAGGGTTAGATATAGCTCTCCATGAATTCGCAGAGCAAAACAGACATTGCCATTGGATTCGGAGGCCACCCATATGGTTAGGACGGGTGACGCCTTTTGAGCTGGCCTGATGTACATTTCCTGGCAAAAGACATGGGAAAATCCCATTGGGGAAAATTCCACTTAGGGTGAGGGTTAGCTCTCCATGAATTCGCCGAGCAAAACCGACATTGCCATTCGATTAAGAGGCCACCCGTATGATTAGGAGGGGGAACCCCTTTTGAGCCGGTCTTATGTACATTTCATGGGAAAATACATGGGAAAATCCCATTGGGGAAAAATCCACTTAAAGTTAGGGTTAGCTCTCCATGAATTTGCAGAGCAAAACCGACACTGTCATTGGATTCGTTGGCCACCGGTATGGTTAGGACGGGTGACGCCTTTTGAGCCGGTCTTATGTACATTTCCTGGCAAAAGACATGGGAAAATCCCATTGGGGAAAATTCCACTTAGGGTTAGGGTTAGCTCTCCATGAATTCGCAGACCAAAACCGATATTGCCATTGGATTCGGAGGCCACCCGTATTTTTAGGAGGGGGGACGCCTTTTGATCCGGCCTGATGTATATTTCATGGGAAAATACATGAAAAAATCCCATTGGGTCAAATTCGACTTAGGGTAACCCTTAGCTCTCCATGAATTCGCAGAGGAAAACCGACACGGCCATTGGATTCCGAGGCCACCCATATGGTTAGGAGAGGCACGCCTTTTGAGCCGGTCTTATGTACATTTCCTGGCAAAATACATGGGAAAATCCCATTGCGGAAAATTCCACTTAGGGTGAGGGTTAGCTCTCCATGAATTCGCAGAGCAAAACCGACATTGCCATACGATTAAGAGGCCACGCGTATGATTAGGAGGGGGAACCCCTTTTGAGCCGGTCTTATGTACAATTCATGGGAAAATACATGGGAAAATCCCATTGGGGAAAATTCCACTTAAAGTTAGGGTTAGCTCTCCATGAATTCGCAGAGCAAAACCGACACTGTCATTGGATTCGTTGGCCACCGGTATGGTTAGGACGGGTGACGCCTTTTGAGCAGGCCTGATGTACATTTCCTGGCAAAAGACATGGGAAAATCCCATTGGGGAAAATTCCACTTAGGGTTAGGGTTAGCTCTCCATGAATTCGCAGACCAAAACCGACATTGCCATTGGATTCGGAGGCCACCCGTATTTTTTGGAGGGGGGACGCCTTTTGAGCCGGCCTTATGTACATTTCCTGGCAAAAGACATGGGAAAATCCCATTGGGTAAAATTCCACTTAGGGTGAAGGTTAGCTCTCCATGAATTCGCAGACCAAAACCGACATTACCATTGGATTCGGAGGCCACCCGTATGGTAAGTCGGTGGGACACCTTTTGAGCCAGCCTAATGTACATTTCCTGGCAAAATACATGGGAAAATCCCATTGCGGAAAATTCCACTTAGGGTTAGGGATAGCTCTCCATGAATTCGCAGAGCAAAACGGACATTGCCATTGGATTCGGAGGCCACCCGTATTTTTAGGAGGGGGGACGCCTTTTGAGCCGGCCTTATGTACATTTCCTGGCAAAATACATGGGAAAATCCCATTGGGGAAAATTCCACTTAGGGTTAGAGATAGCTCTCCATGAATTCGCAGAGCAAAACCGACACTGCCATTGGATTCGGAGGCCACCCTTATGGTTCGGAGGGCGGACACCTTTTGATCCGTCCTGATGTATATTTCATGGGAAAATACATTGGAAAATCCCATTGGGGAAAATTCCACTTAGGGTTGGGGTTAGCTCTCCATGAATTTGCAGAGCAAAACGGACATTGCCATTGGATTCGGAGGCCACCCATATGGTTAGGACGGGTGACGCCTTTTGAGCTGGCCTGATGTACATTTCATGGGAAAATACATTGGAAAATCCCATTGGGGAAAATTCCACTTAGGGTTAGGGTTAGCTCTCCATGAATTCGCAGAGCAAAACCGACACTGCCATTGGATTCGGACGCCACCCATATGGTTAGGAGGGGGGAGGCCTTTTGAGCCGGCCTGATGTACATTTCCTAGCAAAATACATGGGAAAATCCCATTGGGGAAAATTCCACTTAGGGTGAGGGTTAGCTCTCCATGAATTCGCAGAGCAAAACCGACATTGCCATTCGATTAAGAGGCCACCCGTATGATTACGAGGGGGAACGCCTTTTGAGCCGGCCTTATGTACATTTCATTGGAAAATACATGGGAAAATCCCATTGGGGAAAATTCCACTAAAAGTTAGGGTTAGCTCTCCATGAATTCGCAGAGCAAAACCGACACTGTCATTGGATTCGTTGGCCACCGGTATGGTTAGGACGGGTGACGCCTTTTGAGCCGGCCTGATGTACATTTCCTGGCAAAAGACATGGGAAAATCCCATTGGGGAAAATTCCACTTAGGGTTAGGGTTAGCTCTCCATGAATTCGCAGACCAAAACCGACACTGCCATTGGATTCGGAGGTCACCCGTATGATTAGGAGAGGGGACGCCTTTTGAGCCGGCCTGATGTACATTTGTGGCAAAATACGTGGGAAAATCCCATTGGGGAAAATTCCACTTAGGGTTAGGGTTAGCTCTCCATGAATTCGCAGAGCAAAACCGACACTGCCATTGGATTCGGAGGCCACCCGTATGGTTAGAAGAGGGCACGCCTTTTCAGCCGGTCTTATGTACATTTCCTGGCAAAATACATGGGAAAAATCCCATTGGGGAAAATTCCACTTAGGGTGAGGGTTAGCTCTCCATGAATTCGCAGAGCAAAACCGACATTGCCATTCGATTAAGAGGCCACCCGTATGATTAGAAGGGGGAACGCCTTTTGAGCCGGCCTTATGTACATTTCATTGGAAAATACATGGGAAAATCCCATTGGGGAAAATTCCACTTAAAGTTAGGGTTAGCTCTCCATGAATTCGCAGAGCAAAACCGACACTGTCATTGGATTCGTTGGCCACCGGTATGGTTAGGACGGGTGACGCCTTTTGAGCCGGCCTGATGTACATTTCCTGGCAAAAGACATGGGAAAATCCCATTGGGGAAAATTCCACTTAGGGTTAGGGTTAGCTCTCCATGAATTCGCAGACCAAAACCGACACTGCCATTGGATTCGGAGACCACCCATATGGTAAGGAGGGGGGACGCCTTTTGAGCCGGCCTGATGTATATTTCATGGGAAAATACATGAAAAAATCCCATTGGGTCAAATTCGACTTAGGGTAACCGTTAGCTCTCCATGAATTTGCAGAGGAAAACCGACACGGCCATTGGATTCCGAGGCCACCCATATGGTTAGGAGAGGGCACGCCTTTTGAGCCGGTCTTATGTACATTTCCTGGCAAAATACATGGGAAAATCCCATTGCGGAAAATTCCACTTAGGGTGAGGGTTAGCTCTCCATGAATTCGCAGAGCAAAACCGACATTGCCATACGATTAAGAGGCCACGCGTATGATTAGGAGGGGGAACCCCTTTTGAGCCGGTCTTATGTACATTTCATGGGAAAATACATGGGAAAATCCCATTGGGGAAAATTCCACTTAAAGTTAGGGTTAGCTCTCCATGAATTCGCAGAGCAAAACCGACACTGTCATTGGATTCGTTGGCCACCGGTATGGTTAGGACGGGTGACGCCTTTTGAGCCGGCCTGATGTACATTTCCTGGCAAAAGACATGGGAAAATCCCATTGGGGAAAATTCCACTTAGGGTTAGGGTTAGCTCTCCATGAATTCGCAGACCAAAACCGACACTGCCATTGGATTCGGAGGTCACCCGTATGATTAGGAGAGGGGACGCCTTTTGAGCCGGCCTGATGTACATTTGTGGCAAAATACGTGGGAAAATCCCATTGGGGAAAATTCCACTTAGGGTTAGGGTTAGCTCTCCATGAATTCGCAGAGCAAAACCGACACTGCCATTGGATTCGGAGGCCACCCGTATGGTTAGAAGAGGGCACGCCTTTTCAGCCGGTCTTATGTACATTTCCTGGCAAAATACATGGGAAAAATCCCATTGGGGAAAATTCCACTTAGGGTGAGGGTTAGCTCTCCATGAATTCGCAGAGCAAAACCGACATTGCCATTCGATTAAGAGGCCACCCGTATGATTAGAAGGGGGAACGCCTTTTGAGCCGGCCTTATGTACATTTCATTGGAAAATACATGGGAAAATCCCATTGGGGAAAATTCCACTTAAAGTTAGGGTTAGCTCTCCATGAATTCGCAGAGCAAAACCGACACTGTCATTGGATTCGTTGGCCACCGGTATGGTTAGGACGGGTGACGCCTTTTGAGCCGGCCTGATGTACATTTCCTGGCAAAAGACATGGGAAAATCCCATTGGGGAAAATTCCACTTAGGGTTAGGGTTAGCTCTCCATGAATTCGCAGACCAAAACCGACACTGCCATTGGATTCGGAGACCACCCATATGGTAAGGAGGGGGGACGCCTTTTGAGCCGGCCTGATGTATATTTCATGGGAAAATACATGAAAAAATCCCATTGGGTCAAATTCGACTTAGGGTAACCGTTAGCTCTCCATGAATTTGCAGAGGAAAACCGACACGGCCATTGGATTCCGAGGCCACCCATATGGTTAGGAGAGGGCACGCCTTTTGAGCCGGTCTTATGTACATTTCCTGGCAAAATACATGGGAAAATCCCATTGCGGAAAATTCCACTTAGGGTGAGGGTTAGCTCTCCATGAATTCGCAGAGCAAAACCGACATTGCCATACGATTAAGAGGCCACGCGTATGATTAGGAGGGGGAACCCCTTTTGAGCCGGTCTTATGTACATTTCATGGGAAAATACATGGGAAAATCCCATTGGGGAAAATTCCACTTAAAGTTAGGGTTAGCTCTCCATGAATTCGCAGAGCAAAACCGACACTGTCATTGGATTCGTTGGCCACCGGTATGGTTAGGACGGGTGACGCCTTTTGAGCAGGCCTGATGTACATTTCCTGGCAAAAGACATGGGAAAATCCCATTGGGGAAAATTCCACTTAGGGTTAGGGTTAGCTCTCCATGAATTCGCAGACCAAAACCGACATTGCCAATGGATTCGGAGGCCACCCGTATTTTTTGGAGGGGGGACGCCTTTTGAGCCGGCCTTATGTACATTTCCTGGCAAAAGACATGGGAAAATCCCATTGGGTAAAATTCCACTTAGGGTTAGGGTTAGCTCTCCATGAATTCGCAGACCAAAACCGACATTACCATTGGATTCGGAGGCCACCCGTATGGTAAGTCGGTGGGACGCCTTTTGAGCCAGCCTAATGTACATTTCCTGGCAAAATACATGGGAAAATCCCATTGCGGAAAATTCCACTTAGGGTTAGGGATAGCTCTCCATGAATTCGCAGTGCAAAACGGACATTGCCATTGGATTCGGAGGCCACCCGTATTTTTAGGAGGGGGGACGCCTTTTGAGCCGGCCTTATGTACATTTCCTGGCAAAATACATGGGAAAATCCCATTGGGGAAAATTCCACTTAGGGTTAGAGATAGCTCTCCATGAATTCGCAGAGCAAAACAGACATTGCCATTGGATTCGGAGGCCACCCATATGGTTAGGACGGGTGACGCCTTTTGAGCTGGCCTGATGTACATTTCCTGGCAAAAGACATGGGAAAATCCCATTGGGGAAAATTCCACTTAGGGTTAGAGATAGCTCTCCATGAATTCGCAGAGCAAAACCGACACTGCCATTGGATTCGGAGGCCACCCTTATGGTTCGGAGGGCGGACACCTTTTGATCCGGCCTGATGTATATTTCATGGGAAAATACATTGGAAAATCCCATTGGGGAAAATTGCACTTAGGGTTGGGGTTAGCTCTCCATGAATTCGCAGAGCAAAACGGACATTGCCATTCGATTCAAAGGCCACCAATATGGTTTGGAGGGGGGACGCCTTTTGAGCCGGACTGATGTACATTTCATGGGAAAATACATTGGAAAATCCCTTTGGGGAAAATTCCACTTAGGGTTAGGGTTAGCTCTCCATGAATTCGCAGAGCAAAACCGACACTGCCATTGGATTCGGACGCCACCCATATGGTTAGGAGGGGGGAGGCCTTTTGAGCCGGCCTGATGTACATTTCCTGGCAAAATACATGGGAAAATCCCATTGGGGAAAATTCCACTTAGGGTGAGGGTTAGCTCTCCATGAATTCGCAGAGCAAAACCGACATTGCCATTCGATTAAGAGGCCACCCGTATGATTAGGAGGGGGAACGCCTTTTGAGCCGGTCTTATGTACATTTCATGGGAAAATACATGGGAAAATCCTATTGGGAAAAATTCCACTTAAAGTTAGGGTTAGCTCTCCATGAATTCGCAGAGCAAAACCGACACTGCCATTGCATTCGTTGGCCACCCGTATGGTTAGGACGGGTGACGCCTTTTGAGCCGGCCTGATGTACATTTCCTGCCAAAATACATGGGAAAATCCCATTGGGGAAAATTCCACTTAGATTTAGGGTTAGCTGTCCATGAATTCGCAGAGGAAAACCGACACTGCCATTGGATTCGGAGGCCACCCGAATGGTAAGGAGGGGGACGCCTTTTGAGCCGGCCTGATGTACATTTCCTGGCAAAATACATGGGAAAATCCCATTGGGGAAAATTCCACTTAGGGTGAGGGTTAGCTCTCCATGAATTCGCAGAGCAAAACCGACATTGCCATTCGATTAAGAGGCCACCCGTATGATTAGGAGGGGGAACGCCTTTTGAGCCGGCCTTATGTACATTTCCTAGCAAAATACATGGGAAAATCCCATTGGGGAAAATTCCACTTAGATTTAGGGTTAGCTGTCCATGAATTCGCAGAGGAAAACCGACACTGCCATTGGATTCGGAGGCCACCCGAATGGTAAGGAGGGGGGACGCCTTTTGAGCCGGCCTTATGTACATTTCCTAGCAAAATACATGGGAAAATCCCATTGGGGAAAATTCCACTTAGGGTTAGGGTTAGCTCTCCATGAATTCGCAGAGCAAAACCGACATTGCCATTCGATTAAGAGGCCACCCGTATGATTAGGAGAGGGGACGCCTTTTGAGCCGGCCTGATGTACATTTGTGGCAAAATACGGGGGAAAATCCCATTGGGGAAAATTCCACTTAGGGTTAGGGTTAGCTCTCCATGAATTCGCAGAGCAAAACCGTCACTGCCATTGGATTCGGACGCCACCCATATGATTAGGAGGGGGGAGGCCTTTTGAGCCAGCCTTATGTACATTTCCTAGCAAAATACATGGGAAAATCCCATTGGGGAAAATTCCACTTAGATTTAGGGTTAGCTGTCCATGAATTCGCAGAGGAAAACCGACACTGCCATCGGATTCGGAGGCCACCCGAATGGTAAGGAGGGGGGACGCCTTTTGAGCCGGTCTTATGTACATTTCCTAGCAAAATACATGGAAAAATCCCATTGGGGAAAATTCCACTTAGGGTGAGGGTTAGCTCTCAATGAATTCGCAGAGCAAAACCGACATTGCCATTCGATTAAGAGGCCACCCGTATGATTAGGAGAGGGGACGCCTTTTGAGCCGGCCTGATGTACATTTGTGGCAAAATACGTGGGAAAATCCCATTGGGGAAAATTCCACTTAGGGTTAGGGTTAGCTCTCCATGAATTCGCAGAGCAAAACCGACACTGCCATTGGATTCGGAGGCCACCCGTATGGTTAGAAGAGGGCACGCCTTTTCAGCCGGTCTTATGTACATTTCATGGGAAAATACATTGGAAAATCCCATTGGGGAAAATTCCACTTAGGGTTGGGGTTAGCTCTCCATGAATTCGCAGAGCAAAACGCACATTGCCATTCGATTCAAAGGCCACCAATATGGTTTGGAGGGGGGACGCCTTTTGAGCCGGCCTGATGTACATTTCATGGGAAAATACATTGGAAAATCCCATTGGGGAAAATTCCACTTAGGGTTAGGGTTAGCTCTCCATGAATTCGCAGAGCAAAACCGACACTGCCATTCGATTAAGAGGCCACGCGTATGATTAGGAGGGGGGAGGCCTTTTAAGCCGGCCTGATGTACATTTCCTGGCAAAATACATTGGAAAATCCCATTGGGGAAAATTCCACTTAGGGTTAGGGTTAGCTCTCCATGAATTCGCAGAGCAAAACCGACACTGCCATTGGATTCGGACGCCACCCATATGATTAGGAGGGGGGAGGCCTTTTGAGCCAGCCTTATGTACATTTCCTAGCAAAATACATGGGAAAATCCCATTGGGGAAAATTCCACTTAGGGTGAGGGTTAGCTCTCCATGAATTCGCAGAGCAAAACCGACATTGCCATTCGATTAAGAGGCCACCCGTATGATTAGGAGGGGGAACGCCTTTTGAGCCGGCCTTATGTACATTTCATGGGAAAATACATGGGAAAATCCCATTAGGGAAAATTCCACTTAAAGTTAGGGTTAGCTCTCCATGAATTTGCAGAGCAAAACCGACACTGTCATTGGATTCGTTGGCCACCGGTATGGTTAGGACGGGTGACGCCTTTTGAGCCGGTCTGATGTACATTTCCTGGCAAAAGACATGGGAAAATCCCATTGGGGAAAATTCCACTTAGATTTAGGGTTAGCTGTCCATGAATTCGCAGAGGAAAACCGACACTGCCATTGGATTCGGAGGCCACCCGAATGGTAAGGAGGGGGGACGCCTTTTGAGCCGGCGTTATGTACATTTCCTAGCAAAATACATGGGAAAATCCCATTGGGGAAAATTCCACTTAGGGTGAGGGTTAGCTCTCAATGAATTCGCAGAGCAAAACCGACATTGCCATTCGATTAAGAGGCCACCCGTATGATTAGGAGAGGGGACGCCTTTTGAGCCGGCCTGATGTACATTTGTGGCAAAATACGTGGGAAAATCCCATTGGGGAAAATTCCACTTAGGGTTAGGGTTAGCTCTCCATGAATTCGCAGAGCAAAACCGACACTGCCATTGGATTCGGAGGCCACCCGTATGGTTAGAAGAGGGCACGCCTTTTCAGCCGGTCTTATGTACATTTCATGGGAAAATACATTGGAAAATCCCATTGGGGAAAATTCCACTTAGGGTTGGGGTTAGCTCTCCATGAATTCGCACAGCAAAACGCACATTGCCATTCGATTCAAAGGCCACCAATATGGTTTGGAGGGGGGACGCCTTTTGAGCCGGCCTGATGTACATTTCATGGGAAAATACATTGGAAAATCCCATTGGGGAAAATTCCACTTAGGGTTAGGGTTAGCTCTCCATGAATTCGCAGAGCAAAACCGACACTGCCATTCGATTAAGAGGCCACGCGTATGATTAGGAGGGGGGAGGCCTTTTAAGCCGGCCTTATGTACATTTCCTGGCAAAATACATGGGAAAATCCCATTGGGGAAAATTCCACTTAGGGTGAGGGTTAGCTCTCCATGAATTCGCAGAGCAAAACCGACACTGCCATTCGATTAAGAGGCCACGCGTATGATTAGGAGGGGGGAGGCCTTTTAAGCCGGCCTGATGTACATTTCCTGGCAAAATACATTGGAAAATCCCATTGGGGAAAATTCCACTTAGGGTTAGGGTTAGCTCTCCATGAATTCGCAGAGCAAAACCGACACTGCCATTGGATTCGGACGCCACCCATATGATTAGGAGGGGGGAGGCCTTTTGAGCCAGCCTTATGTACATTTCCTAGCAAAATACATGGGAAAATCCCATTGGGGAAAATTCCACTTAGGGTGAGGGTTAGCTCTCCATGAATTCGCAGAGCAAAACCGACATTGCCATTCGATTAAGAGGCCACCCGTATGATTAGGAGGGGGAACGCCTTTTGAGCCGGCCTTATGTACATTTCATGGGAAAATACATGGGAAAATCCCATTAGGGAAAATTCCACTTAAAGTTAGGGTTAGCTCTCCATGAATTTGCAGAGCAAAACCGACACTGTCATTGGATTCGTTGGCCACCGGTATGGTTAGGACGGGTGACGCCTTTTGAGCCGGCCTGATGTACATTTCCTGGCAAAAGACATGGGAAAATCCCATTGGGGAAAATTCCACTTAGGGTTAGGGTTAGCTCTCCATGAATTCGCAGACCAAAACCGACACTGTCATTGGATTCGGAGGCCACCCGTATGGTTAGGACGGGTGACGCCTTTTGAGCCGGCCTGATGTACATTTCCTGCCAAAATACATGAGAAAATCCCATTGGGTCAAATTCCACTTAGGGTTAGGGTTAGCTCTCCATGAATTCGCAGACCAAAACCGACACTGTCATTGGATTCGGAGGCCACCCGTATGGTAAGGAGGGGGGACGCCTTTTGAGCCGGTCTTATGTACCTTTCCTGGCAAAATACATGGGAAAATCCCATTGTGGAAAATTCCACTTAGGGTTAGGGTTAGCTCTCTATGAATTCGCAGAGCAAAACGGACATTGCCATTGGATTCGGAGGCCACCCGTATTTTTAGGAGGGGGGACGCCTTTTGAGCCGGCCTGATGTACATTTCCTGGCAAAATACATTGGAAAATCCCATTGGGGAAAATTCCACTTAGGGTGAGGGTTAGCTCTCCATGAATTCGCAGAGCAAAACCGACATTGCCATTCGATTACGAGGCCACGCGTATGATTAGGAGGGGGAACGCCTTTTGAGCCGGTCTTATGTACATTTCATGGGAAAATACATGGGAAAATCCCATTGGGGAAAATTCCACTTAGGGTTAGGGTTAGCTGTCCATGAATTCGCAGAGCAAAACCGACACTGTTATTGCATTCGTTGGCCACCCGTATGGTTAGGACGGGTGACGCCTTTTGAGCCGGCCTGATGTACATTTCCTGGCAAAATACATGGGAAAATCCCATTGGGGAAAATTCCACTTAGGGTGAGGGTTAGCTCTCCATGAATTCGCAGAGCAAAACCGACACTGCCATTCGATTAAGAGGCCACGCGTATGATTAGGAGGGGGGAGGCCTTTTAAGCCGGCCTGATGTACATTTCCTGGCAAAATACATTGGAAAATCCCATTGGGGAAAATTCCACTTAGGGTTAGGGTTAGCTCTCCATGAATTCGCAGAGCAAAACCGACACTGCCATTGGATTCGGACGCCACCCATATGATTAGGAGGGGGGAGGCCTTTTGAGCCGGCCTGATGTACATTTCCTGGCAAAATACATTGGAAAATCCCATTGGGGAAAATTCCACTTAGGGTGAGGGTTAGCTCTCCATGAATTCGCAGAGGAAAACCGACACTGCCATTGGATTTCGAGGCCACCCGTATGGTAAGGAGGGGGGACGCCTTTTGAGCCGGTCTTATGTACCTTTCCTGGCAAAATACATGGGAAAATCCCATTGTGGAAAATTCCACTTAGGGTTAGGGTTAGCTCTCTATGAATTCGCAGAGCAAAACGGACATTGCCATTGGATTCGGAGGCCACCCATATGGTAAGGACGTATGACGCCTTTTGAGCCGGCCTGATGTACATTTCCTGGCAAAATACATGGGAAAATCCCATTGTGGAAAATTCCACTTAGGGTTAGGGTTAGCTCTCTATGAATTCGCAGAGCAAAACGGACACTGCCATTGGATTCGGAGGCCACCCGAATGATTAGGAGGGGGAACGCCTTTTGAGCCGGCCTGATGTACATTTCCTGGCAAAAGACATGGGAAAATCCCATTGGGGAAAATTCCACTTAGGGTTAGGGTTAGCTCTCCATGAATTCGCAGACCAAAACCGACACTGCCATTGGATTCGGAGGCCACCCGTATGGTTAGAAGAGGGCACGCCTTTTCAGCCGGTCTTATGTACATTTCATGGGAAAATACATTGGAAAATCCCATTGGGGAAAATTCCACTTAGGGCTAGGGTTAGCTCTCCATGAATTCGCAGAGCAAAACGGACATTGCCATTCGATTCAAAGGCCACCAATATGGTTTGGAGGGGGGACGCCTTTTGAGCCGGCCTGATGTACATTTCATGGGAAAATACATTGGAAAATCCCATTGGGGAAAATTCCACTTAGGGTTAGGGTTAGCTCTCCATGAATTCGCAGAGCAAAACCGACACTGCCATTGGATTCGGACGCCACCCATATGGTTAGGAGGGGGGAGGCCTTTTGAGCCGGCCTGATGTACATTTCCTGGCAAAATACATGGGAAAATCCCATTGGGGAAAATTCCACTTAGGGTGAGGGTTAGCTCTCCATGAATTCGCAGAGCAAAACCGACATTGCCATTCGATTAAGAGGCCACGCGTATGATTAGGAGGGGGAACGCCATTTGAGCCGGTCTTATGTACATTTCCTGCCAAAATACATGAGAAAATCCCATTGGGTCAAATTCCACTTAGAGTTAGGGTTAGCTCTCCATGAATTCGCAGACCAAAACCGACACTGTCATTGGATTCGGAGGCCACCCGTATGGTAAGGAGGGGGGACGCCTTTTGAGCCGGTCTTATGTACATTTCCTGGCAAAATACATGGGAAAATCCCATTGTGGAAAATTCCACTTAGGGTTAGGGTTAGCTGTCCATGAATTCGCAGAGGAAAACCGACACTGCCATTGGATTCGGAGGCCACCCGTATGATTAGGAGGGGGAACGCCTTTTGAGCCAGCCTTATGTACATTTCCTAGCAAAATACATGGGAAAATCCCATTGGGGAAAATTCCACTTAGATTTAGGGTTAGCTGTCCATGAATTCGCAGAGGAAAACCAACACTGCCATTGGATTCGGAGGCCACCCGTATAGTTAGGAGAGGGCACGCCTTTTGAGCCGGCCTTATGTACATTTCCTAGCAAAATACATGGGAAAATCCCATTGGGGAAAATTCCACTTAGGGTGAGGGTTAGCTCTCCATGAATTCGCAGAGCAAAACCGACATTGACATTCGATTAAGAGGCCACCCGTATGATTAGGAGGGGGAACGCCTTTTGAGCCGGCCTTATGTACATTTCATGGGAAAATACATGGGAAAATCCCATTGGGGAAAATTCCACTTAAAGTTAGGGTTAGCTCTCCATGAATTTGCAGAGCAAAACCGACACTGTCATTGGATTCGTTGGCCACCGGTATGGTTAGGACGGGTGACGCCTTTTGAGCCGGCCTGATGTACATTTCCTGGCAAAAGACATGGGAAAATCCCATTGGGGAAAATTCCACTTAGGGTTAGGGTTAGCTCTCCATGAATTCGCAGACCAAAACCGACACTGCCATTGGATTCGGAGGCCACCCGTATGATTAGGCGGGGGGACGCCTTTTGAGCCGGCCTGATGTACATTTGTGGCAAAATACGTGGGAAAATCCCTTTGGGGAAAATTCCACTTAGGGTTAGGGTTAGCTCTCTATGAATTCGCAGACCAAAACCGACACTGCCATTGGATTCGGAGACTACCCGAATGGTAAGGAGGGGGGACGCCTTTTGAGCCGGCCTGATGTACATTTCCTGGCAAAATACATGGGAAAATCCCATTGGGGAAAATTCCACTTAGTGTTAGGGTTAGCTCTCCATGAATCCGCAGCGCAAAACCGACACTGCCATTTGATTCGGAGGCCACCCTTATGGTTCGGAGGGCGGACACCTTTTGATCCGGCCTGATGTATATTTCATGGGAAAATACATGAAAAAATCCCATTGGGTCAAATTCGACTTAGGGTAACTGTTAGCTCTCTATGAATTCGCAGAGGAAAACCGACACGGCCATTGGATTCGGAGGCCACCCATATGGTTAGGAGAGGGCACGCCTTTTGAGCCGGCCTGATGTACAATTCCTGGCAAAATACATGGGAAAATCCTATCGGGGAAAATTCCATTTAGGGTTAGGGTTAGCTCTCCATGAATTCGCCGAGCAAAACCGACATTGCCATTCGATTAAGAGGCCACGCGTATGATTAGCAGGGGGAACCCCTTTTGAGCCGGTCTTATGTACATTTCATGGGAAAATACATGGGAAAATCCCATTGGGGAAAATTCCACTTAAAGTTAGGGTTAGCTCTCCATGAATTCGCAGAGCAAAACCGACACTGTCATTGGATTCGTTGGCCACCGGTATGGTTAGGACGGGTGACGCCTTTTGAGCAGGCCTGATGTACATTTCCTGGCAAAAGACATGGGAAAATCCCATTGGGGAAAATTCCACTTAGGGTTAGGGTTAGCTCTCCATGAATTCGCAGACCAAAACCGACATTGCCATTGGATTCGGAGGCCACCCGTATTTTTTGGAGGGGGGACGCCTTTTGAGCCGGCCTTATGTACATTTCCTGGCAAAAGACATGGGAAAATCCCATTGGGTAAAATTCCACTTAGGGTTAGGGTTAGCTCTCCATGAATTCGCAGACCAAAACCGACATTACCATTGGATTCGGAGGCCACCCGTATGGTAAGTCAGTGGGACGCCTTTTGAGCCAGCCTAATGTACATTTCCTGGCAAAATACATGGGAAAATCCCATTGCGGAAAATTCCACTTAGGGTTAGGGATAGCTCTCCATGAATTCGCAGAGCAAAACGGACATTGCCATTGGATTCGGAGGCCACCCGTATTTTTAGGAGGGGGGACGCCTTTTGAGCCGGCCTTATGTACATTTCCTGGCAAAATACATGGGAAAATCCCATTGGGGAAAATTCCACTTAGGGTTAGAGATAGCTCTCCATGAATTCGCAGAGCAAAACAGACATTGCCATTGGATTCGGAGGCCACCCATATGGTTAGGACGGGTGACGCCTTTTGAGCTGGCCTGATGTACATTTCCTGGCAAAAGACATGGGAAAATCCCATTGGGGAAAATTCCACTTAGGGTGAGGGTTAGCTCTCCATGAATTCGAAGAGCAAAACCGACACTGCCATTCGATTAAGAGGCCACGCGTATGATTAGGAGGGGGGAGGCCTTTTAAGCCGGCCTGATGTACATTTCCTGGCAAAATACATTGGAAAATCCCATTGGGGAAAATTCCACTTAAAGTTTGGGTTAGCTCTCCGTGAATTCGCAGAGCAAAACCGACACTGTCATTGCATTCGTTGGCCACACGTATGGTTAGGACGGGTGACGCCTTTTGAGCCGGCCTGATGTACATTTCCTGCCAAAATACATGAGAAAATCCCATTGGGTCAAATTCGACTTAGGGTAACGGTTAGCTCTCCATGAATTCGCAGAGCAAAACCGACACTGCCATTGGATTCGGAGGCCACCCGTATGGTAAGGAGGGGGGACGCCTTTTGAGCCGGTCTTATGTACCTTTCCTGGCAAAATACATGGGAAAATCCCATTGTGGAAAATTCCACTTAGGGTTAGGGTTAGCTCTCTATATATTTGCAGAGCAAAACGGACATTGCCATTGGATTCGGAGGCCACCCATATGGTTAGGACAGATGACGCCTTTTGAGACGGCCTGATGTACATTTCCTAGCAAAATACATGGGAAAATCCCATTGGGGAAAATTCCACTTAGGGTTAGGGTTAGCTGTCCATGAATTCGCAGAGGAAAACCGACACTGCCATTGGATTCGGAGGCCACCCGTATGATTAGGAGGGGGAACGCCTTTTGAGCCAGCCTTATGTACATTTCCTAGCAAAATACATGGGAAAATCCCATTGGGGAAAATTCCACTTAGATTTAGGGTTAGCTGTCCATGAATTCGCAGAGGAAAACCGACACTGCCATTGGATTCGGAGGCCACCCGTATGATTAGGAGAGGGGACGCCTTTTGCGCCGGCCTGATGTACATTTCCTAGCAAAATACATGGGAAAATCCCATTGGGGAAAATTCCACTTAGGGTTAGGGTTAGCTGTCCATGAATTCGCAGAGGAAAACCGACACTGCCATTGGATTCGGAGGCCACCCGTATGATTAGGAGGGGGAACGCCTTTTGAGCCAGCCTTATGTACATTTCCTAGCAAAATACATGGGAAAATCCCATTGGGGAAAATTCCACTTAGATTTAGGGTTAGCTGTCCATGAATTCGCAGAGGAAAACCGACACTGCCATTGGATTCGGAGGCCACCCGAATGGTAAGGAGGGGGGACGCCTTTTGAGCCGGCCTTATGTACATTTCCTAGCAAAATACATGGGAAAATCCCATTGGGGAAAATTCCACTTAGGGTTAGGGTTAGCTGTCCATGAATTCGCAGAGCAAAACTGACATTGCCATTCGATTAAGAGGCCACCCGTATGATTAGGAGGGGGAACGCCTTTTGAGCCGGCCTTATGTACATTTCATGGGAAAATACATGGGAAAATCCCATTGTGGAAAATTCCACTTAGGGTTAGGGTTAGCTCTCTATGAATTCGCAGACCAAAACGGACATTGCTATTGGATTCGGAGGCCACCCGTATTTTTAGGAGTGGGAACGCCTTTTGAGCCGGACTTATGTACATTTCCTGGCAAAATACATGGGAAAATCCCATTGGGGAAAATTCCACTTAGGGTTAGGGTTAGCTGTCCATGAATTCGCAGACCAAAACCGACACTGCCATTGGATTCGGAGGCCACCCGTATGATTAGGAGAGGGGAGGCCTTTTGAGCCGGTCTTATGTACCTTTCCTGGCAAAATACATGGGAAAATCCCATTGTGGAAAATTCCACTTAGGGTTAGGGTTAGCTCTCTATGAATTCGCAGAGCAAAATGGACATTGCCATTGGATTCGGAGGCCACCCATATGGTTTGGACGGATGACGCCTTTTGAGCCGGCCTGATGTACATTTCCTAGCAAAATACATGGGAAAATCCCATTGGGGAAAATTCCACTTAGGGTTAGGGTTAGCTGTCCATGAATTCGCAGAGGAAAACCGACACTGCCATTGGATTCGGAGGCCACCCATATGGTAAGGAGGGGGGACGCCTTTTGAGCCAGCCTTATGTACATTTCCTAGCAAAATACATGGGAAAATCCCATTGGGGAAAATTCCACTTTGGGTGAGGGTTAGAATTCGCAGAGCAAAACCAACACTGCCATTGGATTCGGAGGCCACCCGTATGATTAGGAGAGGGGAGGCCTTTTGAGCCGGCCTTATGTACATTTCCTGGCAAAAGACATGGGAAAATCCCATTAGGGAAAATTCCACTTAGGGTTAGGGTTAGCTCTCCATGAATCCGCAGAGCAAAACCGACACTGCCATTGGATTCGGAGGCCACCCTTATGGTTCGGAGGGCGGACACCTTTTGATCCGGCCTGATGTATATTTCATGGGAAAATACATTGGAAAATCCCATTGGGGAAAATTCGACTTAGGGTTGGGGTTAGATCTCCATGAATTCGCAGAGCAAAACGCACATTGCCATTCGATTCAAAGGCCACCCATATGGTTTGGAGGGGGGACGCCTTTTGAGCCGGCCTGATGTACATTTCATGGGAAAATACATTGGAAAATCCCATTGGGGAAAACTCCACTTAGGGTTAGGGTTAGCTCTCCATGAATCCGCTGAGCAAAACCGACACTGCCATTGGATTCGGAGGCCACCCTTATGGTTTGGAGGGGGGACGCCTTTTGAGCCGGCCTGATGTACATTTCATGGGAAAATACATTGGAAAATCCCATTGGGGAAAATTCCACTTAGGGATAGGGTTAGCTCTCCATGAATTCACAGAGCAAAACCGACACTGCCATTGGATTCGGACGCCACCCATATGGTTAGGAGGGGGGAGGCCTTTTGAGCCGGCCTGATGTACATTTCCTGGCAAAATACATGAAAAAATCCCATTGGGTCAAATTCGACTTAGGGTAACGGTTAGCTCTCCGTGAATTCGCAGAGGAAAACCGACACGGCCATTGGATTCCGAGGCCACCCATATGGTTAGGAGAGGGCACGCCTTTTGAGCCGGTCTTATGTACATTTCCTGGCAAAATAAATGGGAAAATCCCATTGGGGAAAATTCCACTTAGGGTGAGGGTTAGCTCTCCATGAATTCGCAGAGCAAAACCGACACTGTCATTGGATTCGTTGGCCACCGGTATGGTTAGGAGGGGGGATGCCTTTTGAGCAGGCCTGATGTACATTTCCTGGCAAAAGACATGGGAAAATCCCATTGGGGAAAATTCCACTTAGGGTTAGGGTTAGCTCTCCATGAATTCACAGACCAAAACCGACATTACCATTGGATTCGGAGACCACCCATATGGTAAGGAGGGGGGACGCCTTTTGAGCCGGCCTGATGTACATTTCCTGGCAAAATACATGGGAAAATCCCATTGGGGAAAATTCCACTTAGGGTTAGGGTTAGCTCTCCACGAATTCGCAGAGCAAAACCGACATTGCCATTGGATTCGGAGGCCACCCGTATTTTTAGGAGGGGGGACGCCTTTTGAGCCGGCCTTATGTACATGTCCTGGCAAAAGACATGGGAAAATCCCATTGGGGAAAATTCCACTTAGTGTTAGGGTTAGCTCTCCATGAATTCGCAGACCAAAACCGATATTACCATTGGATTCGGAGACCACCCGTATGGTAAGGAGTGGGGACGCCTTTTGAGCCGGCCTGATGTACATTTGCTGGCAAAATACATGGAAAAATCCCATTGGGGAAAATTCCACTTAGGGTTAGGGTTAGCTCTCCATGTATTCGAAGACCAAAACCGACATTGCCATTGGATTCGGAGGCCACCCGTATGGTAAGGAGGGGGGACGCCTTTGAGCCGGCCATATGTACATTTCCTGGCAAAATACATGGGAAAATCCCATTGGGGAAAATTCCACTTAGGGTTCGGGTTAGCTCTCCATGAATTCGCAGAGCAAATCAGACATTTCCATTGGATTCGGAGACCACCAGTATGGTTAGGAGGGCGGACACCTTTTGATCCGGCCTGATGTACATTTGCTGGCAAAATACGTGGGAAAATCCCATTGGGGAAAATTCCACTTAGGGTTAGGGTTAGCTCTCCATGAGTTCGCAGAGCAAAAGCGACACTGCCATTGGATTCGGAGGCCACCCGTATAGTTGGGAGAGGGCACGCCTTTTGAGCCGGTCTTATGTACATTTCCTGGCAAAATTCATGGGAAAATCCCATTGGGAAAATTCCACTTAGGGTTAGGGTTAGCTCTCCATGAATTCGCAGAGGAAAACCGACACTGCCATTGGATTCGAAGGCCACCCGTATGGTTAGGAGAGGGAACACCTTTTGAGCCGGCCTGATGTACAGTTCATGGCAAAATACGTGGGAAAATCCCATTGGGGAAAATTCCACTTAGGGTTGGGGTTAGCTCTCCATGAATTCGCAGAGCAAAACCGACACTGCCATTGGATTCGGAGGCCACCCGTATGATTAGGAGAGGGGACGCCTTTTGAGCCGGCCTGATGTACATTTGCTGACAAAATACGTGGGAAAATCCCATTGGGGAAAATTCCACTTAGGGTTGGGGTTAGCTCTCCATGAATTCGCAGAGCAAAACCGACACTGCCATTGGATTCGGAGGCCACCCGTATGATTAGGAGAGGGGACGCCTTTTGAGCCGGCCTGATGTACATTTGCTGTCAAAATACGTGGGAAAATCCCATTGGGGAAAATTCCACTTAGGGTTAGGGTTAGCTCTCCCTGAATTCGCAGAGCAAAACCGACACTGCCATTGGATTCGGAGGCCACCCGTATGGTTAGGAGAGGGCACAACTTTTGAGCCGGCCTTATGTACATTTCATGGCAAAATACATGGGAAAATCCCATTGGGGAAAATTCCACTTAGGGTGAGGGTTAGCTCTCCATGAATTCGCAGAGCAAAATGGACATTGCCATTCGATTCGGAGGCCACCCGTATGACTAGGACGGGTGACGCTTTTTGAGCCGGCCTGATGTACATTTCCTGGCAAAATACATGGGAAAATCCCATTGGGGAAAATTCCACTTAGGGTTAGGGTTAGCTCTCCATGAATTCGCAGAGCAAAACCGACACTGCCCTTGGATTCGGAGGCCACCCGTATGATTAGGAGAGGGGTCGCCATTTGAGCCGGCCTGATGTAAAGTTCATGGCAAAATACATGGGAAAAGCCCATTGGGGAAAATTCCACTTAGGGTTAGGGTTAGGTCTCCATGAATTTGCATTGCAAAACAGACACTGCCATTGGATTCGGAAGCCACCCGTATGGTTAGGAGGGGGGACGCCTTTTGAGCCGGCCTGATGTACATTTCCTGGCAAAATACATGGGAAAATCCCTTTGGGGAAAATTCCACTTAGGGTTAGGGTTAGCTCTCCATGAATTCGCAGACCAATACCGACATTACCATTGGATTCGGAGACCACCAGTATGGTTAGGAGGGCGGACACCTTTTGATCCGGCCTGATGTACATTTGCTGGCAAAATACGTGGGAAAATCCCATTGGGGAAAATTCCACTTAGGGTTAGGGTTAGCTCTCCATGAGTTCGCAGAGCAAAACCGACACTGCCATTGGATTCGGATGCCACCCGTATAGTTGGGAGAGGGCACGCCTTTTGAGCCGGTCTTATGTACATTTCCTGGCAAAATTCATGGGAAAATCCCATTGGGAAAATTCCACTTAGGGTTAGGGTTAGCTCTCCATGAATTCGCAGAGGAAAACCGACACTGCCATTGGATTCGGAGGCCACCCGTTTGGTTAGGAGAGGGAACACCTTTTGAGCCGGCCTGATGTACAGTTCATGGCAAAATACGTGGGAAAATCCCATTGGGGAAAATTCCACTTAGGGTTGGGGTTAGCTCTCCATGAATTCGCAGAGCAAAACCGACACTGCCATTGGATTCGGAGGCCACCCTTATGGTTCGGAGGGCGGACACCTTTTGATCCGGCCCGATGTATATTTCATGGGAAAATACATTGGAAAATCCCATTGGGGAAAATTCGACTTAGGGTTGGGGTTAGATCTCCATGAATTCGCAGAGCAAAACGCACATTGCCATTCGATTCAAAGGCCACCCATATGGTTTGGAGGGGGGACGCCTTTTGAGCCGGCCTGATGTACATTTCATGGGAAAATACATTGGAAAATCCCATTGGGGAAAATTCCACTTAGGGTTAGGGTTAGCTCTCCATGAATTCGCAGAGGAAAACTGACACTGCCATTGGATTCGGATGCCACCCATATAGTTAGGAGAGGGCACGCCTTTTGAGCCGGTCTTATGTACATTTCCTGGCAAAATTCATGGGAAAATCCCATTGGGAAAATTCCACTTAGGGTTAGGGTTAGCTCTCCATGAATTCGCAGAGGAAAACCGACACTGCCATTGGATTCGGAGGCCACCCTTATGGTTAGGATGGGTGACGCCTTTTGAGACGGCCTGATGTACATTTCATGGCAAAATACATGGGAAAATCCCATTGGGGAAAATTCCACTTAGGGTTAGGGTTAGCTCTCCATGAATTCGCAGAGGAAAACTGACACTGCCATTGGATTCGGAGGCCACCCTTATGGTTAGGATGGGTGACGCCTTTTGAGACGGCCTGATGTACATTTCATGGCAAAATACATGGGAAAATCCCATTGGGGAAAATTCCACTTAGGGTTAGGGTTAGGTCTCCATGAATTTGCATAGCAAAACAGACACTGCCATAGGATTCGGAGGCCACCCTTATGGTTAGGATGGGTGACGCTTTTTGAGCTGGTCTGATGTACAATTCCTGGCAAAATACATGGGAAAATCCCATTGGGGAAAATTCCACTTAGGGTTAGCGTTAGCTCTCCATGTATTCGCAGAGCAAAACCTACACTGCCATTGGATTCGGAGGCCAAACGTATGGTTAGGAGGGGGGACGCCTTTTGAGCCAGCCTGATGTACATTTCCTGGCAAAATACATGAGAAAATCCCATTGGGGAAAATTCCACTTAGGGTTGGGGTTAGCTCTCCAGGAATTCGCAGAGCAAAACCGACACTGCCATTGGATAAGGAGGCCACCCGTATGGTTAGAAGGGGGAACGCCTTTTGCGCTGGCCTGATCTACATTTCATGGGAAAATAAATGGGAAAATCCCATTGGGGAAAATTCCACTTAGGGTTAGGGTTAGCTCTCCATCAATTCACAGAGGAAAACGGACATTGCCATTCGATTCGGAGGCCACCCGTATGGTTAGGACGGGTGACGCCTTTTGAGCCGGCCTGATGTACATTTCCTGGCAAAATACATGGGAAAATCCCTTTGGGGAAAATTCCACTTAGGGTTAGGGTTAGCTCTCCATGAATTCGCAGACCAATACCGACATTACCATTGGATTCGGAGGCCACCCTTATGGTTAGGACGGGTGACGCCTTTTGAGCCGGCCTGATGTACATTTCATAGGAAAATACATTGGAAAATCCCATTGGGGAAAATTCCACTTAGGGTTAGGGTTAGCTCTCCATGAATTCGCAGAGGAAAACTGACACTGCCATTGGATTCGGAGGCCACCCTTATGGTTAGGATGGGTGACGCCTTTTGAGCCGGCCTGATGTACATTTCATGGCAAAATACATGGGAAAATCCCATTGGGGAAAATTCCACTTAGGGTTAGGGTTAGGTCTCCATGAATTTGCATAGCAAAACAGACACTGCCATTGGATTCGGAGGCCACCCTTATGGTTAGGATGGGTGACGCCTTTTGAGCTGGTCTGATGTACAATTCCTGGCAAAATACATGGGAAAATCCCATTGGGGAAAATTCCACTTAGGGTTAGCGTTAGCTCTCCATGTATTCGCAGAGCAAAACCTACACTGCCATTGGATTCGGAGGCCAAACGTATGGTTAGGAGGGGGGACGCCTTTTGAGCCAGCCTGATGTACATTTCCTGGCAAAATACATGAGAAAATCCCATTGGGGAAAATTCCACTTAGGGTTGGGGTTAGCTCTCCAGGAATTCGCAGAGCAAAACCGACACTGCCATTGGATTCGGAGGCCACCCGTATGGTTAGAAGGGGGAACGCCTTTTGCGCTGGCCTGATGTACATTTCATGGGAAAATAAATGGGAAAATCCCATTGGGGAAAATTCCACTTAGGGTTACCGTTATATCTCCATGAATTCGCAGAGCAAAACCGACACTGCCATTGGATTCGGAGGCCACCCTTATGGTTCGGAGGGCGGACACCTTTTGATCCGGCCTGATGTATATTTCATGGGAAAATACATTGGAAAATCCCATTGGGGAAAATTCGACTTAGGGTTGGGGTTAGCTCTCCATGAATTCGCAGAGCAAAACGGACATTGCCATTCGATTCAATGGCCACCCATATGGTTTGGAGGGGGGACGCCTTTTGAGCCGGCCTGATGTACATTTCATCGGAAAATACATTGGAAAATCCCATTGGGGAAAATTCCACTTAGGGTTAGGGTTAGCTCTCCATGAATTCACAGAGCAAAACCGACACTGCCATTGGATTCGGACGCCACCCATATGGTTAGGAGGGGGGAGGCCTTTTGAGCCGGCCTGATGTACATTTCCTGGCAAAATACATGAAAAAATCCCATTGGGTCAAATTCGACTTGGGGGAACGGTTAGCTCTCCATGAATTCGCAGAGGAAAACCGACACGGCCATTGGATTCCGAGGCCACCCATATGGTTAGGAGAGGGCACGCCTTTTGAGCCGGTCTTATGTACATTTCCTGGCAAAATACATGGGAAAATCCCATTGGGGAAAATTCCACTTAGGGTGAGGGTTAGCTCTCCATGAATTCGCAGAGCAAAACCGACATTGCCATTGTATTAAGAGGCCACGCGTATGATTAGGAGGGGGAACGCCTTTTGAGCCGGTCTTATGTACATTTCATGGGAAAATACATGGGAAAATCCCATTGGGGAAAATTCCACTTAGGGTTAGGGTTAGCTCTCCATGAATTCGCAGACCAAAACCGACACTGTCATTGGATTCGGAGGCCACCCGTATGGTAAGTAGGTGGGACGCCTTTTGAGCCGGCCTGATGTACATTTCCCGGCAAAATACATGGGAAAATCCCATTGCGGAAAATTCCACTTAGGGTTAGGGATAGCTCTCCATGAATTCACAGAGCAAAACCGACATTGCCATTGGATTCGGAGGCCACCTGTATTTTTAGGAGGGGGGACGCCTTTTGAGCCGGCCTTATGTACATTTCCTGGCAAAAGACATGGGAAAATCCAATTAGGGAAAATTCGACTTAGGGTTAGGGTTAGCTCTCCATGAATTCGCAGACCAAAACCGACATTACCATTGGATTCGGAGACCACCCATATGGTAAGGAGGGGGGACGCCTTTTGAGCCGGCCTGATGTACATTTCCTGGCAAAATACATGGGAAAATCCCATTGGGGAAAATTCCACTTAGGGTTAGGGTTAGCTCTCCATGAATTCGCAGAGCAAAACCGACATTGCCATTGGATTCGGAGGCCACCCGTGTTTTTAGGAGGGGGGACGCCTTTTGAGCCGGCCTTATGTACATGTCCTGGCAAAATACATGGGAAAATCCCTTTGGGGAAAATTCCACTTAGGGTTAGGGTTAGCTCTCCATGAATTCGCAGACCAATACCGACATTACCATTGGATTCGGAGACCACCAGTATGGTTAGGAGGGCGGACACCTTTTGATCCGGCCTGATGTACATTTGCTGGCAAAATACGTGGGAAAATCCCATTGGGGAAAATTCTACTTAGGGTTAGGGTTAGCTCTCCATGAGTTCGCAGAGCAAAACCAACACTGCCATTGGATTCGGAGGCCACCCGTATAGTTAGGAGAGGGCACGCCTTTTGAGCCGGTCTTATGTACATTTCCTGGCAAAATTCATGGGAAAATCCCATTGGGAAAATTCCACTTAGGGCTAGGGTTAGCTCTCCATGAATTCGCAGAGGAAAACCGACACTGCCATTGGATTCGGAGGCCACCCGTATGGTTAGGAGAGGGAACACCTTTTGAGCCGGCCTCATGTACAGTTCATGGCAAAATACGTGGGAAAATCCCATTGGGGAAAATTCCACTTAGGGTTGGGGTTAGCTCTCCATGAATTCGCAGAGCAAAACCGACACTGCCATTGGATTCGGAGGCCACCCGTATGATTAGGAGAGGGGACGCCTTTTGAGCCGGCCTGATGTACATTTGCTGGCAAAATACGTGGGAAAATCCCATTGGGGAAAATTCCACTTAGGGTTGGGGTTAGCTCTCCATGAATTCGCAGAGCAAAACGGACATTGCCATTCGATTCAATGGCCACCCATATGGTTTGGAGGGGGGACGCCTTTTGAGCCGGCCTGATGTACATTTCATCGGAAAATACATTGGAAAATCCCATTGGGGAAAATTCCACTTAGGGTTAGGGTTAGCTCTCCATGAATTCACAGAGCAAAACCGACACTGCCATTGGATTCGGACGCCACCCATATGGTTAGGAGGGGGGAGGCCTTTTGAGCCGGCCTGATGTACATTTCCTGGCAAAATACATGAAAAAATCCCATTGGGTCAAATTCGACTTGGGGGAACGGTTAGCTCTCCATGAATTCGCAGAGGAAAACCGACACGGCCATTGGATTCCGAGGCCACCCATATGGTTAGGAGAGGGCACGCCTTTTGAGCCGGTCTTATGTACATTTCCTGGCAAAATACATGGGAAAATCCCATTGGGGAAAATTCCACTTAGGGTGAGGGTTAGCTCTCCATGAATTCGCAGAGCAAAACCGACATTGCCATTGTATTAAGAGGCCACGCGTATGATTAGGAGGGGGAACGCCTTTTGAGCCGGTCTTATGTACATTTCATGGGAAAATACATGGGAAAATCCCATTGGGGAAAATTCCACTTAGGGTTAGGGTTAGCTCTCCATGAATTCGCAGACCAAAACCGACACTGTCATTGGATTCGGAGGCCACCCGTATGGTAAGTAGGTGGGACGCCTTTTGAGCCGGCCTGATGTACATTTCCCGGCAAAATACATGGGAAAATCCCATTGCGGAAAATTCCACTTAGGGTTAGGGATAGCTCTCCATGAATTCACAGAGCAAAACCGACATTGCCATTGGATTCGGAGGCCACCTGTATTTTTAGGAGGGGGGACGCCTTTTGAGCCGGCCTTATGTACATTTCCTGGCAAAAGACATGGGAAAATCCAATTAGGGAAAATTCGACTTAGGGTTAGGGTTAGCTCTCCATGAATTCGCAGACCAAAACCGACATTACCATTGGATTCGGAGACCACCCATATGGTAAGGAGGGGGGACGCCTTTTGAGCCGGCCTGATGTACATTTCCTGGCAAAATACATGGGAAAATCCCATTGGGGAAAATTCCACTTAGGGTTAGGGTTAGCTCTCCATGAATTCGCAGAGCAAAACCGACATTGCCATTGGATTCGGAGGCCACCCGTGTTTTTAGGAGGGGGGACGCCTTTTGAGCCGGCCTTATGTACATGTCCTGGCAAAATACATGGGAAAATCCCTTTGGGGAAAATTCCACTTAGGGTTAGGGTTAGCTCTCCATGAATTCGCAGACCAATACCGACATTACCATTGGATTCGGAGACCACCAGTATGGTTAGGAGGGCGGACACCTTTTGATCCGGCCTGATGTACATTTGCTGGCAAAATACGTGGGAAAATCCCATTGGGGAAAATTCTACTTAGGGTTAGGGTTAGCTCTCCATGAGTTCGCAGAGCAAAACCAACACTGCCATTGGATTCGGAGGCCACCCGTATAGTTAGGAGAGGGCACGCCTTTTGAGCCGGTCTTATGTACATTTCCTGGCAAAATTCATGGGAAAATCCCATTGGGAAAATTCCACTTAGGGCTAGGGTTAGCTCTCCATGAATTCGCAGAGGAAAACCGACACTGCCATTGGATTCGGAGGCCACCCGTATGGTTAGGAGAGGGAACACCTTTTGAGCCGGCCTCATGTACAGTTCATGGCAAAATACGTGGGAAAATCCCATTGGGGAAAATTCCACTTAGGGTTGGGGTTAGCTCTCCATGAATTCGCAGAGCAAAACCGACACTGCCATTGGATTCGGAGGCCACCCGTATGATTAGGAGAGGGGACGCCTTTTGAGCCGGCCTGATGTACATTTGCTGGCAAAATACGTGGGAAAATCCCATTGGGGAAAATTCCACTTAGGGTTAGGGTTAGCTCTCCCTGAATTCGCAGAGCAAAACCGACACTGCCATTGGATTCGGAGGCCACCCGTATGGTTAGGAGAGGGCACAACTTTTGAGCCGGTCTTATGTACATTTCCTGGCAAAATACATGGGAAAATCCCATTGGGGAAAATTCCACTTAGGGTGAGGGTTAGCTCTCCATGAATTCGCAGAGCAAAACCGACATTGCCATTGTATTAAGAGGCCACGCGTATGATTAGGAGGGGGAACGCCTTTTGAGCCGGTCTTATGTACATTTCATGGGAAAATACATGGGAAAATCCCATTGGGGAAAATTCCACTTAGGGTTAGGGTTAGCTCTCCATGAATTCGCAGACCAAAACCGACACTGTCATTGGATTCGGAGGCCACCCGTATGGTAAGTAGGTGGGACGCCTTTTGAGCCGGCCTGATGTACATTTCCCGGCAAAATACATGGGAAAATCCCATTGCGGAAAATTCCACTTAGGGTTAGGGATAGCTCTCCATGAATTCACAGAGCAAAACCGACATTGCCATTGGATTCGGAGGCCACCTGTATTTTTAGGAGGGGGGACGCCTTTTGAGCCGGCCTTATGTACATTTCCTGGCAAAAGACATGGGAAAATCCAATTAGGGAAAATTCGACTTAGGGTTAGGGTTAGCTCTCCATGAATTCGCAGACCAAAACCGACATTACCATTGGATTCGGAGACCACCCATATGGTAAGGAGGGGGGACGCCTTTTGAGCCGGCCTGATGTACATTTCCTGGCAAAATACATGGGAAAATCCCATTGGGGAAAATTCCACTTAGGGTTAGGGTTAGCTCTCCATGAATTCGCAGAGCAAAACCGACATTGCCATTGGATTCGGAGGCCACCCGTGTTTTTAGGAGGGGGGACGCCTTTTGAGCCGGCCTTATGTACATGTCCTGGCAAAATACATGGGAAAATCCCTTTGGGGAAAATTCCACTTAGGGTTAGGGTTAGCTCTCCATGAATTCGCAGACCAATACCGACATTACCATTGGATTCGGAGACCACCAGTATGGTTAGGAGGGCGGACACCTTTTGATCCGGCCTGATGTACATTTGCTGGCAAAATACGTGGGAAAATCCCATTGGGGAAAATTCTACTTAGGGTTAGGGTTAGCTCTCCATGAGTTCG
Source organism: Natrix helvetica (assembly GCF_964273705.1). Taxonomy (NCBI): domain Eukaryota; kingdom Metazoa; phylum Chordata; class Lepidosauria; order Squamata; family Natricidae; genus Natrix; species Natrix helvetica. The sequence goes on along the minus strand of NC_138550.1, from coordinate 6,262,410 downwards.
CAGAGCAAAACCAACACTGCCATTGGATTCGGAGGCCACCCGTATAGTTAGGAGAGGGCACGCCTTTTGAGCCGGTCTTATGTACATTTCCTGGCAAAATTCATGGGAAAATCCCATTGGGAAAATTCCACTTAGGGCTAGGGTTAGCTCTCCATGAATTCGCAGAGGAAAACCGACACTGCCATTGGATTCGGAGGCCACCCGTATGGTTAGGAGAGGGAACACCTTTTGAGCCGGCCTCATGTACAGTTCATGGCAAAATACGTGGGAAAATCCCATTGGGGAAAATTCCACTTAGGGTTGGGGTTAGCTCTCCATGAATTCGCAGAGCAAAACCGACACTGCCATTGGATTCGGAGGCCACCCGTATGATTAGGAGAGGGGACGCCTTTTGAGCCGGCCTGATGTACATTTGCTGGCAAAATACGTGGGAAAATCCCATTGGGGAAAATTCCACTTAGGGTTAGGGTTAGCTCTCCCTGAATTCGCAGAGCAAAACCGACACTGCCATTGGATTCGGAGGCCACCCGTATGGTTAGGAGAGGGCACAACTTTTGAGCCGGCCTCATGTAAATTTCATGGCAAAATACATGGGAAAATCCCATTGGGGAAAATTCCACTTAGGGTGAGGGTTAGCTCTCCATGAATTCGCAGAGCAAAATGGACATTGCCATTCGATTCTGAGGCCACCCGTATGATTTGGACGGGTGACGCTTTTTGAGCCGGCCTGATGTACATTTCCTGGCAAAATACATGGGAAAGTCCCATTGGGGAAAATTCCACTTAGGGTTAGGGTTAGCTCTCCATGAATTCGCAGAGCAAAACCGACACTGACATTGGATTCGGAGGCCACCCGTATGATTAGGAGAGGGGACGCCATTTGAGCCGGCCTGATGTACAGTTCATGGCAAAATACATGGGAAAAGCCCATTGGGGAAAATTCCACTTAGGGTTAGGGTTAGCTCTCCATGAATTCGCAGAGGAAAACTGACACTGCCATTGGATTCGGAGGCCACCCGTATGATTAGGAGTGGGGACGCCATTTGAGCCGGCCTGATGTACAGTTCATGGCAAAATATATGGGAAAAGCCCATTGGGGAAAATTCCACTTAGGGTTAGGGTTAGCTCTCCATCAATTCACAGAGGAAAACGGACATTGCCATTCGATTCGGAGGCCACCCGTATGGTTAGGAGAGGGCACGCCTTTTGAGCCGGTCTTATGTACATTACCTGGCAAAATACATGGGAAAATCCCTTTGGGTGAAATTCCACTTAGGGTTAGGGTTAGCTCTCCATGAATTCGCAGAGCAAAACCGACACTGACATTGGATTCGGAGGCCACCCGTATGATTAGGAGTGGGGACGCCATTTGAGCCGGCCTGATGTACAGTTCATGGCAAAATACATGGGAAAAGCCCATTGGGGAAAATTCCACTTAGGGTTAGGGTTAGCTCTCCATCAATTCATAGAGGAAAACGGACATTGCCATTCGATTCGGATGCCACCCATATGGTTAGGAGAGGGCACGCCTTTTGAGCCGGTCTTATGTACATTACCTGGCAAAATACATGGGAAAATCCCTTTGGGTGAAATTCCACTTAGGGTTAGGGTTAGCTCTCCATGAATTCGCAGAGGAAAACTGACACTGCCATTGGATTCGGAGGCCACCCTTATGGTTAGGACGGGTGACGCCTTTTGAGCCGGCCTGATGTACATTTCATGGCAAAATACATGGGAAAATCCCATTGGGGAAAATTCCACTTAGGGTTAGGGTTAGCTCTCCATGAGTTCGCAGAGCAAAACCACTGCCATTGGATTCGGAGGCCACCCGTATAGTTAGGAGAGGGCACGCCTTTTGAGCCGGTCTTATGTACATTTCCTGGCAAAATACATGGGAAAATCCCATTGGGGAAAATTCCACTTAGGGTTAGCGTTAGCTCTCCATGTATTCGCAGAGCAAAACCTACACTGCCATTGGATTCGGAGGCCAACCGTATGATTTGGACGGGAGACGCCTTTGGAGCCGGCCTGATGTACATTTCCTGGCAAAATACATGAGAAAATCCCATTGGGGAAAATTCCACTTAGGGTTGGGGTTAGCTCTCCATGAATTCGCAGAGCAAAACGGACATTGCCATTGGATTCGGAGGCCACCCGTATTTTTAGGAGGGGGGACGCCTTTTGAGCCGGCCTTATGTACATTTCCTGGCAAAAGACATGGGAAAATCCAATTGGAGAAAATTCGACTTAGGGTTAGGGTTAGCTCTCCATGAATTCGCAGACCAAAACCGACATTACCATTGGATTCGGAGGCCACCCGTATGGTAAGTAGGTGGGACGCCTTTTGAGCCGGCCTGATGTACATTTCCCGGCAAAATACATGGGAAAATCTCATTGGGGAAAATTCCACTTAGGGTTAGGGATAGCTCTCCATGAATTCGCAGAGCAAAACGGACATTGCCATTGGATTCGGAGGCCACCTGTATTTTTAGGAGTGGGGATGCCTTTTGAGCCGGCCTTATGTACATTTCCTGGCAAAAGACATGGGAAAATCCAATAAGGGAAAATTCGACTTAGGGTTAGGGTTAGCTCTCCATGAATTCGCCGACCAAAACCGACATTACCATTGGATTCGGAGACCACCCATATGGTAAGGAGGGGGGACGCCTTTTGAGCCGGCCTGATGTACATTTTCTGGCAAAATACATGGGAAAATCCCATTGGGGAAAATTCCACTTAGGGTTAGGGTTAGCTCTCCATGAATTCGCAGAGCAAAACCGACATTGCCATTGGATTCGGAGGCCACCCATATTTTTAGGAGGGGGGACGCCTTTTGAGCCGGCCTTATGTACATGTCCTGGCAAAAGACATGGGAAAATCCCATTGGGGAAAATTCCACTTAGGGTTAGGGTTAGCTCTCCATGAATTCGCAGACCAAAACCGACATTACCATTGGATTCGGAGACCACCCGTATGGTAGGGAGGGGGGACGTCTTTTGAGCCGGCCTGATGTACATTTGCTGGCAAAATACATGGAAAAATCCCATTGGGGAAAATTCCACTTAGGGTTAGGGTTAGCTCTCCATGTATTCGCAGAGCAAAACCGACATTGCCATTGGATTCGGAGGCCACCCGTATGGTTAGGACGGGTGACGCCTTTTGAGCCGGTCTTATGTACATTTCCTGGCAAAATACATGGGAAAATCCCTTTGGGGAAAATTCGACTTAGGGTGAGGGTTAGCTCTCCATGAATTCGCAGACCAATACCGACATTACCATTGGATTCGGAGACCACCAGTATGGTTAGGAGGGCGGACACCTTTTGATCCGGCCTGATGTACATTTGCTGGCAAAATACGTGGGAAAATCCCATTGGGGAAAATTCCACTTAGGGTTGGGGTTAGCTCTCCATGAATTCGCAGAGCAAAACCGACACTGCCATTGGATTCGGAGGCCACCCGTATGATTAGGAGAGGGGACGCCTTTTGAGCCGGTCTTATGTACATTTGCTGGCAAAATACGTGGGAAAATCCCATTGGGGAAAATTCCACTTAGGGTTAGGGTTAGCTCTCCCTGAATTCGCAGAGCAAAACAGACACTGCCATTGGATTCGGAAGCCACCCGTATGGTTAGGAGGGGGGACGCCTTTTGAGCTGGTCTGATGTACAATTCCTGGCAAAATACATGGGAAAATCCCATTGGGGAAAATTCCACTTAGGGTTAGCGTTAGCTCTCCATGTATTCGCAGAGCAAAACCTACACTGCCATTGGATTCGGAGGCCAACCGTATGGTTAGGAGGGGAGACGCCTTTGGAGCCAGCCTGATGTACATTTCCTGGCAAAATACATGAGAAAATCCCATTGGGGAAAATTCCACTTAGGGTTGGGGTTAGCTCTCCAGGAATTCGCAGAGCAAAGCCGACACTGCCATTGGATTCGCAGGCCACCCGTATGGTTAGGAGAAGGCACGCCTTTCGAGCCGGCCTGATGTACAGTTCATGGCAAAATACATGGGAAAATCCCATTGGGGAAAATTCCACTTAGGGTTAGGGTTAGCTCTCCATGTATTCGCAGAGCAAAACCGACACTGCCATTGGATTCGTTGGCCACCGGTATGGTTAGGAGAGGGCACGCCTTTCGAGCCGGCCTGATGTACAGTTCATGGCAAAATACATGGGAAAATCTCATTGGGGAAAATTCCACTTAGGGTTAGGGATAGCTCTCCATGAATTCGCAGAGCAAAACGGACATTGCCATTGGATTCGGAGGCCACCTGTATTTTTAGGAGTGGGGACGCCTTTTGAGCCGGCCTTATGTACATTTCCTGGCAAAAGACATGGGAAAATCCAATAAGGGAAAATTCGACTTAGGGTTAGGGTTAGCTCTCCATGAATTCGCCGACCAAAACCGACATTACCATTGGATTCGGAGACCACCCATATGGTAAGGAGGGGGGACGCCTTTTGAGCCGGCCTGATGTACATTTCCTGGCAAAATACATGGGAAAATCCCATTGGGGAAAATTCCACTTAGGGTTAGGGTTAGCTCTCCATGAATTTGCAGAGCAAAACCGACATTGCCATTGGATTCGGAGGCCACCCATATTTTTAGGAGGGGGGACGCCTTTTGAGCCGGCCTTATGTACATGTCCTGGCAAAAGACATGGGAAAATCTCATTGGGGAAAATTCCACTTAGGGTTAGGGTTAGCTCTCCATGTATTCGCAGAGCAAAACCGACACTGCCATTGGATTCGTTGGCCACCGGTATGGTTAGGAGAGGGCACGCCTTTCGAGCCGGCCTGATGTACAGTTCATGGCAAAATACATGGGAAAATCTCATTGGGGAAAATTCCACTTAGGGTTAGGGATAGCTCTCCATGAATTCGCAGAGCAAAACGGACATTGCCATTGGATTCGGAGGCCACCCGTTTGGTTAGGACGGGTGACGCCTTTTGAGCCGGCCTGATGTACATGTCCTGGCAAAAGACGTGGGAAAATCCCATTGGGGAAAATTCCACTTAGGGTTAGGGTTAGCTCTCCATGAATTCGCAGACCAAAACCGACATTACCATTGGATTCGGAGACCACCCGTATGGTAAGGAGGGGGGACGCCTTTTGAGCCGGCCTGATGTACATTTGCTGGCAAAATACATGGAAAAATCCCATTGGGGAAAATTCCACTTAGGGTTAGGGTTAGCTCTCCATGTATTCGCAGAGCAAAACCGACATTGCCATTGGATTCGGAGGCCACCCGTATGGTTAGGAGAGGGCACGCCTTTTGAGCCGGCCTTATGTACATTTCCTGGCAAAATACATGGGAAAATCCCTTTGGGGAAAATTCCACTTAGGGTTAGGGTTAGCTCTCCATGAATTCGCAGACCAATACCGACATTACCATTGGATTGGGAGACCACCAGTATGGTTAGGAGGGCGGACACCATTTGATCCGGCCTGATGTACATGTCCTGGCAAAAGACATGGGAAAATCTCATTGGGGAAAATTCCACTTAGGGTTAGGGTTAGCTCTCCATGAGTTCGCAGAGCAAAACCGACACTGCCATTGGATTCGGAGGCCACCCGTATAGTTAGGAGAGGGCACGCCTTTTGAGCCGGTCTTATGTACATTTCCTGGCAAAATTCATGGGAAAATCCCATTGGTAAAATTCCACTTAGGGCTAGGGTTAGCTCTCCATAAATTCACAGAGAAAAACGGACATTGCCATTCGATTCGGAGGCCACCCGTATGGTTAGGAGAGGGCACGCCTTTTGAGCCGGCCTTATGTACATTTCCTGGCAAAAGACATGGGAAAATCCAATTGGAGAAAATTCGACTTAGGGTTAGGGTTAGCTCTCCATGAATTCGCAGACCAAAACCGACATTACCATTGGATTCGGAGGCCACCCGTATGGTAAGTAGGTGGGACGCCTTTTGAGCCGGCCTGATGTACATTTCCCGGCAACATACATGGGAAAATCTCATTGGGGAAAATTCCACTTAGGGTTAGGGATAGCTCTCCATGAATTCGCAGAGCAAAACGGACATTGCCATTGGATTCGGAGGCCACCTGTATTTTTAGGAGTGGGGACGCCTTTTGAGCCGGCCTTATGTACATTTCCTGGCAAAAGACATGGGAAAATCCAATAAGGGAAAATTCGACTTAGGGTTAGGGATAGCTCTCCATGAATTCGCAGAGCAAAACGGACATTGCCATTGGATTCGGAGGCCACCCGTATAGTTAGGAGAGGGCACGCCTTTTGAGCCGGTCTTATGTACATTTCCTGGCAAAATTCATGGGAAAATCCCATTGGGAAAATTCCACTTAGGGCTAGGGTTAGCTCTCCATAAATTCACAGAGAAAAACGGACATTGCCATTCGATTCGGAGGCCACCCGTATGGTTAGGAGAGGGCACGCCTTTTGAGCCGGTGTTATGTATATTTCCTGGCAAAATACATGGGAAAATCCCATTGGGGGAAATTCCACTTAGGGTTAGGGTTGCTCTCTATGAATTCGCACAGGAAAACTGACACTGCCATTGGATTCGGAGGCCACCCTTATGGTTAGGACGGGTGACGCCTTTTGAGCCGGCCTGATGTACATTTCATGGCAAAATACATGGGAAAATCCCATTGGGGGAAATTCCACTTAGGGTTAGGGTTAGCTCTCCATGAATTCGCAGAGGAAAACCGACACTACCATTGGATTCGGAGGCCACCCGTATGGTTAGGAGAGGGAACACCTTTTGAGCCTGCCTGATGTACAGTTCATGGCAAAATACGTGGGAAAATCCCATTGGGGAAAATTTCACTTAGGGTTAGGGTTAGCTCTCCCTGAATTCGCAGAGCAAAACCACAACTGCCATTGGATTCGGAGGCCACCCGTATGGTTAGGAGAGGGCACAACTTTTGAGCCGGCCTTATGTACATTTCATGGCAAAATACATGGGAAAATCCCATTGGGGAAAATTCCACTTAGGGTGAGGGTTAGCTCTCCATGAATTCGCAGAGCAAAATGGACATTGCCATTCGATTCTGAGGCCACCCGTATGATTTGGACCGGTGACGCTTTTTGAGCCGGCCTGATGTACATTTCCTGGCAAAATACATGGGAAAGTCCCATTGGGGAAAATTCCACTTAGGGTTAGGGTTAGCTCTCCATGAATTCGCAGAGCAAAACCGACACTGACATTGGATTCGGAGGCCACCCGTATGATTAGGAGAGGGGACGCCATTTGAGCCGGCCTGATGTACATTTCCTGGCAAAATACATGGGAAAATCCCATTGGGGGAAATTCCACTTAGGGTTAGGGTTAGCTCTCCATGAATTCGCAGAGGAAAACTGACACTGCCATTGGATTCGGAGGCCACACTTATGGTTAGGACGGGTGACGCCTTTTGAGCCGGCCTGATGTACAGTTCATGGCAAAATACATGGGAAAATCTCATTGGGGAAAATTCCACTTAGGGTTAGGGTTAGCTCTCCATGAATTCGCAGAGCAAAACCGACACTGACATTGGATTCGGAGGCCACCCGTATGATTAGGAGAGGGGACGCCATTTGAGCCGGCCTTATGTACATTTCATGGCAAAATACATGGGAAAATCCCATTGGGGAAAATTCCACTTAGGGTTGGGGTTAGCTCTCCAGGAATTCGCAGAGCAAAGCCGACACTGCCATTGGATTCGCAGGCCACCGGTATGGTTAGGAGAGGGCACGCCTTTCGAGCCGGCCTGATGTACAGTTCATGGCAAAATACATGGGAAAATCTCATTGGGGAAAATTCCACTTAGGGTTAGGGTTAGCTCTCCATGAATTCGCAGAGCAAAACAGACACTGCCATTGGATTCGGAGGCCACCCGTATGGTTAGGAGAGGGAACGCCTTTTGCGCTGGCCTGATGTACATTTCATGGGAAAATAAATGGGAAAATCCCATTGGGGAAAATTCCACTTAGGGTTACCGTTAGATCTCCATGAATTCGCAGAGGAAAACCGACACTGCCATTGGATTCGGAGGCCACCCTTATGGTTCGGAGGGCGGACACCTTTTGATCCGGCCTGATGTATATTTCATGGGAAAATACATTGGAAAATCCCATTGGGGAAAATTCGATTTAGGATTGGGGTTAGCTCTCCATGAATTCGCAGAGCAAAACGGACATTGCCATTCGATTCAAGGGCCACCCATATGGTTTGGAGGGTGGACGCCTTTTGAGCCGGCCTGATGTACATTTCATCGGAAAATACATTGGAAAATCCCATTGGGGAAAATTCCACTTAGGGTTAGGGTTAGCTCTCCATGAATTCACAGAGCAAAACCGACACTGCCATTGGATTCGGACGCCACCCATATGGTTAGGAGGGGGGAGGCCTTTTGAGCCGGCCTGATGTACATTTCCTGGCAAAAGACATGGGAAAATCCCTTTGGGGAAAATTCCACTTAGGGTTAGGGTTAGCTCTCCATGAATTCGCAGACCAAAACCGACATTACCATTGGATTCGGAGGCCACCCGTATGGTAAGTAGGTGGGACGCCTTTTGAGCCGGCCTGATGTACATTTCCTGGCAAAATACATGGGAAAATCCCATTGCGAAAAATTCCACTTAGGGTTAGGGATAGCTCTCCATGAATTCGCAGAGCAAAACGGACATTGCCATTGGATTCGGAGGCCACCCGTATTTTTAGGAGGGGGGACGCCTTTTGAGCCGGCCTTATGTACATTTCCTGGCAAAAGACATGGGAAAATCCAATTGGAGAAAATTCGACTTAGGGTTAGGGTTAGCTCTCCATGAATTCGCAGACCAAAACCGACATTACCATTGGATTCGGAGGCCACCCGTATGGTTAGGAGGGGGAACGCCTTTTGAGCCGGCCTGATGTACATTTCCCGGCAAAATACATGGGAAAATCCCATTGCGGAAAATTCCACTTAGGGTTAGGGATAGCTCTCCATGAATTCACAGAGCAAAACGGACATTGCCATTGGATTCGGAGGCCACCCGTATGATTTGGACGGGTGACACTTTTTGAGCCGGCCTGATGTACATTTCCTGGCAAAATACATGGGAAAGTCCCATTGGGGAAAATTCCACTTAGGGTTAGGGTTAGCTCTCCATGAATTCGCAGAGCAAAATGGACATTGCAATTCGATTCTGAGGCCACCCGTATGATTTGGACGGGTGACACTTTTTGAGCCGGCCTGATGTACATTTCCTGGCAAAATACATGGGAAAGTCCCATTGGGGAAAATTTCACTTAAGGTTAGGGTTAGCTCTCCATGAATTCGCAGAGCAAAACCGACACTGACATTGGATTCGGAGGCCACCCGTATGATTAGGAGAGGGGACGCCATTTGAGCCGGCCTGATGTACAGTTCATGGCAAAATACATGGGAAAAGCCCATTGGGGAAAATTCCACTTAGGGTTAGGGTTAGCTCTCCATCAATTCACAGAGGAAAATGGACATTGCCATTCGATTCGGAGGCCACCCGTATGGTTAGGAGAGGGCACGCCTTTTGAGCCAGTCTTATGTACATTTCCTGGCAAAATACATGGGAAAATCCCATTGGGGGAAATTCCACTTAGGGTTAGGGTTAGCTCTCCATGAATTCGCAGAGGAAAACTGACACTGCCATTGGATTCGGAGGCCACCCTTATGGTTAGGATGGGTGACGCCTTTTGAGCCGGCCTGATGTACATTTCATGGCAAAATACATGGGAAAATCCCATTGGGGAAAATTCCACTTAGGGTTAGGGTTAGCTCTCCATGAGTTCGCAGAGCAAAACCAACACTGCCATTGGATTCGGAGGCCACCCGTATAGTTAGGAGAGGGCACGCCTTTTGAGCCGGTCTTATGTACATTTCCTGGCAAAATTCATGGGAAAATCCCATTGGGAAAATTCCACTTAGGGCTAGGGTTAGCTCTCCATGAATTCGCAGAGGAAAACCGACACTGCCATTGGATTCGGAGGCCACCCGTATGGTTAGGAGAGGGAACACCTTTTGAGCCGGCCTGATGTACAGTTCATGGCAAAATACGTGGGAAAATCCCATTGGGGAAAATTCCACTTAGGGTTGGGGTTAGCTCTCCATGAATTCGCAGAGCAAAACCGACACTGCCATTGGATTCGGAGGCCACCCGTATGATTAGGAGAGGGGACGCCTTTTGAGCCGGCCTGATGTACAGTTCATGGCAAAATACGTGGGAAAATCCCATTGGGGAAAATTCCACTTAGGGTTGGGGTTAGCTCTCCATGAATTCGCAGAGCAAAACCGACATTACCATTGGATTCGGAGACCACCCATATGGTAAGGAGGGGGGACGCCTTTTGAGCCGGCCTGATGTACATTTCCTGGCAAAATACATGGGAAAATCCCATTGGGGAAAATTCCACTTAGGGTTAGTGTTAGCTCTCCATGAATTCGCAGAGCAAAACGGACATTGCCATTGGATTCGGAGGCCACCTGTATTTTTAGGAGTGGGGACGCCTTTTGAGCCGGCCTTATGTACATTTCCTGGCAAAAGACATGGGAAAATCCAATAAGGGAAAATTCGACTTAGGGTTAGGGATAGCTCTCCATGAATTCGCAGAGCAAAACGGACATTGCCATTGGATTCGGAGGCCACCCGTATAGTTAGGAGAGGGCACGCCTTTTGAGCCGCTCTTATGTACATTTCCTGGCAAAATTCATGGGAAAATCCCATTGGGAAAATTCCACTTAGGGCTAGGGTTAGCTCTCCATAAATTCACAGAGAAAAACGGACATTGCCATTCGATTCGGAGGCCACCCGTATGGTTAGGAGAGGGCACGCCTTTTGAGCCGGTGTTATGTATATTTCCTGGCAAAATACATGGGAAAATCCCATTGGGGGAAATTCCACTTAGGGTTAGGGTTGCTCTCTATGAATTCGCACAGGAAAACTGACACTGCCATTGGATTCGGAGGCCACCCTTATGGTTAGGACGGGTGACGCCTTTTGAGCCGGCCTGATGTACATTTCATGGCAAAATACATGGGAAAATCCCATTGGGGGAAATTCCACTTAGGGTTAGGGTTAGCTCTCCATGAATTCGCAGAGGAAAACCGACACTACCATTGGATTCGGAGGCCACCCGTATGGTTAGGAGAGGGAACACCTTTTGAGCCTGCCTGATGTACAGTTCATGGCAAAATACGTGGGAAAATCCCATTGGGGAAAATTTCACTTAGGGTTAGGGTTAGCTCTCCCTGAATTCGCAGAGCAAAACCACAACTGCCATTGGATTCGGAGGCCACCCGTATGGTTAGGAGAGGGCACAACTTTTGAGCCGGCCTTATGTACATTTCATGGCAAAATACATGGGAAAATCCCATTGGGGAAAATTCCACTTAGGGTGAGGGTTAGCTCTCCATGAATTCGCAGAGCAAAATGGACATTGCCATTCGATTCTGAGGCCACCCGTATGATTTGGACCGGTGACGCTTTTTGAGCCGGCCTGATGTACATTTCCTGGCAAAATACATGGGAAAGTCCCATTGGGGAAAATTCCACTTAGGGTTAGGGTTAGCTCTCCATGAATTCGCAGAGCAAAACCGACACTGACATTGGATTCGGAGGCCACCCGTATGATTAGGAGAGGGGACGCCATTTGAGCCGGCCTGATGTACATTTCCTGGCAAAATACATGGGAAAATCCCATTGGGGGAAATTCCACTTAGGGTTAGGGTTAGCTCTCCATGAATTCGCAGAGGAAAACTGACACTGCCATTGGATTCGGAGGCCACACTTATGGTTAGGACGGGTGACGCCTTTTGAGCCGGCCTGATGTACAGTTCATGGCAAAATACATGGGAAAATCTCATTGGGGAAAATTCCACTTAGGGTTAGGGTTAGCTCTCCATGAATTCGCAGAGCAAAACCGACACTGACATTGGATTCGGAGGCCACCCGTATGATTAGGAGAGGGGACGCCATTTGAGCCGGCCTTATGTACATTTCATGGCAAAATACATGGGAAAATCCCATTGGGGAAAATTCCACTTAGGGTTGGGGTTAGCTCTCCAGGAATTCGCAGAGCAAAGCCGACACTGCCATTGGATTCGCAGGCCACCGGTATGGTTAGGAGAGGGCACGCCTTTCGAGCCGGCCTGATGTACAGTTCATGGCAAAATACATGGGAAAATCTCATTGGGGAAAATTCCACTTAGGGTTAGGGTTAGCTCTCCATGAATTCGCAGAGCAAAACAGACACTGCCATTGGATTCGGAGGCCACCCGTATGGTTAGGAGAGGGAACGCCTTTTGCGCTGGCCTGATGTACATTTCATGGGAAAATAAATGGGAAAATCCCATTGGGGAAAATTCCACTTAGGGTTACCGTTAGATCTCCATGAATTCGCAGAGGAAAACCGACACTGCCATTGGATTCGGAGGCCACCCTTATGGTTCGGAGGGCGGACACCTTTTGATCCGGCCTGATGTATATTTCATGGGAAAATACATTGGAAAATCCCATTGGGGAAAATTCGATTTAGGATTGGGGTTAGCTCTCCATGAATTCGCAGAGCAAAACGGACATTGCCATTCGATTCAAGGGCCACCCATATGGTTTGGAGGGTGGACGCCTTTTGAGCCGGCCTGATGTACATTTCATCGGAAAATACATTGGAAAATCCCATTGGGGAAAATTCCACTTAGGGTTAGGGTTAGCTCTCCATGAATTCACAGAGCAAAACCGACACTGCCATTGGATTCGGACGCCACCCATATGGTTAGGAGGGGGGAGGCCTTTTGAGCCGGCCTGATGTACATTTCCTGGCAAAAGACATGGGAAAATCCCTTTGGGGAAAATTCCACTTAGGGTTAGGGTTAGCTCTCCATGAATTCGCAGACCAAAACCGACATTACCATTGGATTCGGAGGCCACCCGTATGGTAAGTAGGTGGGACGCCTTTTGAGCCGGCCTGATGTACATTTCCTGGCAAAATACATGGGAAAATCCCATTGCGAAAAATTCCACTTAGGGTTAGGGATAGCTCTCCATGAATTCGCAGAGCAAAACGGACATTGCCATTGGATTCGGAGGCCACCCGTATTTTTAGGAGGGGGGACGCCTTTTGAGCCGGCCTGATGTACATTTCCTGGCAAAAGACATGGGAAAATCCCTTTGGGGAAAATTCCACTTAGGGTTAGGGTTAGCTCTCCATGAATTCGCAGACCAAAACCGACATTACCATTGGATTCGGAGGCCACCCGTATGGTAAGTAGGTGGGACGCCTTTTGAGCCGGCCTGATGTACATTTCCTGGCAAAATACATGGGAAAATCCCATTGCGAAAAATTCCACTTAGGGTTAGGGATAGCTCTCCATGAATTCGCAGAGCAAAACGGACATTGCCATTGGATTCGGAGGCCACCCGTATTTTTAGGAGGGGGGACGCCTTTTGAGCCGGCCTTATGTACATTTCCTGGCAAAAGACATGGGAAAATCCAATTGGAGAAAATTCGACTTAGGGTTAGGGTTAGCTCTCCATGAATTCGCAGACCAAAACCGACATTACCATTGGATTCGGAGGCCACCCGTATGGTTAGGAGGGGGAACGCCTTTTGAGCCGGCCTGATGTACATTTCCCGGCAAAATACATGGGAAAATCCCATTGGGGAAAATTCCACTTAGGGTTAGGGTTAGCTCTCCATGAATTCGCAGAGCAAAACCGACATTGCCATTGGATTCGGAGGCCACCCGTATTTTTAGGAGGGGGGACGCCTTTTGAGCCGGCCTTATGTACATGTCCTGGCAAAATACATGGGAAAATCCCTTTGGGGAAAATTCCACTTAGGGTTAGGGTTAGCTCTCCATGAATTCGCAGACCAATACCGACATTACCATTGGATTCGGAGACCACCAGTATGGTTAGGAGGGCGGACACCTTTTGATCCGGCCTGATGTACATTTGCTGGCAAAATACGTGGGAAAATCCCATTGGGGAAAATTCCACTTAGGGTTAGGGTTAGCTCTCCAAGAGTTCGCAGAGCAAAACCAACACTGCCATTGGATTCGGAGGCCACCCGTATAGTTAGGAGAGGGCACGCCTTTTGAGCCGGTCTTATGTACATTTCCTGGCAAAATTCATGGGAAAATCCCATTGGGGAAAATTCCACTTAGGGTGAGGGTTAGCTCTCCATGAATTCGCAGAGCAAAATGGACATTGCAATTCGATTCTGAGGCCACCCGTATGATTTGGACGGGTGACACTTTTTGAGCCGGCCTGATGTACATTTCCTGGCAAAATACATGGGAAAGTCCCATTGGGGAAAATTCCACTTAGGGTTAGGGTTAGCTCTCCATGAATTCGCAGAGCAAAATGGACATTGCAATTCGATTCTGAGGCCACCCGTATGATTTGGACGGGTGACACTTTTTGAGCCGGCCTGATGTACATTTCCTGGCAAAATACATGGGAAAGTCCCATTGGGGAAAATTTCACTTAAGGTTAGGGTTAGCTCTCCATGAATTCGCAGAGCAAAACCGACACTGACATTGGATTCGGAGGCCACCCGTATGATTAGGAGAGGGGACGCCATTTGAGCCGGCCTGATGTACAGTTCATGGCAAAATACATGGGAAAAGCCCATTGGGGAAAATTCCACTTAGGGTTAGGGTTAGCTCTCCATCAATTCACAGAGGAAAATGGACATTGCCATTCGATTCGGAGGCCACCCGTATGGTTAGGAGAGGGCACGCCTTTTGAGCCAGTCTTATGTACATTTCCTGGCAAAATACATGGGAAAATCCCATTGGGGGAAATTCCACTTAGGGTTAGGGTTAGCTCTCCATGAATTCGCAGAGGAAAACTGACACTGCCATTGGATTCGGAGGCCACCCTTATGGTTAGGATGGGTGACGCCTTTTGAGCCGGCCTGATGTACATTTCATGGCAAAATACATGGGAAAATCCCATTGGGGAAAATTCCACTTAGGGTTAGGGTTAGCTCTCCATGAGTTCGCAGAGCAAAACCAACACTGCCATTGGATTCGGAGGCCACCCGTATAGTTAGGAGAGGGCACGCCTTTTGAGCCGGTCTTATGTACATTTCCTGGCAAAATTCATGGGAAAATCCCATTGGGAAAATTCCACTTAGGGCTAGGGTTAGCTCTCCATGAATTCGCAGAGGAAAACCGACACTGCCATTGGATTCGGAGGCCACCCGTATGGTTAGGAGAGGGAACACCTTTTGAGCCGGCCTGATGTACAGTTCATGGCAAAATACGTGGGAAAATCCCATTGGGGAAAATTCCACTTAGGGTTGGGGTTAGCTCTCCATGAATTCGCAGAGCAAAACCGACACTGCCATTGGATTCGGAGGCCACCCGTATGATTAGGAGAGGGGACGCCTTTTGAGCCGGCCTGATGTACAGTTCATGGCAAAATACGTGGGAAAATCCCATTGGGGAAAATTCCACTTAGGGTTGGGGTTAGCTCTCCATGAATTCGCAGAGCAAAACCGACATTACCATTGGATTCGGAGACCACCCATATGGTAAGGAGGGGGGACGCCTTTTGAGCCGGCCTGATGTACATTTCCTGGCAAAATACATGGGAAAATCCCATTGGGGAAAATTCCACTTAGGGTTAGGGTTAGCTCTCCATGAATTCGCAGAGCAAAACCGACATTGCCATTCGATTAAGAGGCCACCCGTATGATTAGGAGGGGGAACGCCTTTTGAGCCGGCCTTATGTACATTTCATGGGAAAATACATGGGAAAATCCCTTTGGGGAAAATTCCACTTAAAGTTCGGGTTAGCTCTCCATGAATTCGCAGAGCAAAACCGACACTGTCATTGGATTCGTTGGCCACCGGTATGGTTAGGACGGGTGACGCCTTTTGAGCCTGCCTGATGTACATTTCCTGGCAAAAGACATGGGAAAATCCCATTGGGGAAAATTCCACTTAGGGTTAGGGTTAGCTCTCCATGAATTCGCAGACCAAAAACGACATTACCATTGGATTCGGAGACCTCCCATATGGTAAGACGGGGGGACGCCTTTTGAGCCGGCCTGATGTACCTTTCCTGGCAAAATACATGGGAAAATCCCATTGGGGAAAATTCCATTTAGGGTTAGGGTTAGCTCTCCATGAATTCGCAGAGCAAAACAGACACTGCCATTGGATTCGGAGGCCACCCGTATGATTAGGAGAGGGGACGCCTTTTGCGCCGGCCTGATGTACATTTGCTGGCAAAATACGTGGGAAAATCCCATTGGGGAAAATTCCACTTAGGTTGAGGGTTAGCTCTCCATGAATTCGCAGAGCAAAACCGACACTGCCATTGGATTCGGAGGCCACCCGTATGGTTTGGAGGGGGGACGCCTTTTGAGCCGGCCTGATGTACATTTCCTGGCAAAAGACATGGGAAAATCCCATTGGGGAAAATTCCACTTAGGGTTACGGTTAGCTCTCCATGAATTCGCAGAGCAAATCAGACATTTCCATTGGATTCGGAGGCCACCCGTATGGTTAGGACGGGTGACGCCTTTTGAGCCGGCCTGATGTACATTTCCTGGCAAAATACATGGGAAAATCCCATTGGGGAAAATTCCACTTAGGGTTACGGTTAGCTCTCCATGAATTCGCAGAGCAAAACAGACATTACCATTGGATTCGGAGGCCACCAGTATGGTTAGGAGGGGGTACGCCTTTTGAGCCAGCCTGATGTACATTTCCTGGCAAAATACATGGGAAAATCCCATTGGGGAAAATTCCACTTAGGGTTAGCGTTAGCTCTCCATGAATTCACAGAGCAAAACCGACCCTGCCATTGGATTCGGAGCCCACCCCTATGGTTAGGAGAGGGCACGCCTTTTGAGCCGGTCTTATGTACATTTCCTGGCAAAATACATGGGAAAATCCCATTGGGAAAAATTCCACTTAGGGTTAGGCTTAGCTCTCCATGAATTCGCAGAGCAAAACCGACACTGCCATTGGATTCGGAGGCCACCCGTATGGTTAGGAGAGGGGACGCCTTTTGAGCCGGCCTGATGTACATTTCCTGGCAAAATACATGGGAAAATTCCACTTAGGGTTAGGTTAGCTCTCCATGAATTCACAGAGCAAAACCGACCCTACCATTGGATTCGGAGCCCACCCCTATGGTTAGGAGAGGGCACGCCTTTTGAGCCGGTCTTATGTACATTTCCTGGCAAAATACATGGGAAAATCCCATCGGGGGAAATTCCACTTAGGTTGAGGGTTAGCTCTCCATGAATTCGCAGAGCAAAACCGACACTGCCATTGGATTCGGAGGCCACCCGTATGATTAGGAGAGGGGACGCCTTTTGCGCCGGCCTGATGTACATTTGCTGGCAAAATACGTGGGAAAATCCCATTGGGGAAAATTCCACTTAGGGTTAGGGTTAGCTCTCCATGAATTCGCAGAGGAAAACCGACACTGCCATTGGATTCGGAGCCCACCCGTATGGTTAGGAAGCCGGCCTAATGTACATTTCCTGGCAAAATACATGGGAAAATCCCATTGGGGGAAATTCCACTTAGTGTTAGGCTTAGCTCTCCATAAATTCGCAGAGCAAAACCGACACTGCCATTGGATTCGGAGGCCACCCGTATGATTAGGAGAGGGGACGCCTTTTGCGCCGGCCTGATGTACATTTGCTGGCAAAATACGTGGGAAAATCCCATTGGGGAAAATTCCACTTAGGGTTAGGGTTAGCTCTCCATGAATTCGCAGAGGAAAACCGACACTGCCATTGGATTCGGAGCCCACCCGTATGGTTAGGAAGCCGGCCTAATGTACATTTCCTGGCAAAATACATGGGAAAATCCCATTGGGGGAAATTCCACTTAGTGTTAGGCTTAGCTCTCCATGAATTCGCAGAGGAAAACCGACACTGCCATTGGATTCGGAGCCCACCCGTATGGTTAGGAAGCCGGCCTAATGTACATTTCCTGGCAAAATACATGGGAAAATCCCATTGGGGGAAATTCCACTTAGGGTTAGGTTTAGCTGTCCATGAATTCGTAGAGGAAAACCGACACTGCCAATATATTTGGAGGCCACCCGTATGGTTAGGAGAGGGCACAACTTTTGAGCCGGCCTTATGTACATTTCATGGCAAAATACATGGGAAAATCCCATCGGGGGAAATTCCACTTAGGGTGAGGGTTAGCTCTCCATGAATTCGCAGAGCAAAACCGACACTGCCATTGGATTCGGAGGCCACCCGTATGGTTAGGAGAGGGCACACCTTTCGAGCCGGCCTGATGTAAATTTCCTGGCAAAAGACATGGGAAAATCCCATTGGGGAAAATTCCACTTAGGGTTAGCGTTAGCTCTCCATGAATTCACAGAGCAAAACCGACCCTGCCATTGGATTCGGAGCCCACCCCTATGGTTAGGAGAGGGCACGCCTTTTGAGCCGGTCTTATGTACATTTCCTGGCAAAATACATGGGAAAATCCCATTGGGAAAAATTCCACTTAGGGTTAGGCTTAGCTCTCCATGAATTCGCAGAGCAAAACCGACACTGCCATTGGATTCGGAGGCCACCCGTATGATTAGGAGAGGGGACGCCTTTTGCGCCGGCCTGATGTACATTTGCTGGCAAAATACGTGGGAAAATCCCATTGGGGAAAATTCCACTTAGGGTTAGGGTTAGCTCTCCATGAATTCGCAGAGGAAAACCGACACTGCCATTGGATTCGGAGCCCACCCGTATGGTTAGGAAGCCGGCCTAATGTACATTTCCTGGCAAAATACATGGGAAAATCCCATTGGGGGAAATTCCACTTAGTGTTAGGCTTAGCTCTCCATAAATTCGCAGAGCAAAACCGACACTGCCATTGGATTCGGAGGCCACCCGTATGATTAGGAGAGGGGACGCCTTTTGCGCCGGCCTGATGTACATTTGCTGGCAAAATACGTGGGAAAATCCCATTGGGGAAAATTCCAGTTAGGGTTAGGGTTAGCTCTCTATGAATTCGTAGAGGAAAATCGACACTGCCAATATATTTGGAGGCCACCCGTATTTGTTAGGAGAGGGCACAACTTTTGAGCCGGCCTTATGTACATTTCATGGCAAAATACATGGGAAAATCCCATCGGGGGAAATTCCACTTAGGGTGAGGGTTAGCTCTCCATGAATTCGCAGAGAAAAACCGACACTGCCATTGGATTCGGAGGCCACCCGTATGGATAGGAGAGGGCACACCTTTCGAGCCGGCCTGATGTAAATTTCCTGGCAAAAGACATGGGAAAATCCCATCGGGGGAAATTCCACTTAGGGTGAGGGTTAGCTCTCCATGAATTCGCAGAGCAAAACCGACTCTTCCATTGGATTCAGAGGCCACCCGTATGGTTAGGATAGGGCACGCCTTTCGAGCCGGCCTGATGTACAGTTCATGGCAAAATACATGGGAAAATCTCATTGGGGAAAATTCCACTTAGGGTTAGGGTTAGCTCTCCATGAATTCGCAGAGCAAAACAGACACTGCCATTGGATTCGGAGGCCACCCGTATGATTAGGAGACGGGACGCCTTTTGCGCCGGCCTGATGTACATTTGCTGGCAAAATACGTGGGAAAATCCCATTGGGGAAAATTCCACTTAGGGTTAGGGTTAGCTCTCCATGAATTTCCAGAGCAAAACAGACACTGCCATTGGATTCGGAGGCCACCCGTATGGTTAGGAGGGGGTACGCCTTTTGAGACAGCCTTATGTACATTTCATGGCAAAATACATGGGAAAATCCCATCGGGGGAAATTCCACTTAGGGTGAGGGTTAGCTCTCCATGAATTCGCAGAGCAAAACGGACATTGCCATTCTATTCGGAGGCCACCCGTATGGTTAGGAGGGGGAACGCCTTTTGAGCCGGCCTGATGTACATTTCCTGGCAAAAGACATGGGAAAATCCCATTGGGGAAAATTCCACTTAGGGTTAGCGTTAGCTCTCCATGAATTCGCAGAGCAAAACCGACACTGCCATTGGATTCGGAGGCCACCCGTATAGTTTGGAGGGGGGACGCCTTTTGAGCCGGCCTGATGTACAGTTCATGGCAAAATACGTGGGAAAATCCCATTGGGGAAAATTCGACTTAGGGTTGGGGTTAGCTCTCCATGAATTCGCAGACCAAAACCTACATTACCATGGGATTCGGAGGCCACATGTATGGTTAGGAGGGGGGATGCCTTTTGAGCCGGCCTGATGTACATTTCCTGGCAAAATACATGGGAAAATTCCACTTAGGGTTAGGGTTAGCTCTCCATGAATTCACAGAGCAAAACCGACCCTGCCATTGGATTCGGAGCCCACTCCTATGGTTAGGAGAGGGCACGCCTTTTGAGCCGGTCTTATGTACATTTCCTGGCAAAATACATGGGAAAATCCCATTGGGAAAAATTCCACTTAGGGTTAGGCTTAGCTCTCCATGAATTCGCAGAGCAAAACCGACACTGCCATTGGATTCGGAGGCCACCCGTATGGTTAGGAGAGGGGACGCCTTTTGAGCCGGCCTGATGTACATTTCCTGGCAAAATACATGGGAAAATTCCACTTAGGGTTAGGGTTAGCTCTCCATGAATTCACAGAGCAAAACCGACCCTGCCATTGGATTCGGAGCCCACCCCTATGGTTAGGAGAGGGCACGCCTTTTGAGCCGGTCTTATGTACATTTCCTGGCAAAATACATGGGAAAATCCCTTTGGGAAAAATTCCACTTAGGGTTAGGCTTAGCTCTCCATGAATTCGCAGAGCAAAACCGACACTGCCATTGGATTCGGAGGCCACCCGTATGATTAGGAGAGGGGACGCCTTTTGCGCCGGCCTGATGTACATTTTCTGGCAAAATACGTGGGAAAATCCCATTGGGGAAAATTCCACTTAGGGTTAGGGTTATCTCTCCATGAATTCGCAGAGGAAAACCGACACTGCCATTGGATTCGGAGCCCACCCGTATGGTTAGGAAGCCGGCCTAATGTACATTTCCTGGCAAAATACATGGGAAAATCCCATTGGGGGAAATTCCACTTAGTGTTAGGCTTAGCTCTCCATGAATTCGCAGAGCAAAACCGACACTGCCATTGGATTCGGAGGCCACCCGTATGATTAGGAGAGGGGACGCCTTTTGCGCCGGCCTGATGTACATTTGCTGGCAAAATACGTGGGAAAATCCCATTGGGGAAAATTCCACTTAGGGTTAGGGTTAGCTCTCCATGAATTCGCAGGGTAAAACCGACACTGCCATTATATTTGGAGGCCACCCGTATGGTTAGGAGAGGGCACAACTTTTCAGCCGGCCTTATGTACATTTCATGGCAAAATACACGGGAAAATCCCATCGGGGGAAATTCCACTTAGGGTGAGGGTTAGCTCTCCATGAATTCGCAGAGCAAAACCGACACTGCCATTGGATTCGGAGGCCACCCGTATGGTTTGGAGGGGGGACGCCTTTTGAGCCGGCCTGATGTACATTTCCTGGCAAAAGACATGGGAAAATCCCATTGGGGAAAATTCCACTTAGGGTTAGCGTTAGCTCTCCATGTATTCGCAGAGCAAAACCTACACTGCCATTGCATTCGGAGGCCACCCGTATGGTTAGGAGGGGGGACGCCTTTTGAGCCAGCCTGATGTACATTTCCTGGCAAAATACATGAGAAAATCCCATTGGGGAAAATTCCACTTAGGGTTGGGGTTAGCTCTCCATGAATTCGCAGAGCAAAGCGGACACTGCCATTGGATTCGGAGGCCACCCGCATGGTTAGGAGAGGGGACACCTTTCGAGCCGGCCTGATGTAAATTTCCTGGCAAAAGACATGGGAAAATCTCATTGGGGAAAATTCCACTTAGGGTTAGGGTTAGCTCTCCATGAATTCGCAGAGCAAAACAGACACTGCCATTGGATTCGGAGGCCACCCGTATGGTTAGGAGGGGGGACGCCTTTTGAGCCAGCCTTATGTACATTTCCTGGCAAAATACATGGGAAAATCCCATTGGGGAAAATTCCACTTAGGGTTAGGGTTAGCTCTCCATGAATTTCCAGAGCAAAACAGACACTGCCATTGGATTCGGAGGCCACCCGTATGGTTAGGAGGGGGGACGCCTTTTGAGACAGCCTTATGTATATTTCATGGCAAAATACATGGGAAAATCCCATTGGGGGAAATTCCACTTAGGGTGAGGGTTAGCTCTCCATGAATTCGCAGAGCAAAACGGACATTGCCATTCGATTCGGAGGCCACCCGTATAGTTTGGAGGGGGGACGCCTTTTGAGCCGTCCTTGTCACGATGTTAAAAAGTTTGCTAAGCCTGAACTGCCTAAATTGACACTCAAGAGTTAAACTAAGAAAGCTTTATTGCGCAGGTCATAAAACAAAAAAAGGGTTCTTATCTGAAAGTGATTTATTGCGCACGCGTTACACATTCCAAAAATTCCTCTCTTCTTTGTTCGGCAGCCAACTTTGGCTAACGAAGCTTTTCATTATCAAAATGTAACCAATTAGTTATTTTCTGTTTTATTTTATTATTAAAGTTTGTTTATTAATTAGAATACTTTTAAAGACTTATTTTTCTCAATATCTCAAAAGATATGCAGAAGGGAATCAGCCACGGTTCATCGGTCTCTAACAGGGTGTTTTTTTCCCCTGACAACTTGGTAGCAGAGGATGGTTGACAACTTGGTAGCAGAGGATGGTTGACAACTTGGTAGCAGAGTTTTTGGCTTTTGATGATACCAGCTGAGATGACTACAATTTATGGCTGTATTTTCCCTTCATGCTATCTAAAGATAACCGACTAAGCCTAATTAGCAATGTCGGAGAAAAAGAAAAAAAAAAGAAAAAGAAAGATGGGGCGAGCACAGAAGGATCAGCTTCCTCTGACAAAGAGGCTCCCTCGGACACAGAGAAGCAAGATCAAAACGTGCTTCAGGAACAACAAATTCCTTCAGGTGCCGAGCCAAATATGGGAGAAGGAGCTACAGGACGCGACATCCACGAAACGAGGTCAGTGGTTCCTCCTTCTAAAATATCTCCAGGAGATTATGAATTTTTGGGGGCCAAGCCAAAACTTCCCACTCTGCCAGAGCCACTCCATTCCCAGACCTTCGCAGATTATCAAACGATTGATGAATGGCAACTGCCGGCAGAGTTAAAATCCTCCCACGCAGAAAGCAAAGTTTATGACATCTCCCCAGATGGTGAGCAAGAAATGCAAAGCTATCTATATCAAATAGAACGTTTAGAAAAATATGTTAGGGAGGCGAGAGTGTGTTTTGAAGAGATAAGGCGAAGTAGAAGAAGCTCCCCCACTCCCAAAAAGTCTGAGGACGCCATCTTGTCTTCTTCAAAACAACAGCCTAAGACACACCCCACAGAGTTCATTGGTCAATTAGAACAAAGAGACATGTACACGTCACCGAGGTCACGTGGTCCCTTTGAGTCAACTGAACTCCCGCATACGTATAGAAAGGAGAGGCAGCCAAGAAGTGAAGCTGCACTGCCATCTGCTGGCGAAAAAAAATTATTACAGCAAAAGATTAAGCAATTGGACCAGATTTTCAGAGATATGTCTATGAGTCCTTTAGAAGCCAAAACTTTGTCTCCAAAGGTTAAGTCTTCAACACCTCCTGGCGGTGTGGAATTCTCCCTAGATGGAATAAGGCAAAGCCAGAGGCAAATTCGAGGAAGCCAATTTGATGTTGCCACGCAAAGGCCAATGATGCAACCCCAGCATCCCCTGGTTCAACAACCAGCTTTGCAACCAGAGCAACAAATTGTTCCTCAGCAGGTATTCACAGTCACCCCCTTGACTGGTGAGTCCAAATTAAAGGAGTCAGGAGAGAATTATAAAGCCTGGGTCAGTGAAATTGCGCTCTTGCTTCGAAGAGAAGGCACATATTCCATGGTTTTTGATCCTCCCCGTCAACCCTGGACACCTGCAATAAGAAACCTTGAAAACAGAGCTATCACGACTTTACTCATGTCAATGGAAATTGAGATCCAAGGTATCTTTCCACCTGATGCAACTGCCCAAGAAATATGGGCTATTTTGGAAGATTGCTACAGGCCCGTTTCAATTGAATCCTCATGTTTGCTCATGTCTGAGTTCCATGGTTCGAAGTTGAAACCTGGTGAACGAATTGGTGGACATTTGACCAAACTGAAAAGAATGAGAAGTGAATTGAGACAAAATGGCCATGTAATCGATGATATCCAAATGATTAGCATCATCATTAACTCATTGAATTATGAATGGAAAGATGCTGTTGCAAAGATTAACTACGTGCCTATTGCTCAACGCACAGTTAACCACGTTTGCAGACTTTTAGTGGAAGACGAAGCTATCAGGTTAGCTACCCCACATCTGCAACGGCCTCCAGCACCAAAGGCTCCAGCCAGACGTCCCTTCCGAGGAAGAGGCTACGCTCCAAGGATGCCAAAATGCTACACCTGCAACCGTGTGGGACATGACACCCGGGATTGTCCCCAACGAGTTCCAGCTCCCGCCACGTACCAGCCCAGAGGAACAGATTCCAGAGGCAGAGGTAGAGGCGGAAGACAAGGTCGTCGTGGTCCAAGGCGTGATTCACAAGCTCCACTTGCAACACTGGCCATAACCAACGTTCCACAACCTGATCCAAAGTTCGACAGACGTCTTTTGTGGACTTTAGATAGTGGAGCAGCTGTGCACGTTACCCACAGAAGGGAACTTTTCACAGAGATGGGCGAACCAGAGCCCGAGTATCGAGAACTGTATTCCTTCACCAACCACACTTGCAAGGTTATGGGAAAAGGAACTGTTTACATTGAAGAGCTCGATACACACATCCCTGATGTTTATTACATACCTTCAGCAACCAGTAATTTGCTTAGTCAAAGTCACTTGTCTAGAGAGTTAAAGTTCCAGGTTCACCACCTCGAAAAAGCAAGTTACTTAGTTAAAGATGGTGATATTGTTGCTGAAACCATGCTGATTGGTGGTGTTTATTACTTAAAGCCAAAGCCTAAAGGGCAAGCACAGGCAAGTATGCAAACTCCAAAAAGGCACAACGCAAACCCAGAGAGAGTTGTCCCAGAGAGAGAAAGCGTTACTGTGCCAAAGGCTCCTAAAGCCAACAAACAAAGAAAACAGAAACAGATTGCTCAAAGCAAGCCTGAGGGTCCTCATGAAACTGTTAATGTTGAGAATTCACTAACTGGTAAACCTTTGCATTCCAGGTGTATTCACAAGTGGCACAGAAGATTGGGGCATGCCAGTTTCCGTGTTCTTAGAAAGATGCCGGAGTTCGCAAAAGGTTTGGATCTAAAGGGGTGTAAGGTGTTTTTGGATTGTGCGGTTTGCAAAAAGGCTAAATCCAAGGCGGCTGCAATTCCCAAACACGCTACACGCCGGTCAACACGCATTTTTGATTTGGTACACACTGACATAGTGGGTCCTTTCCCACCAACACTTGGTGGCAGAAAGTATTTTTTAACAATTGTAGATAATCATTCTAGATATGGATTTGTATATCCTATGAGAGAGAAATCTGAGACCTTTCAGATCTTTAAAGACTTTGCAGCGTTTGTTTCTACACAATACCAAGTTCGCATCGCCAGAATCCAGAGTGACCGTGGTGCAGAATTCATGTCTCAGCGTTTCCAGGACTGGATGCGTAAGAATGGAATTCTTCATCAGACATCTGCTCCATATACACCGGCTCATAACGGAGTCGTAGAAAGAAGACAAGGGGTTCTACAAACCATGATGCGTTGTCTTCTAGAAGATGCCAATCTCAGTAACGCATACTGGGGTGAAGCAATCAAATATGCAAATTACATTGTCAACCGTACTTGGAGCAGTGTAATCAATCAAACTCCTTTCTACATGCTGTATGGCTACAAGCCTAATCTCAAGAACCTCCATATTTTTGGTTCATATGCTATGGTGAACACTCCTATAACTCAAGGACCAAAGAGACTAAGATTTATGGGTATTGATGATAATTCAAAATGGTACAAATTCATTGATACTAAACATGTGATTGTCATTTCACAATCTGCTAATTTTGAGGAAGACATTGACTGGTCCAGGATTCATTCCAATGATCCTGAAGTTTATTTTCCTAGAGATGGTGTTCCAGATGCCACGCAGCCTGATGACAATTCGCAGGCAGATATTCCTTCTACCAGTTCTTCACAACCTGATGTTCCGTCTTCTCAAGCCGCGGATGCTGATGCTAGCGACGAACGTGAGGACGAGGATGATGATGATGAAGAAGAAGAAGACTGGACTGATGCTCCTAGACGCTCCAAGAGGGCCACAAAAGGAATCCCTCCACAACGTTATTCATGGCAACTGACAAAATCACCATTACCTTTGATTTGCAACGTTACTCTTCCTCCAGAGACATTCACACAAATCAAACAGCTTCCTGATTCAGAACAAGACAAGTGGTATGATGCAATGCAGGATGAAATGGACAGTTTAAAGAAACTTAATGTATTCACACCTGCAAAACCTCCAGCAAACAAGAAAGTCATTGGCACCCGATGGGTCTACAGAATCAAGAAGAAACCGAATGGTGAGTCTTTATACAAAGCCAGACTTGTAGCTCAGGGTTTCGCTCAACGTTATCCTGAGGACTACACAAACACTTACTCACCAACAGTCAGAACTGAAAGTGTAAAAATTGCTTTAACCACTGCAACTATTCTTGGTTTAGAAGTTTTTCAATTTGATGTGGACACAGCTTATCTACATGCAGACCTAGATGAAGAGATCTACGTGAGAAGCCCTCCAGGATTCCGAAAGCAAGAAGGGGATACCTGGTTCCTGAACAAAAGTCTTTATGGTCTGAAACAGTCAGGTTTAATGTGGTATTTATGTCTTACTGACAAACTAAATTCAATGGGCTTTATTAAGTCCGAAACTGATGAATGCGTGTTCACAAAAAGATCTAACAATGCATATGAGATAATTCTTGTTTATGTTGATGATATTGTTTATATTGGTCCAAATAAGAAAATGAGTGAGATTTTTGCTAAAAGTTTGCAGAGATACTTCACACTAAAATCTTTAGGACACATTAGCACTTATTTAGGTGTTCAAATTGAAAAGACACAGAAGGGGTTTAGTCTTTCACAAGAAGAGAAAATTGACCACATTCTACATCATTGCAACATGAAAGATGCTAGCACAACAAAGACACCCATGCAAACAGATTTTCACAACTTAACACATGAACCAAGTCCTGAGTTCGAGGATCAAACACTTTATCGTTCAGTCATTGGTTCACTATTATACATTAGTAGTTGGACCAGACCTGACATCGCACTTAGTGTTAATCTTTTATCACGACACGTAGGTAAGGCAACACAATTTCATTGGTCATGCATTAAGAAGTTGTTGAAATACCTGAAACACACTAAACACATGAAGTTATTGCTAGAACCAACACACACTGATCAACCAAAGTTGATTTGTTTTGCCGACGCCGACTGGGCGAGCGACAAGAAGTCACGCAAAAGCACTTCTGGTTACATGATGTTCCTAAATGGTTGTCCTGTTTACTGGCAAGTGAGAAAACAGAGTTTTGTTTCATGTTCATCTACTGAATCTGAATATGCTTGTGTTTCAGATGCTTGTAATTCTCTAACGTGGTTTGATGCTTTGATCACAGATATCTGGACACGTCCGATTCGACCAATCACCGTGATGGAAGATAATGTATCTGTTGTCTATATTTCTGAGTCACATTTTACAGGTTCTAGGTCCAGACACATTGACATTCGTTATCAAAACACAAAGCAATTAGTTAAGCAAGGTTTTGTTAAATTGCAATATGTTTCTACACATGATCAGATCGCAGACATGCTTAACAAACCACTTGCCGCAAATCAACACGAGTATCTGCGAAAGAAGATGTGCCTTAATTGATGATTTGATGACGTCAGCCCAGACTAGCAAAAGAAGGGGTGTCACGATGTTAAAAAGTTTGCTAAGCCTGAACTGCCTAAATTGACACTCAAGAGTTAAACTAAGAAAGCTTTATTGCGCAGGTCATAAAACAAAAAAAGGGTTCTTATCTGAAAGTGATTTATTGCGCACGCGTTACACATTCCAAAAATTCCTCTCTTCTTTGTTCGGCAGCCAACTTTGGCTAACGAAGCTTTTCATTATCAAAATGTAACCAATTAGTTATTTTCTGTTTTATTTTATTATTAAAGTTTGTTTATTAATTAGAATACTTTTAAAGACTTATTTTTCTCAATATCTCAAAAGATATGCAGAAGGGAATCAGCCACGGTTCATCGGTCTCTAACAGGGTGTTTTTTTCCCCTGACAACTTGGTAGCAGAGGATGGTTGACAGTCCTGATGTACATTTCATGGGAAAATACATGGGAAAATCCCATTGGGGAAAATTCCACTTAAAGTTAGGGTTAGCTCTCCATGAATTCAAAGAACAACACCGATACTGCCATTGGATTCGGATGCCACCCGTACGGTTAGGAGAGGGCACACCTTTCGAGCCGGCCTGATGTAAATTTCCTGGCAAAAGACATGGGAAAATCCCATTGGGGAAAATTCCACTTAGGGTTAGCGTTAGCTCTCCATGAATTCGCAGAGCAAAACCGACACTGCCATTGGATTCGGAGGCCACCCGTATAGTTTGGAGGGGGGACGCCTTTTGAGCCGGCCTGATGTACAGTTCATGGCAAAATACGTGGGAAAATCCCATTGGGGAAAATTCCACTTAGGGTTGGGGTTAGCTCTCCATGAATTCGCAGACCAAAACCTATATTACCATGGGATTCGGAGGCCACATGTATGGTTAGGAGGGGGGATGCCTTTTGTGCCGGCCTGATGTACATTTCCTGGCAAAATACATGGGAAAATCCCATTTGGGAAAATTCCATTTAGGGTTAGGGTTAGCTCTCTATGAATTCGCAGAACAAAACAGACACGGCCATTGGAATCGGAGCCCATCAGTATGCTTAGGACGGATGACGTTTCCATGAATTCGCATGGAAATGTACATCAGGCCGCCTCAAAAGGCGTCACCCGTCCTAACCATATGGGTGGCCTCCGAATCCAATGGCAGTCTCGGTTTTGCTCTGTGAATTCATGGAGAGGTAACCCTAACCCTAAGTGGAATTTTCCCCAATGGGATTTTTCCATGTATTTTGCCAGGAAATGTACATAAGGCCGGCTCAAAAGGCGTCCCCACTCCTAACCATACGGGTGGCCTCCGAATCCAGTGGCCATGTCGGTTTTGCTCTGTGAATTCATGGAGAGGTAACCCTAACCCTAAGTGGAATTTTCCCCAATGGGATTTTTCCATGTATTTTGACAGGAAGTGCACATAAGGCCGGCTCAAAAGCCGTCCCCACTCCTAAGCATATGGGTGGCCTCCGAATCCAGTGGCAATGTCTGTTTTGCTCAGCGAATTCATGGAGAGCTAACCGTAACCCTAAGTGGAATTTTCCCCAATTGGATTTTCCCATGTATTTTGCCAGGAAATGTACATAAGGCCGGCTCAAAAGGCGTCCCCACTCCTAACCATACGGGTGGCCTCCGAATCCAATGGCCATGTCGGTTTTGCTCTGCGAATTCATGGAGAGCAAACTCTAACCCTAAGTGGAATTTTCCCCAATGGGATTTTCCCATGTATTTTGCCAGGAAATGTACATAAGGCCGGCTCAAAAGGCGTCCCCCCTCCTAACCATACCGGTGGCCTCCGAATCCAATGGCCATGTCGGTTTTGCTCTGCGAATTCATGGAGAGTAAACTCTAACCCTAAGTGGAATTTTCCCCAATAGGATTTTCCCATGTATTTTGCCAGGAAATGTACATAAGGCCGGCTCAAAAGGCGTCCCCCCTCCTAACCATGCCGGTGGCCTCCGAATCCAATGGCAATGTCTGTTTTGCTCTGCGAATTCATGGAGAGCTGACCCTAACCCTAAGTGGAATTTTCCCCAATGGGATTTTCCCATGTATTTTGCCAGGAAATGTATATAAGGCCGGCTTAAAAGGCGTCCCCCCTCCAAACCATACCAGTGGCCTCTGAATCCAATGGCACTGTTTGTTTTGCTCTGTGAATTCATGGAGAGGTAACCCTAACCCTAAGTGGAATTTTCCCCAGTGGGATTTTCCCATGTATTTTTCCAGGAAATGTACATAAGGCCGGCTCAAAAGGAGTCCCCCCTCCTAACCATACGGGTGGCCTCTGAATTCACAGAGCAAAACCGACACTGCCATTGGATTCGGAGGCCACCCGTATGGTTAGGAGGGGGGACTCCTTTTGAGCCAGCCTGATGTACATTTCCTGGGAAAATACATGGGAAAATCCCTTTGGGGAAAATTCCACTTAGGGTTAGGGTTAGCTCTCCATGAATTCGCCGAGGAAAACAGACATTGCCATTGGATTTGGAGGCCACCAGTATGGTTAGGTGGGGGGACGCCTTTTGAGCCGGACTTATGTACATTTCCTGGCAAAATACATGGGAAAATCCCATTGGGGAAAATTCCACTTAGGGTTAGGGTTAGCTCTCCATGAATTCGCCGAGGAAAACAGACATTGCCATTGGATTTGGAGGCCACCAGTATGGTTAGGTGGGGGGACGCCTTTTGAGCCGGACTTATGTACATTTCCTGGCAAAATACATGGGAAAATCCAATTGGGGAAAATTCCACTTAGGGTTAGGGTTAGCTCACCATGAATTTGCAGAGTAAAACAGACATTGCCATTGGAATCGGAGCCCATCGGTATGGTTAGGAGGGGGGACGCCTTTTGAGCCGGACTTATGTACATTTCCTGGCAAAATACATGGGAAAATCCCATTGGGGAAAATTCCACTTAGGGTTAGGGTTAGCTCTCTATGAATTCGCCGAGCAAAACAGACATTGCCTTTGGATTCGGAGGCCACCCGTATGGTTAGGACGGGTGACGCCTTTTGAGCCGGCCTGATGTACATTTCCTGGCAAAATACCTGAGAACATCCCATTGGGGAAAATTCCACTTAGGGTTAGGGTTAGCTCTCCATGAATTCACAGAGCAAAACCGACACTGCCATTGGATTCGGACCCCACCGGTATGGTTAGGAAGGGGGACGCCTTTTAAGCCGGCCTTATGTACATTTCCTGGCAAAATACATGGGAAAATCCTATTGGGGAAAATTCCACTTAGGGTTAGGGTTAGCTCTCCATGAATTCGCAGAGCAAAACCGATACTGCCATTGGATTCGGAGGCCACCCGTATGGTTAGGAGGGGGTACGCCTTTTGAGCCAGCCTGATGTACATTTCCTGGCAAAATACATGGGAAAATCCCATTGGGGAAAATTCCACTTAGGGTTAGGGTTAGCTCTCCATGAATTCGCCGAGGAAAACAGACATTGCCATTGGATTTGGAGGCCACCAGTATTGTTAGGCGGGGGGACGCCTTTTGAGCCGCACTTATGTACATTTCCTGGCAAAATACATAGGAAAATCCCATTGGGAAAAATTCCACTTAGGGTTAGGGTTAGCTCTATATGAATTCGCCGAGCAAAACAGACATTGCCTTTGGATTCGGAGGCCACCCGTATGGTTAGAACGGGTGACGCCTTTTGAGCCGGCCTGATGTACATTTCCTGGCAAAATACCTGAGAACATCCCATTGGGGAAAATTCCACTTAGGGTTAGTGTTAGCTCTCCATGAATTCGCAGAGCAAAATGAACATTGCCATTCGATTCGAAGGCCACCCATATGGTTAGGAGGGGGGACGCCTGTTGAGCCGGCCTTATGTACATTTCCTGGCAAAATACATGGGAAAATCCCATTGGGGAAAATTCCACTTAGGGTTAGGGTTAGCTCTCCATGAATTCACAGAGCATAACTGACACTGCCATTGGATTCGGACCCCACCGGTATGGTTAGGAAGGGGGACGACTTTTAAGCCGGCCTTATGTACATTTCCTGGCAAAATACATGGGAAAATCCTATTGGGGAAAATTCCACTTAGGGTTAGGGTTAGCTCTCCATGAATTCGCAGAGCAAAACCGATACTGCCATTGGATTCGGAGGCCACCCGTATGGTTAGGAGGGGGTACGCCTTATGACCCAACCTGATGTACATTTCCTGGCAAAATACATGGAAAAATCCCATTTAGGAAAATTCCACTTAGGGTTACTGTTAGCTCTTCATGAATTCGCAGAGCAAAACCGATACTGCCATTGGATTCGGAGGCCACCAGTATGGTTAGGAGGGGGTACGCCTTTTGAGCCAGCCTGATGTACATTTCCTGGCAAAATACATGGGAAAATCCCATTGGGGAAAATTCCACTTAGGGTTAGGGTTAGCTCTCCATAAATTCGCCGAGGAAAACAGACATTGCCATTGGATTTGGAGGCCACCAGTATTGTTAGGAGGGGGGACGCCTTTTGAGCCGCACTTATGTACATTTCCTGGCAAAATACATGGGAAAATCCCATTGGGGAAAATTCCACTTAGGGTTAGGGTTAGCTCTCTATGAATTCGCCAAGCAAAACAGACATTGCCATTGGATTTGGAGGCCACCAGTATGGTTAGGAGGGGGTACGCCTTTTGAGCCAGCCTGATGTACATTTCCTGGCAAAATACATGGGAAAATCCCATTGGGGAAAATTCCACTTAGGGTTAGGGTTAGCTCTCCATGAATTCGCCGAGGAAAACAGACATTGCCATTGGATTTGGAGGCCACCAGTATTGTTAGGAGGGGGGACGCCTTTTGAGCCGCACTTATGTACATTTCCTGGCAAAATACATGGGAAAATCCCATTGGGGAAAATTCCACTTATTGTTAGGGTTAGCTCTCCATGAATTCGCAGCGCAAAACCGACATGGCCATTGGATTCGGACCCCACCGGTATGTTTAGGAGAGGCACGCCTTTTGAGCCGGCCTTATGTACATTTCCTTGCAAAATACATCGGAATATCCCATTGGGGAAAATTCCACTTAGGGTTAGGGTTAGCTCTCCATGAATTCGCCGAGGAAAACAGACATTGCCATTGGATTTGGAGGCCACCAGTATGGTTGGGACGGGTGACGCCTTTTGAGCCGGCCTGATGTACATTTCCTGGCAAAATACCTGAGAAAATCCCATTGGGGAAAATTCCACTTAGGGTTCGCGTTAGCTCTCCATGAATTCACAGAGCAAAATGAACATTGCCATTCGATTCGAAGGCCACCCATATGGTTAGGAGGGGGGACGCCTGTTGAGCCGGCCTTATGTACATTTCCTGGCAAAATACATGGGAAAATCCCATTGGGGAAAATTCCACTTAGGGTTAGGGATAGCTCTCCATGAATTCACAGAGCAAAACCGATACTGACATTGGATTCGGAGGCCACCCGTATGGTTAGGACGGGTGACGCCTTTTTAGCCGGCCTTATGTACATTTCATGGCAAAATACGTGGGAAAATCCCATTGGGGAAAATTCTAATTAGGGTTATTGTTACCTCTCCATGAATTCGCAGAGCAAAACCGACATTCCCCTTGGATTCGGAGCCCATCGGTATGGTTAGGAGAGGGCATGCCTTTTGAGCCAGCCTGATGTACATTTCCTTGCAAAATACATGGGAAAATCCCATTGGGGAAAATTCCACTTAGGGTTAGCGTTAGCTCTCCATGAATTCGCAGAGCAAAACCGACACTGCCATTGGATTCGGAGGCCACCCGTATGGTTAGGAGAGGGCACACCTTTTGAGCCGGCCTTATGTACATTTCATGGCAAAATACGTGGGAAAATCCCATTGGGGCAAATTCCACTTAGGGTTAGGGTTAGCTGTCCATGAATTCGCAGAGCAAAACCGACATTCCCCTTGGATTCGGAGCCCATCGGTATGGTTAGGAGAGGGCACACCTTTTGAGCCGGCCTGATGTACATTTCCTGGCAAAATACATGGGAAAATCCCATTGGGGAAAATTCCACTTAGGGTGAGGGTTAGCTCTCCATGAATTCGCAGAGCAAAACCGACACTGCCATTGGATTCGGAGGCCACCCGTATGGTTAGGAGAGGGCACACCTTTTGAGCCGGCCTTATGTATATTTCATGGCAAAATACGTGGGAAAATCCCATTGGGGCAAATTCCACTTAGGGTTAGGGTTAGCTCTCCATGAATTCGCAGAGCAAAACCGACATTCCCCTTGGATTCGGAGGCCACCCGTATTGTTAGGAGAGGGCATGCCTTTTGAGCTGGCCTGATGTACATTTCCTGGCAAAATACATGGGAAAATCCCATTGGGGAAAATTCCACTTAGGGTTAGGGTTAGCTCTCTATGAATTCGCAGAGCAAAACGGACATTGCCATTGGATTCGGACGCCACCCGTATGGTTAGGAGGGGGGACGCCTTTTGAGCCGGCCTGATGGCAATGAATTCGCAGAGCAAAACCGACATTGCCGAGGTTCATGGAGAGCTAACCATTCTTTGGGGCTTCGTGATTGAGACTCTTGTTAAAGTTTTGAAAAATGTTGTGAGAAGAAACAAGGAAAAAATGAAAAGAAATCAAGAATATTATTTGAAGAATTTAAAGATCAAGATTATTAAAAGTAAATATACATATAAAGTTGGTTTTTTTTGATCAAGGTTAAAAAAGTTTTTTTAAAAAAAATCTCTGGTAACTTTTAATGGAATTTTGCTGACCATGTTTGAATGCCAAGATTTTAAGAATTTGTTTGGAGGTTAGGGGTAGAATTGATAATTTGTTGTGTTTTAAGTGAAGGTGATGGATTATTAAAATTGTTTGCATTTGTATTTGAAGGGGAAAGCTCCTTCCTTCCTTCCTTCCATCCATCCATCCATCCATCCATCCATCCATCCATCCATCCATCCTTCCATCCATCAGGGATCCAAATAACACCCCCCAATGAAAGAAGACGCCATGGCTTGCTTCTTTTTCCTTCCTTCCTTCCTTCCTTCCTTCCTTCCTTCCTTCCTTCCTTCCTTCCTTCCTTCCTTCCTTCCTTCCTTCCTTCCTCTCTTTCATTCTTTCATTCTTTTAACTGTATTGTTACTTTTTTCTTTCTTGTGTATATTTTTGTTTTCTGCACTTTCCATTTTTCTCTATTTCGGTAGTTTATTTTAGTTTTTCATCATTACAATGTTAACATTAATAAAATTATCATCATTATTATTATTTTAAAAGAGACTATGGAAGAGATACAAACTCAGGGCAATCCACTTCCCACTCTACTGCAGATTGTAAATATCAGATATTCTGTCCTACTACTTGTAAATATGCCTTCTGTGTTCTCCATCTTTGATCCACAGGACTCCTTAATGCTGAAGTAGCTTGCGTGGAATGGGACATTAATTACTCTTTGCATCTTAAGACACTCTCTGTGTGCAATTAATAATTCATCCTGAGAAAACAACTCATCCTTTGTAAACAAACAAGGGGATTAACTCCCCAAATGGGACTGAGGGTCTCAACATAAGATGTTAGAATTGTGGACTCTTCTTGTAGACCTCTCTGGAATGCTAAGGGTCAAAGGAAGGTAATGAGTGTTAATGTTCTACAATGAACTGGAATTAATTATATGGTGGCAATTATATGAAGGCATTCTCTCTTCAAATAGCATGGGCTAAAAGGATTTAAAACAATTACACCAAGAACAATAATCGGAAGTTCAGCCTGCTGCTATGAGCATAACAAAGACAATGTAACCTAACAAAGTATGTTATATATGTTACTAGCTGGATACCCGTGCTTCACAACAAAACTATGTGATCAGGCAGTGCAGGAGAAATCCGGTTCACTCCAGTTCAATCCATTGGCTCAGTGGTGGTCGGTGATTGAAACACCTAAGGGAATATCGCTCCCGCCACCATGAGTCCGGAAGCCGTTCCATAGATGGAAGGTGTAGACATTTTGGTGAGGTACTGACGTTTACTACTTTAAGGAGCCCCAGACTGTTCCTGAGTGAAGGAGGGGAATGTTTGCTAGTTTGAACTGAGGTAACGGAATGTGAGGCAACTGGCAATTGGAACAGAGTTCTTTTCAGGTGGGGAGGGGGAGTAGAACTCCTTAGTATCAGTGTGTGTTAATTACTGTATAAGAGATACTAATGATCTGATGATCATTTTAAAAAATCCTTTCTTAGCAAGCACCTAGAAGCCAAGAGGAACATACATGCCAAGTTTCAAATTTGTAGGCTTTACCATTCTGGAGATTTTGTGATGAGTGAGTGGTACTTGGCTTATGTGTGGATGGATGGATGGATGGATGGATGGATGGATGGATGGATAGATAGATAGATAGATAGATAGATAGATAGATAGATAGATAGATAGACAGAGATTAAATAAGTTATTAAACATAACAAAAAGCCTGGAAACTAAACGTATGAAGAATGTTTGCAGGAATTGGGTATGGCTAGTCTAGAGAAAAGAAGGACCAGGAGTGACATGATAGCAGTATTCCAGTATTTGAGGGGCTCCTACAAAGATGAGGGTCGATTTATTTTCCAAAGCACCAGAAGGCAAGATGAGAAACAATGGTTGGAAACTAACCAAGGAGAGAATCAATCTAGAACAAAGGTGAAAATTTCCTAACAATGAGAACAATTAACCAATGGAGCAGCTGGCCTCCAGAAGTTATGGGTGGTCCATCACTAGAGGATTTCAAGAAGAGATTGGACCACCACTCGTCTGAAATGGTATAGGGTCTCTTGCTTGAGTAGGGGGTTGGACTAGAAGACTTCCAAGGTCCCTTCCAGCTCTACTCTGATTGACTGAACGTCTTTTCCCAATCACCTTATCTTGAGATGATCGTCGAAATACTGAACGAGCGACCAACTAATCGTATCCCAATCGTACTTCAAGTGGAAAACGTTTACACAATTTTCAAAGCTCAAGTTCACCACAAATGTTTCATTAGAGTCACGTAAAACTCTCTTCAGCCTGGGAGCAATAAACTAATTTCTTGTAGAACAGTTAGGCACTGTGTGTGCCTCCCTGGGTTTTTGTCCTTACAGCCAAGGCATTATTGACTCCCGGTGACTAGATCACAAGTTCTTGAAATTTTCTTGGCAACAGTTTTTCAGAAATGATTTGCTATTGGCCTCTTCCTAACAGCTCCCTGTTTCCGATGAGGTTGATGATGGTGTTATCCATGTGGTGACTGAATCTTGGCAATTCTATGAGTCAGGTTTCTCCATATCTTCTGATCTCGCACTGCTTCTTTGAGTTGTTCTATGCTCTGGCTGGTGTCAGCTTTGGTGGTCTCCTGGTTTCTGCAGCTGTGCTTTTACTCACTACACCAAACTGGAATTGCTCTTTCTCTTCCTTCTCCTTTCTCTCTTTCCTCTTCCTTCTTCTCCTTTTTCTTCTCCTTTTCTTCTCTTTTCTACCTTTCTTCCCCCTTCCTTCCTCCTTCTCTTCCTCCCCCATTCCTTCTCCTTTTTCTTGTTTTCTGCCTTCCCCATCCCTTCTCTTTCTCCCTCTCCCTCTCCCCCTTCTCCTTCTCCCCTTTCCCCATTCCTTCTCCTCCTTCTCTTCTTTCCCCTTCATCATTTTTTCTGTCTCCTCCTCCCTCTTCATTCTCTATCTTCTCCTTCTCCTCACCCCTCTTCCCCATTCCTTCTCCTTCTTCTCCTCCCTCTTCCCCATTCCTTCTCCTTCCCCTCCTTCTCCTCCTCCCCTTCCCCATTCCTTCTCCTTCTCCCCTTCCCCATTCCTTCTCCTTCTCCTCTTCCCCATTTCTTCTCCTCCTCCTCCTGCCCTTCCCCATTCCTTCTCCTTCTCCTCCATTTTCTCCTCCTCCTCCATCTTCTTCTCCCCTCCTCCTCCTCTACCTCTTCCTCCTTCTTCTCCTCCCTCTTCCCCATTCCTTCTCCTTCCCCTCCTTCTCCTCCTCCCCTTCCCCATTCCTTCTCCTTCTCCTCTTCCCCATTTGTTCTCCTCCTCCTCCTCCTGCCCTTCCCCATTCCTTCTCCTTCTCCTCCATTTTCTCCTCCTCCTCCATCTTCTTCTTCTCCCCCTCCTCCTCCACCTCTTCCTCCTTCTTCTCCTCCCTCTTCCCCATTCCTTCTCCTTCTCCTTCCCCTCCTTCTCCTTCTCCTCCTCCCCTTTCCCATTCCTTCTCCTTCTCCTCTTCCCCATTTCTTCTCCTCCTCCTCCTGCCCTTCCCCATTACTTCTCCTTCTCCTCCATTTTCTCCTCCTCCTCCATCTTCTTCTTCTCCCCCTCCTCCTCCTCCTCCACCTCTTCCTCCTCTTTCTCCTCCTCTTCCCCTTCCCCTTCTTATCCCAACCTTCTTCTTCTCCCCCTCCCCTTCTCATCCCAACCTTCTTCTCCTTCTTCTTCTCCTCCTTCCCCTTTCCCTTCCTCTCCTCTCCTGAACTCTACATACCAAGGATTCATTTGTAAACTACATGCTCTGCATTAATAGCAATACTTAATTGGAAACCAACTAAATTCCAATCTGATTCCAAGCACCAGATGTAATTTCACACCTACTCTTTTCAAATTAAAATTGGAGAAAAGAAATGGCGTACATTTAACCACCTTTCAGTCTCCTGTTGCCCATTATATCTATGTGATTTACAGTTCTGTTGTTGTTATCGGAAACATGGCAGGTGTCTAAAGCAGGTTTTAGTGATGGCTGTCTGAGAAAATTAAAAGCTGTTGACAAGAGAGTCCCCCCATTTTTCCTGCAACTATGACACAGTTCAAAGGAGATGAAGTCTGATAATACAACTTAGAAATGTGACAGGTTTGTTAAGACTGCTTCAACTGCCTTACAGCTTAAAGGAAGAAAGAGTGAAGCCATGCTACTAAGGATTCATTGACTGACAAATTGTAATGTTGGGCCTAATAACACTTGGGGGAGGGAGGAGGCAAATCAGGACTCACAATGGCACATAGATGGTTTCTGGTGAGGTTTGACCAAAAAATATCTTGCCTTGGAACTACCTCTAGTGAATTTCTGGCACCTTCAGCTGCAAATTGTACTTCCCATAATGCCTCATAAATATTTATGTAGGAAGAGCTTTAGCAGATTGTCAGAATTGTAAATATTCTTCCAGTGTTTATCGGAGTATTATTGCTACTTCAAAGTCTCCCATTCTGATATAATTCCAGAAAGCTTTGAATTTGTGGCTGTTCTCCCAATTGTTGGGTTAAGGTGGAAGGAGCATCTTGTTGGATGAGGGCTGTGTTGAGGGGCCAGGTCCCATCCTATTTATTTATTTTGTGCTGTTGTTTTCTTGGGTTTTGTTTTAGTTACATTGTGTGCGCGGAGGATCGGTCTGGGTTTGGAAACAGAACAGAACAGAATTTGACTCAATTAGACTAGATTAGATAAGAACCAAACAGGAAAGAATGGACTGGATTGGAATGGAATAATGGAACAACAGAACAGAACAAAACAAGAAAGAGTGGAGTGGAGAGTAGAGTAGAGTAGAGTAGAGCAAGTGGAGTGGAGTGGAGTAGAGTAAGTGGAGTGGAGTGGAGTGGAGTAGAGTAGAGTAAGTGGAGTGGAGTGGAGTAGTGTAGAGTGGAGTGGAGTGGAGTGGAGTGGAGTGGAGTGGAGTGGAGTAGAGTAGAGTAGAGTAGAGTAGAGTAGAGTAGAGTAGAGTAGAGTAGAGTAGAGTAAGTAGAATGGAGAGGAGTGGAGCGGAGCAGAGCAGAGCAGAGTAGAGTATAATAATGGAATAATAACAGAACAACAAGAAAGAAAGCATAGCATAGCATAGCATTTGACTCAATTTGACCAGACCAGACTAGACTAAATAATGGAATGTAACAGAACAACATGAAAGAATGGCATGGCATGGCATACATATCGACTCAATTCGACTAGATTAGACTAGAATAATAGAATGGAACAGAACAAAACAGGAAAGAAATCTCAATGTCAGTAAGCTTAGGACACCTCAAAGGAAAGAATATGTCAGGTGTGAATTCACCGTAACCCTACGAAAGGTTATGCAACTTGCGAGCCTTCCTGATGTTGCCAAACTACAGCACACAGCATCCCTCACTGCTGGGCACAGCAGCTGGATCTGTTGGGAGCTGCTGTTCCGCCATAATGTTCTCCTGTTATTCTTTCACACGCTGCTGGTAATTGCCTCCCTTTTCCCACACAGAGAGAGAGAGAGAGAGAGAGAGAGGGAGGGAGAGAGGGAGAGAGGGAGGGAGGGAGGGAGGGAGGGAGGAGTTTCTTGAAACGGGCATCTAACAACTGAAAGCAAGGTTGAATTCCTGTCAACAAAATCCGTGTCACTTAACACTGATTGCCATCACGAATGTCCATCCAGACAATTACAGTTCCAACAGATTCATGAAGGAGGGAAGGTATCTATGGGAAAGTAAACATTTTTCAGAAGGGTGGCTCAGGGGCTAAGACGTTGAGCTTGTCAATCAGAAAGGTCGGCAATTCGGCAGTTCGAATCCCTAGCGCTGCGTAACAGAGTGAGCTCCCGTGACTTGTCCCAGCTTCTGCCAACCTAGCAGTTCTAAAGCACGTAAAAAAAATGCAAGTAGAAAAAATAGGGAACACCTTTGGTGGGAAGGGAACAGTGCTCCGTGTGTCTTTGGTGTTTAGTCATGCCGGCCACATGACCACAGAGACGTCTTCGGACAGCGTTGGCTCTTCGGCTTTGAAACGGTGATGAGCACTGCCCCCTAGAGTCGGGAACCACTAGCATATATGTGCGAGGGGAACCTTTACCTCTTAGACATTTTTCAGCTATCCTGGCCTAAGATTCTTTGGGTTTTACAACTAAGGAACAACATTTGGAATTATGCTTGAGAATGCAAAATGGCAACCGAATTGCCAAGAACATGGGTGGCATGTTTGATTGATGTGCCCCACTGCTTGGTATTCTTTTCCCTACACCATACCGGAGAGCTAGAAATGCCCTACTAGCCTTGGTGATGATGGGCATCACCACTAGGGATCAGCAGTAATGGCCTTCTTGATTGTGACTTCTCCACTTCTGGAGATGCATTGATTGTCTTCCCCAGGCGCATCTGGGGATTTTGTCCCTTTCCCTGTGTTTGCAACTTGCCTTGGTGTTATAATAAGAATGATAAATAATTCTTGCCTTTTACTTTTATTTGATTCAGTA
This sequence comes from Natrix helvetica, assembly GCF_964273705.1. Lineage (NCBI taxonomy): Eukaryota > Metazoa > Chordata > Lepidosauria > Squamata > Natricidae > Natrix > Natrix helvetica. Next base: position 6,221,337 of record NC_138550.1, on the reverse strand, counting down.
AATTGTTCTGTGAATTTTTAAAATGGAGAGCAATTCAGAAATCCAATAAACCAACCCTGCCAACTGCTTCTGGGACCACTGAAATTTTCAAGCCCTCTTAGGACTATGAAGCTGACCTCCTAGAACTTTCTAGCAATATCCATCAACCGTAGCTAGGTGGCCATTGAGGTTAATATTATCTTCTTTGACAATCCTTCTCCTTGGTCGAAATCATCGTTTGATTTCTGATCGAACTAACGGGAGATCTTTGGGATTGAACCTACAAACTTCATAAGGTCAAAGATAGAACAGAAGTATGTCGACTGGAAGATCAGCAGTTCGAGACCCCAGCACCACGTAATGGGGTGGACGAAGGATACCTAATAGAGGTAATAAAAGTAAAAGCAAAGTTGTGTCCAACTCTAGAGGGCAGTGCTCATCTCCCTGAGGTGAGCCAACGTTGTCCAAAGATGCTTCCATAGTCATCTGGCCAACATGATTATATACCAAGGTGCACAGAACACCGTTTCCTTCCCACCAAAGTGGTACCTATTTATCTGTTTGCATTTTCATGCTTCCGAACTGCTAGGTTGCCAGGAGCTAAGGTAGGACCGAGAGCTCACCCCATTATGTGGTGCTGGGGTTTCGAACTGCTGATCTTCCAGTCGACATACTTCTGCTCTATCTTTGACCTTATGAAATTTTGCAGGTCCAAGTCCAAAGATCTCCAGTTAGTCCGATCAGAAATCAAATGATGATTTCAACCAAGGAGAAGCATTGTCAGGGAAGGTGATATGCCTTGATGAGTAGCTACCTACGGTTGATGGATATTGGTAGAAAGTGCCATGAAGCCTTCCTTATGGTCCAACTTTCACAGCCATACATTGCGACTGGGAGTACCAGTTTATTCTGCCTTTTAAAAATATTTCCTAAAATATTTCATTCTTCTAGGGGAGTCGTGGGTGCTAACTTTCTACAAACCCAACAACAACAAAAAACAGCGTTCAAAAAAAGAGGAAAAGTGACCAAGTAAATTTAACATTTAACGTGTAGGATTCACCCTTGCTGGGTGCTGAAAAAACAAACAACAACAAAGGTCTTTTTTTCCTTCTCTTTCCTGAGTGAATTCAGAACTGGATCCTGAGATTTTCACCATTCATAGCTGGTGACCTGCACAATGACAATATACCTGCTGAAAAGAAACCTCAGCATTGGCAACAGGAAGGGCATCCGGCCAGTAAATAACTCCATTCAGTTGCCCAGGCTCCACCCTGCTAGGGATTATGGGGTCATTAAAAGATGATGATGATAGCTGGTGACCTGCTGCTCAAGACAATAGACTCCCTAGCCTTCATTTTGTTGTGACCGAGGACTCCTGGTCCCGACAAAAATCCCTTTTATTAATTGACTGTGAATTCTGCTCATTCACATCCAGCAAAGTCTTTTGAGGGAGGATTTGCAGTCACAGACCTTCTCTGGCTTGGAGAGCTGCCAGGCCGATATTGGCAAAACTTGGCCAGGAGTCTCGGAGAGTCACGAACCAATGAAGGGAACTCATGTTCTCCTGCAAACTCCACTCCCCTTTCGCTCCTCTTTTCTTTCCTCTGGGAGGTGCCATTCATCGTCCACCTGTGGCCTTACTCCAAAGTCGACGCCTGTTCTTTAGCTGTTCCCTTCGGCTGGCAATTCTGCACATGCGCACACTGGGAACAGGCTCCAGCTGTTCCTCTGCCCCACTGATGTCTGACTCCGAAGGCAGCTGATAACTGGCATACGGCTCTGGCCCCCTCTCTGCCTCCAACACAGAGCCCTCATCAGAGCCTTCCCCAGACTCCAGGACTGGCCCAGGTTCCTCCCCAACCTCCTCACTGTCTGAATCTCCTGACAGCTCCGCAGGCCTCTGGCGGGCCACAACACATACATAGCTGAAACCAGATATTTGCCAACGATTGCAGAGAGAGATCGAAGCTTGCCGTTCCAAACCAATCCTATCTGGCCATTTGAAAAACCTCTCCAGATTGCCTGGGCTGTTTAACTGTCACTTCTCATTGACATCCTTGCTTATCATGGCCAGAAGCTCCTGGCAGGTCTCGTCTGCTGCCAAACCATGTGCACAAAACCGCCGGGAAGCGTGGCGTAGCTAGTATCTGCCGGAGAGGACATTTGGCTGAGTGATTGATGGGAGGCAATGGGTGCCTGTTAAGTCAGTGTCAAGCCTCACGTTATCTCCTTCACTCAGTCTACAATGGCTGCAAATGAAAGGGGAAGAGAGAAAATTGTTTTAAAAAGTCCCATTTTTATGCTTAAGGTTCTGAGGGGTGGGATGAGGGGCCGAGGAGTTAAATCACGTCTATAAGAAATGCCCAGAAGAAATATCAACTTTAACCCTGCCATCCTTGCAACTGTGTTCCTTGAGGATAAATGTCTGTGGAGATACTCAATCATCTAGGTCAGCGATGGCGATGGCATTGGGGGGGTCACGCATTGCATTATAGGTGCGTGCCGCACCTATAATGCAATGCGTGACCCCCCCAATGCGCATGCACGCACTACAGGCGTGACCCCCATTTTTTGCATGCTCTTTTCACCCTCCCCAGGCTCCAGAGGTGCACACACACACACACACATAAACACACGCAGGAAGGCAAGCAGACAGACAGACACAGAGACACAGAGAGAGACAGACAGAGAGACAGAGAAAGAGAGAGACAGCGACACAGAGAGAGACAGAGAGAGACACAGACACACACACACAGAGAGACAGACAGACAGAGAGACACGGAGGCACAGAGAGACAGAGCGAGACACAGACACACACACACACACACACAGAGACAGAGACAGAGAGACAGAGCGACATAGAGGCACAGAGAGACACAGAAAGGCACATTTCAACCCTGGACTACAAATATTCCCTTCCAACGAAACATGATAGAAATATCAGTTGTCAGAGTTTGCTGATTTGGGAGATGCAGAATGATATGCATACAATTTTCCCCACAGAGTCCCAAAACACACGTCGCTTTCTCTTGTCATACGACTGCAGCTCCCATATCCCCCCCTCCCCAAAAAAAGACGCAGAGGTGGTATTCAGCCAGTTCGGATCGGTTCGCCCGAACTGGTAGTGGAAATTGCAGATGGGGCCGCGCCCTCTCTGCTCCAGTTCTATGCTGTCCTATTTAGGCATGGTACTGAGGCCGGGGGCAGGCACCAAAGCGGGTATGCAGGGCGAACCGGTGGAAACAAAATGTGAAAACTCACCGCTGCTCACGTATCCATAAATATTTAAATTCTGCTAACACGTTTAGACATGTTTGACCTCAGCAGGCTTCTCTGCATTAGCATTAAAGGTTGTTTTTCGTTTGTTTATTTACTTGTTTGTTTTTTAGTGTCAAATGGAGCAGAACACAAAAGTCCCGGGAGGATAATTTTGTGTAAACAGGTATCCGGAGAATTTTTTTCAATAATCAAGAAACAATTTCAATTTTTTCTTCTCCTCCTCCTTCTTCTTCTTCTTCTTCTTCTTCTTCTTCTTCTTCTTCTTCTTCTTCTTCTTCTTCTTCTTCTTCTTCTTCTTCTTCTTCTTCTTCTTCTTCTTCTTCTTCTTCTCCTTCTCCTCCTCCTCCTCCTCCTCCTCCTCCTCCTCCTCCTCCTCCTCCTCCTCCTCCTCCACCTCCTCCTCCTCCTCCTCCTCCATCTCCTCCTCCTCCTCCTCCTCCTCCTCCTCCTCCTCCTCCTCCTCCTCCTCCTCCTCCTCCTCCTCCTCCACCTCCTCCTCCTCCTCCTCCTCCTCCTCCTCCTCCTCCTCCTCCTCCTCCTCCTCCTCCTCCTCTTCCTCCTCCTCCTTCTCCTCCTAGAAAATATGTCTGCTTTGCAGAATTTTCTCCTACCATTCCTCCCCATTTTGTGGCAGCTTCCTTTTGCTCCCACAACATCTAAGAATAAAATATTTGATCCAAAGTATGACGAGGCCGATAAGATATTAGCCAGGTTGTTGCCACTGTTCCTTGCCACAGTATCCGAGGAAACAGGAAACAATTGCATTACAGATAGTCCTCGACTTACAACGGTTCATTTAGCGACCGTTTAAAGTTACCACGGCATTGAGACAAGTGACTTAGGACCAGCCACACAGTCACGCGATCAAACTTGAAATGTTCGGCCATTCATATTTAGGACGTCTGTAGTTTCCCAGAGTCACATGATCCCCTTTTGCGACCTTTTGACGAGCAAACCCAATGGGGAAGCCAGATTCACTTAACAACCATGTTGCTAACTTAACGGTCATTAAATAAGCGGTTGTAAGTCGAGGACTACCTGTATTGAAACGGCTGAAATAAAAAAGAAGAAACAAGTTGTAATAATCTGTAATTGTCCCTATCTCAGGAGGAACAGGATAAGAAACTCATCCCCTTCATTGAAGGACCCCATAATTCCTTGGAGGGTGGAGTCTGGGAAGCTGAATAGAGCCTCCAGAGTGTTTGAATGACCAGATGCCTTTCCTGTTGCCAATGCGGAGTTGTATTCAGCAGATATATTCTCAGGGTGCCCAGAGAGAGAAATATCTGCCTCTACCTAGGATCAAACTCACAGCCTCCTGATGGTGAGGCGAGAGCTCTACCTCTAGGCCACCGCACCACTCCAGATAGGGGCAATTGGATTTGCTAAATATGTTTCTTTCTAAATGCACTTCTAAAATGTGCTGGACAAGCAACGACGTTGTAGCAACTTCTGCTTTTTATCTATTTTCATACAAAAGGCTTTTTACTTACTTGTGTAACCCCATAAACCAGAGGTGTCCAAACTTGGGAACTTTTAAGACTTGTGGACTTCAGCTCCCAGCTGGGGAATTCTGGGAGTTGAAGTCCACAAGTCTTAAAAGTTCCCAAGTTTGGACACCTCTGCCATAAACCAAATGAAGTATAAAAGCATGCTGAATAGATCGTTTGGGGTTCTTACAGTTTTATGGGAGGGCCCACCTTAATCCAGATGTGAATAAAGGTGTGACTTAGAGAGATTTGAATTTTGCTGCTGGTTCGTGCTGGACCATCCCTAGATTTCCTGCTTGAGAGTAAGCCAAAGTCAATTATTTCATTGTCCTGTATTCTAGATCCGTAGAGTAGGGCATGACTTTGCTCTGAGTGACATTCCTTCAGATATGTGAAGAGTGCAGCCTTGGGATTTCTCGACGTTAGACATTCTCAGTTCATCCGATTTCTTTGCAGAGGCGATAGTTTCTAGGCCCTGGGTGATTCTTGCTGCCCTCCTCTTAGACCTTTTCCAAAACGTTTTGGGCATCCCTTGGGACAGAGTCTAACCAGAATGAGAATAAAGTAAAATGTAACTTCCTGTGATTTAGAAATGATCCTTTATTGGATGAAATAAAAAATGCCATCTTTGTTTTCAAGCCATCTCACCTAATGGCTCATTGCTCTTAATTGCTCATCCCAGATCTAATTCAGAAGGACTGTTCTGTTCTGCTCTGCTCTGCACTGCTCTATTCTACTCTATTTTACTGTCCACTCCACTCCACTCCACTCCTTTCCATTCACTCTATCCCATTCCATTTTTCCCTGTTGTTCTGTTTCATTATTTTACTCCACTCTACTCTTTCCTTTTTTGTTCTGTTCCATTCTATTATTCTAGTCCAGTTCAGTCCAGTCCAATTGATTCTATTCTATTCTATTCTATTCTATTCCACTCTACTTCTATAGCCCTGTTATTCTATTCTATTCTACTCTTCTCTCCTCCATTCCACTCCACTCCACTTCTATAGCCCTGTTATTGTATTGTATTGTATTGCATTGTATTGTATTGTATTGTATTGTATTGTAATGTATTCTACTCTACTCTACTCTACTCTACTCTACTCTACTCTACTTTACGCTACTCTACTCTACTCTACTCTACTCCACTCCACTCCACTCCACTCCACTCCACTCCACTCCACTCCACTTCTATAGCTCTGTTATTCTATTCTATTCTATTCTATTCTATTCTATTCTATTCTATTCTATTCTATTCTATTCTATTCTATTCTATTCTACTCTACTCTACTCTTCTCTACTCTACTCTACTCTACCCTACTCTACTCTACTCTATTCTCCTCTATTCTATTCTATTCTATTCTATTCTATTCTATTCCACTCCACTCCACTCCACTCCACTCCACTTCTATAGCCCTGTTATTCTATTCTATTCTATTCTATTCTATTCTATTCTATTCTATTCTATTCTATTCTATTCTATTCCACTCTACTTCTATAGCCCTGTTATTCTATTCTATTCTACTCTTCTCTCCTCCATTCCACTCCACTCCACTTCTATAGCCCTGTTATTGTATTGTATTGTATTGTATTGTAATGTATTCTACTCTACTCTACTCTACTCTACTCTACTCTACTTTACTCTACTCTACTCTACTCTACTCTACTCTACTCTACTCTACTCTACTCCACTCCACTCCACTCCACTCCACTCCACTCCACTCCACTTCTATAGCTCTGTTATTCTATTCTATTCTATTCTATTCTATTCTATTCTATTCTATTCTATTCTACTCTACTCTTCTCTACTCTACCCTACCCTACTCTACTCTATTCTCTTCTCTTCTCTTCTATTCTATTCTATTCTATTCTATTCTATTCTATTCCACTCCACTCCACTCCACTCCACTTCTATAGCCCTGTTATTCTGTTCTATTCTATTCTATTCTATTCCATTCCATTCCATTCCATTCCATTCCATTCCACTCCACTCCACTCCACTCCACTCCACTCCACTCCACTTCTATAGCCCTGTTATTCTATTCCATTCTGATGGCCTTTTTCAGATTTGAAAAGATCTCTGACCCCAGCTTCATCTGAATCTTATCTGCATATTTAGGGAGACTACATAAACAAAGGGAGTAGGTATCCGTAGCCCTACCTCACAGGTAATTTTTTCCGCTCTTTTCCTATAGGTTTTAATTTCATTGGGGGTTTTCTTGAGAAGGATTCATTTGTTATGTTCACTGGGCTTGTCTTAAATTTCTCTTAGATTTATAATTCACTAGCGGGATACCCGTGCTTTGCAACAAAACTACGGGATCAGGCTAGACAGGAGAAATTCAGTTTACAACCTGTTGGCTCAGTGGTGGTCTGTGATTGAAACACATAAGGGACTATCACCTTGAATCTGGAAGCAGATCCATAGGTGGAAGGTGTAGACATTTTTGTGAGGTACCAAAATGTACTGTAAGGTACTAAGTTCTCCTTAGGACTGTAAGGAGGCCCAGACCGCTCCTAAGTGAAGGAGTGGAACGTCTGCCAGTTTGAACTGAGGTAATGGAATGTGAGGCAAGTGGAACAGAGTTCTTTTCAGGTGGGAAGGGGGAGTAGAATGTCTAACTCCTTAGCATCGGAGCATGTTACTATCAGGAAACTGGCAGTTGGAACAGAGCTCTTTTCAGGTGGGGAGGGGGAGTAGAACTCCTTAGCATCAGAGCATGTTAATTACTGTATAAGAAATACTAATGATCTGATTTTCATTTCAACAAATCCTTTCTTAGTGAGCACCTAGAAGATAAGAGGAACATACAAGCCAAATTTCAAGTTTGTAGGCTTTATGGTCCTGGAGACTTTGCGATGAGTGAGTGTCTTTTATTATAAATCATTATAAATCATCAGTGAAAGTCAAGGCTATTGTTATATTTGATGCAGTATACTTCCCTGTCACATTAGTCTCAGTGTAGATAGGGACTAAAAAGAAAACAAACCATGACATACACAGTCGGTCCCTCATGTAATCTCTAATGCAATAGATCTTTCCATAAGCCTTCTGCTCAATTCATTACAAGCAGAGGGGGGGGGGGAACCACACTGATAACTTGGAAAAGAACAACAATGTTTAACACCGTTGAGAAAAATGTATCCTTTGCCAAAACAGGGTGAGGAGGAGGAGGAGGAGGAGAAGGAGGAGGAGGAGGAGGAGGAGGAGGAGGAGAAGAAGAAGAAGAAGAAGAAGAAGAAGAGGAGGAGGAGGAGGAGGAGGAGGAGGAGGAGGAGGAGCAGGAGCAGGAGGAGCAGGAGGAGGAGAAAAAGAAGGGAAGAAGGAGAAGAAGAAGAGGAGGAGGGGGAGAAGAAGAAGAAGAAGAAGAGGAGGAGGAGGAGGAGGAGGAGGAGGAGGAGGAGAAAAAGAAGGGAAGAAGGAGAAGAAGAAGAGGAGGAGGAGGGGGGAGAAGAAGAAGAAGAAGAAGAGGAGGAGGAGGAGCAGGAGCAGGAGGATGAGCAGGAGCAGGAGGAGCAGGAGGAGGAGAAAAAGAAGAGGAAGAAGGAGAAGAAGAAGAGGAGGAGGAGGGGGGAGAAGAAGGAGGAGGAGGAGGAGGAGGAGGAGGAGAAGAAGAAGAAGAAGAAGAAGAAGAAGAAGAAGAAGAAGAAGAAGAAGAAGAAGAAATTGAAATTGTTTTTTGATGATTGAGCTATAGATTAATTGATGAGGAAAATATAGCATGTCACCCGACTTCAACCAAGCATGACAACATCTTGAAGATCTCTCCCCGCTTACCAAACAAAAGTCAATGGGTGTCCCGCACCAATAAATTACACATCTGTCGCTCCTTAAATTGATAAATCAGCACTCCAGCTGTCCAGTTGTATTGAGCGACAGCTCAAATGAATTTCAGGCAGGCTGTTGGAGCAAAGGGGAGGTCAAACGCCCCCTGGTTGCATTCCGGTTGTAAACCCTAGAAGGTCTTACTTGTCTGGTTAAAAAAAACCACTAATAATATTAGCAATTTATCATACTTTGCTGCCCAGATCTTTCGTTGGCTACTTAATCAAGCATTGTGTAGTATGTCTTCACTAAATGTACTTGAGATGGTATAGACTGCAGAGGTGAGATTCAGCTGATTCTGACCAGTTCTAGTGAACTGGTAGCAGAAATTGTGAGTAGTTTGAAGAACCATCAAATACCACCTCTGGTTGATTGGCTGGATCTTCTTTTGTTTCCTTGCACAGGAGAACAGAGTTGGAAAGCAGGGTAGTGGGGTGGGGTAGGAGTGGAGATTTTGCAGTATCCTTCCCCTGGAGTGGGGAGGGAATGGGGATGTTGCAGTATCCTTCCCCTGGAGTGGGGTGGGAATAGAGATTTTGCAGTATTTGCAGAATCCTTCCCCTGGAGTGAAGAGGGAATGGAGATTTTGCAGAATCCTTCCCCTGGAGTGGGGAGGGAATGGGGATGTTGCAGTATCCTTCCCCTGGAGTGGGGTGGGAATAGAGATTTTGCAGTATTTGCAGAATCCTTCCCCTGGAGTGAAGAGGGAATGGAGATTTTGCAGAATCCTTCCCCTGGAGTGGGGAGGGAATGGGGATGTTGCAGTAACCTTCCCCTGGAGTGGGGTGGGAATAGAGATTTTGCAGTATTTGCAGTATCCTTCCCCTGGAGTGGAGAGGGAATGGAGATTTTGCAGTATCCTTCCCCTGGAGTGGGGAGGGAATGGAGATTTTGCAGTATCCTTTCCCTGGAGTGAAGAGGGAATGGGGATTTTGCTGTATCCTTCCCCTGGAGTGGGGAGGGATTGGGGATTTTGCAGTATCCTTCCCCTGGAGTGGGGAGGGAATGGAGATTTTGCAGCATCCTTCCTCTGGAGTGGGGAGGGATTGGGGATTTTGCAGTATCCTTCCCCTGGAGTGGGGAGGGAATGGAGATTTTGCAGCATCCTTCCCCTGGAGTGGAGAGGGAATGGAGATTTTGCAGTATCCTTCCCCTGGAGTGGGGAGGGAATGGAGATTTTGCAGTATCCTTCCCCTGGAGTGGGGAGGGAATTTAGATGTTGCAGTATATTCTTAAATCCCCCTTCCATAGCAATAGACCAGGGGTGTCAAGCTCAATTTCTTCAAGGGCCCGATCAGCATTGTAGCTCTCCTCTGTGGACCGGCCGGGTGGGGTGGGGGGAGAAGACAGCCTGGATGGCCTCCTGCCGCATTTTGCCAGCCAAAAAGGGGACATGGGGGGCATTGTGGCCAGCAAAATGCTGCAGTGGGCTATCCAGGCCCAAAATGGGTTGCATGCTCCCCCGTGCCCCGTTTTGGCTAGCAAAGTGCTTCAGGAAGCTGTCCAGGCTGAAAATGGGCCACGCGGGAGCTGCACATCCCCCCGTGCCCCGTTTTGGCTGCCAGAGGCACCATGGGCTGGTCTTTGGCTATTTCCAGGCCAACCCTGCTGGCCAGATTTAAGCACCCCGTGGGTCAGATCTGACCCACGGACAGTGGTGAAATTCAATTTTTGTTACTACCGGTTCTGTGGGCATGGCTTGGTGGGCATGGCAGGAGAAGAATGCTGCAAAATCTCCATTCCACCCTACTCCAGGGCAATGATACTGTAAAATCTCCATTCTTACCCCACTCTGGGGCCAGCCAGAGGTGGCATTTGCTGGTTCTCCGAACTACTCAAAATTTCCGCCACCGGTTCTCCAGAACCTGTCAGAACCTGCTGGATTTCACGCCTGCCCGCGGGCCTTGAGTTTGATACCCCTGCAATGGACAACTTTAGGATGAAAAGGGCTTTCAACTTTAGGATGAAAAAAGCAAACATTAAAAGAAGCACACAAATAAGAGGAAACAAATGAATTGGTGGGAACAAAGCCATTCTTTCCATTCTTGATCAGCGGCTTTGTTTGCTTATCTGTTTGTTTGTTTGTTTTCATGAATAGATGTGCTCCTTTTGTGAACAACAACAGGATGTGGCTTGTGTATTAACAACAGAGACGGGCTCCGTTCTTGTTCTATTGAAATCCGGACTGAAAACATCTGGCTAAGGGACGCTCTTCTTCCAATTTGCTACCAAGCATGTTACTTAATAGTAAAATAATAAGCAGGCGCAATCAGTAAGCAAGCAATGCAGGAAATGAGTATGTGCAGTTTGACAAAAAGAAGGACTAGGGATGGCATGAATGTAGGATTCCAATATTTGAGGGGCTGCACAAAGAAGAGAGGATCAACTTATTCTCCAAAGCACCCTGAAGGCAGGACAAGAAGCAAAAGGATGGAAAGTAATCAAGGAGAGAAGCAACCTGGAATTAAGGATAAATTTCCTGTCAGCCCCTTAGATATTGGAACATTTCTATCATGTCACCCCCTAGTCTTTCTTTTAATCAAACAAAGGTAAAGGTTCCCCTCGCACATATGTGCTAGTCCAGTGATGGTGAACCTTTTTTGGCTCGCGTGCCACAAGTGGGGGGAGCGTAGGGGGGTCGAGTGTGGGCGTGCCGCACCCATAATGCAACGCACGACCCCCCCAGTGTGCATGTGCGCACAACGCGCAACCCCCCATTTTACATTTTTTTGCCCTCCCCAGGCTCCAGGGGCTTTATAGGACCCTGGGGAGGGCGAAAAGAGCCTCCCCCGACCCCCCGGAGGCTCTCCAGAGGCTTCAGGGACTGTCTGGAGGCTTCCCTGAAGCCTTCGGAGCACTTAAAACCACCCTCCGAGCAAACCGGAAGTTCCGGGTTGCTCAGAGGGTGGTTTTAAGCGCTCCGAAGGCATCAGGGAAGCCTCGGACGGTCCCTGAAGCCTCCGGGGGGGGCTCTTTTCGCCCTCCCCAGGCTCCTATAAAGCCTCTGGAGCCTGGGGAAGGCGAAAAATAGCTTTTAAAAAGGTGAACTGAGCTGGCCAGCGCGCGCATGCGCCTCGTGTGCCCTGACAAATGGCTCTGCGTGCCACTTGTGGCACGCGTGCCATAGGTTCGCCATCACGGTGCTAGTCATTCCCGACTCTAGGGGGCGGTGCTCATCTCCGTTTCAAAGCCGAAGAGCCAGCGCTGTCCGAAGACGTCTGTGTGGTCATGTGGTCGGCATGACTAAATGCCGAAGGCACACGGAATGCTGCTACCTTCCCACCAAAGGTGGTCCCTATTTTTCTACTTGCATTTTTACATGCTTTCGAACTGCTAGGTTGGCAGAAGCTGAGACAAGTCACGGGAGCTCACTCCATTACGCAGCGCTAGGGATTCGAACTGCCGAACTTCTGACCCTTGTGATCGACAAGCTTAGCATCTTAGCCAGTTCATGCAACCATTCAAATGTGTTTGTCGTGGATGAAACCTTGGCAGCTATGCGCCTCTTCGTTTCAACTTGACATTAGAGTAAGGAGGGGAGGCGTTGTTTTCGAATGGGTCAGTTGGAGAAGCAAAACTTCTATGATTCAGTGGAAGACCACGTGAAAGCCTGGAGCCATTTCAAGGTCATTGCAACAGGTGTGGAGTTGAAGCAGACGGTTCCCATGGACTATGTGAAAGGTTGGGGATTTGGCTGGGAAAACAGTTGTTTAATTCTATGAACTGGTGTTTGGGAATCTCAGAGTTAGTTTTGCCTCGATATTACCATGCAGTATATTCAATAAATGGTAAGATTTTCGGAAATGAAATGATCCTGGAGTTTTATTTGGATTCTCGAATTGAATGTTGACAGTATTAGCCTCTGGTCCTCTAATCATTCCTCTAATGCAATCCTTGGTTGTATAAACAGAGGCATAGACTCAAGATCATGTGAGGTCTTAGTACCACTTTACAAAACCCTTGTAAGGACACACACCTGGATTATTGCAACCAATGTTGGTTACCGTACTACAAAAAAGATGTTGAGACTTTGGGAAAAGTTCAGCGCAGAGCAACTAAGGCAGGGGTGTCCAAACTTGGGAACTTTAAGACTTGTGGACTTCAACTCCCAGAATTCCCCAGCCAGCATGGCTGGCTGGGGAATTCTGGGAGTTGAAGTCCACAAGTCTTAAAGTTCCCAAGTTTGGACACCCCTGAACTAAGGTGATCAAAGGTCTGGAGACTAAAACATATGAAGAACGGCTGCAGGAGTTGAGTTTGGCTAGTCTAGAAAAAAGAGGAATTAGGAGTGACAGGATAGCCATATTCCAGTATTTGAGGGGCTCCCACAAAGAAGAGGGGGTCAAATTATTCTCCCAAACACCAGAGGGCAGGACAAGAAATAATATGTTGGAAAGTGATCAAAGAGAAAAGCAGCCTGAAATTAAAGAAAAACTTCATAACAATCAACCAATGGAGCTGCTTGCCTTCAGGAGTTGTGGGTGCTTCATTGCTGGAGATTTTTCAGAAGAGACTGGACAGTCACTTGTCTGAGATTGTATAGTTCTACTGATATTCTATTCTATTCTATTCTATTCTATTCTATTCCATTCCATTCCATTCCTATTCCTATTCCTATTCCTATTCCTTATTCTATTCCTATTCCTATTCCTATTCCTATTCCTATTCCTTATTCTATTCTATTCTATTCCTAATTCTATTCCTGATTCTATTCTATTCTAATTCCCTATTCTATTCCTATTCCTTATTCTATTCTATTCCTATTCCTTATTCTATTTCTATTTCTATTCCTATTCCTTATTCTATTCTATTCTATTCTATTCTATTCTATTCTATTCTATCCCTATTCCTTATTCTATTTTATTTCTATTCCTTATTCTATTCTATTCCTATTCTATTCCTATTCTATTCTTATTCATATTCTTATTCCTATTCCTATTCCTATTCCTTATTCTATTCTATTCTATTTCTATTTCTATTCCCTATTCTAGTCTATTCCTATTCCTATTCCTATTCCTATTCCTATTCCTTATTCTATTCTATTCTATTTCTATTCCCTATTCTAGTCTATTCCTATTCCTATTCCTATTCCTATTCCTATTCCTAATTCTATTCCTATCCTATCCTATCCTATCCTATCCTATCCTATCCTATCCTATCCTATCCTAATCATCTTTGTTGCTGTTCTCTGCACTCTTTCCACTGTCTTAACTGGAGATAACCATTCTTTGATTGCCACAAATAATATTTCTGTGTTTGTTTGTTTGTTTTAACAAAAAAACACCCCACCTCGAATATCATTTGCATGCCCACCCAGGTGACTTTACATTTTATGAAATGTATTCCATTCATCTCCCATTCTTCAGCCAGGAGCTCAAGACGGTCCTCATACGCAGACATGAACCCCTGAGCTATGCATTGTAGGCTGTGAGTGAACTGATTTCTCCAAACTTTTTTGATCTCCTTTTTTTTAACCCTCTTTTATTTTCGCCTGCATTGATCAGCTGTTCTTCTCCCCCGAACAGGAGTAGGATGAAGTCAAAAAAGGTCAAGGCATCAATCAGAAAGAGAATCACCACCTCACCAAAGCGGACACCTTGGCGGAAGTTGCTCCAGGCGCTGAGTTTTGATGCTTTCTGCAGCATAGCCTGGAGGGAGCTTTTGTAAATAGGATGTCTATTGCTATTTTATTGGGGAAGTGCAAAGAAATAGAAGCGTGGCGGCGTCTGTAACATCTCTACTTTGTTATTAGTCTTCAGAAGATACAAGGACAGGACAAGTTGTATTCTCTGTTTAAAAGGGGGGGCCTTTGGCAAATACACAATGACCTTTATGTTCCTCATGGCAGCTCTTCTCAATGGCCTATTTTTAGCACTCAGAAATGCCCTGCAGGTTGAAACTAACAGAATGCTATGAGTGACAGTTTACAGACAGACATACAGAGAGTGAGAAAGGGAGATAGAAAGAGAGAGGGGGGGGGGGAGAGAATGAAAGAGAAAGAAAGAAAGCAAAAGAGAAAGAGGGAGAGAGTGAAAAAAAGAAAGTGTGAGAGACAGTGAAAGAGAAAGAAAGAAAGAGGGATAAAAGAAAATGTGAAAGAGTGAGTGACAGAGAAAGAGAGAGTCAAAGAGAAGGAAAAAGAGAGAGAGTGAAAGAGAAAGAGTGAGAGTGAAAAAAGAGAGAGTGTGTGAGAGAGAATGTCAGAGAGACAGTGAGAGAGAGTGGGTGAAAGAGTAAGAGATTGCGTGATGGAGGAAGAGAGGGAGAGAAAGTGAAAGAGTGAAAGAAAGAAAGAAAGAAAGAAAGAGAAAAAGAGAGTGAAAGAGGGAGAGGGTGAAAAAAAGAGAGAAAGAGAGTGTGAGAAAATGTCAGAGAAGCAGTGAAAGAAAGAAAGAGAAAGAGTGAGTGACAGAGGAAGAGAGTCAAAAAGTCAAAGAGAAAGAGAGTGAAAGAAAGAGAGAGCGAGAGAGTGAAAAAGAGAGAAAGAGAGTGTCAGAGAGTGTCAGAGAGACAATGAGTGAGAGAGAAAGAGATAGAGGGTAAAAGAGAAAATGAAAGAGAAAGAGAGTGAGAGATGGGGGAGAGAGGGTGAAAGAGTGAATGAAAGAATGAAAGAATGAAAGAGAAAAAGAGAGCGTGAAAGGGAGGGAGAGAGTGAAAAAGAGAGCGAGAAAGAGAGTGTTTGGGAATGTCAGAGAGACAGTGAAAGAGAGAGAGAGATGGTAAAAGAGAAAGAGTAAGTGAAAGAAAAAGAGAGAAAGAGTGAAAGAGAAAGTGGGGAAATGGGAGAGAGAGTGAAAGAGAGAAAGAGAAAGAGACAAGAGGAGAAGAAGAAGAGGAGGAGGAGGAGGGAGACTTGATCACACCTCACATATTTTCCTACTGTGATTTTAAAGTCCTCCTTTTGCCCTCCACTGACTTCAAGGGCAAGTATTTGTTTTGGCTGGTGAATTGCGTTACAGGTGAAGTCTCATCAGTTCATTAGTTACTTTTGCAAAAGAAAAAAAAATGCTGCCTCGATTGTCTCTATTGAGACCTTGAGATCACCCTGAAAGGACTCCAGTGTGTCCTAAAGCTACTTTTTACAGAAACCACACAATAGCGCAGTGACGACTAACCCTTGCCCTGTAAACAGAAGGTTGTCGTGATACTTTTTCCCACTACCACTTTTGTTTTTCCCTGCATCACTACTTTTCTCTGCGCTATTTAAAATAAGTCCAGTCAAATACCATCCATCTATTGTACTGTATATGACTGGGAAAATGATGAAACCCGGTCCATCAGTGGTGGGATTCAATTTTTTTAGAACCTATTCTGTAGGTGTGGCCTGTTTTGTGGGAGTGGCTTGGTGGTCATGTGACCGGGTGGGAGTAGCTTGGCAGTCATGTGACTGAGTAGGAGTGGCTTGGCAGTTATGTGACTGGGTGGGAGTGGCCAAGTCGATGTCACTGAATTCTTTGCCCCAAAGAATGACCTACAAAAAGAAGATACAAAAAAAGGAAATTTATTATTTTCTGCACTTACTACTTAAATAAGAATAAAATAAGTGCACAAAACAATAAAATAGCTACTAACAGAGGAAATATGGCTGTCCTTGCCGGTCTTCAACATTACTGACCACCTTACACACTTCCAGCCCCTCTGCCTCTTCCCTCTTCCCGAACATCCTCCCCCCCCCCAAGCCACTCACCAGTTCTTTCTTCTTCTGGTTTTCTTCTGAGAACTTTTCGGCAGCATGTAAGCGGGGTGAGTGAAAGAGTGAACGAGGGGAGGGAGCGTTCTGGTACAGGGCCTCCTGACCAACGGGTACAGGAAGGCACACTGAATTTCACCATCTAGTACTCCTGTACCAGTCCATACCGGTTGAAACCCACCCCTGCTGTCCATCTAGCTGTTTGAAGGCATGCATGTGCGAGTAGATCAAAAGGTACCACTCCTGTGGGAAAGTAACATCATTCTGTGCTCCTCTGCATATGGTCATACGTTTCTGGTCCATTGCTTCTTGTCCTGCCTTCAGATGCTTTGGAGAATACATTGACCCCCTCTTCCTTGTGGCAGCCCCTACAATACTGGAAGACTGCTATCATGTCACCCCTCGTCCTTCTTTTCATTAAAGGAGACATACCCAATTCCTGCAACCGTTCTTCATATGGTTTAGCCTTCACTCCCCTGATCATCTCTGTTGCTTTTCTCTGCACTCTTCCCAGCCTCTCAACATCTCTTTTGTATCATGGCAACCAAAATGGGATGCAATAGTCCAAGTGTGGTCTTACCAAGGCATTATAAAGTGGTATTAACACGTCATGTGATCTTGATTCTATCCTTCTGCTAAAGCACAGACACAGAGAAGGCTGTCCTAGACAAATGTCTTTATCTTCCGTTTTTGTTTCCTGTCCATGAATAGCTGTCTGAAAGTGGCACTACTCTACCCTCTCCTTCAACATGTTTTCGGGCAGCTTCCCCTGACATTGGAATCTTTGTTTAATGTCACTGATGCAACTGGTGTTTATATATGTAGGTATATTTTGACTGCCTTGTTACCAGCCTATTTATTGCTCAACCTGATCTATGGATGTGGGGTCTGTTTGCAGCTTAGAGCCACCAGCAATTGGAGTGGGGTATACATTCCAGTAAATAAATAAAAGAAATCAACAGATGTTCCCCAGCAGAAATCTATCCTCAGGCTCCAACAGAATGCCAATGGAAAGCATTATGTCACCAGTGTGCCAGACGAAGCCTTCCAAATGTTGCTGGATTTGTATTCAGCTGGTCATGAATGAGGATCAAGCACCTAATGTAAGACTCAATCCTTCCTTCCTTCCTTCCTTCCTTCCTTCCTTCCTTCCTTCCTTCCTTCCTTCCTTCCTTCCTTCCTCTTCTGTCCTTCCCTTCCTCCAATTATTTTTCCTTTCCTTTCGTTTCCTTTCCACTCCTCTCCTCCCCTTCCTCCCCTCTATTTTCCTTCCTTTCTTCCTTCCTTCCTCCTCTTCTGCCCTGCCCTATCTCCAATCATTTTTCCTTTCATTTTGTTTCCTTTCCTTTCCTTATCTTTCCTTTCCTCTCCTCCCCTTCCTCCCCTCTATTTTCCTTCCTTCCTTCCTTCTCTTCTGTGCTTCCCTTCCTCCACTCCTTTTTCCTTCCCTTTCCTTCCCTTTCCTTACCTTTCTTTTCCTCTCCTCCCCTTCCTCCCCTCTATTTTCCTTCCTTGCTTGCTTCCTCCTCTTCTGTCCTTCCCTTCCTCCATTCCTTTTTCCTTTCCTTATCTTTCTTTATCTTTCATTTCCTTTCCTCTCCTTCCTCCCCTCTATTTTCCTTCCTTCCTTCCTCCTCTTCTGTCCTCTTCTTCCTCCACTCCTTTTTCCTTTCCTTTCCACTACTCCCCTTCCCTCCCTCCATTCTGTTTTCCTTTCCTCTCCTCTCTCCACTCTATTTTCCTTTCCTTTCCTTCCCTCCCCTTCCCCTTCCTCCCCTCCCTTTCTCTTCCCTTCCCTATAGCATCACTGCAGTTTGCACTGTGTGATTTGAATCTCAAACTAGGCAACCCTTCTGCTGCTCGGTCAAAAGAAGGGCTCCCAATTTCCTTCTTATTAGAAGGCAGGAAAGGAAGCTTGCCTGCTGTCGGCCCAGCGGAGCAGCCTATCCTCGAGGCTAGCATTGGTAGCTTGTTCCATAAGAGTCAGAAACCATGGCTCACGGCAGGCTTCCGGGAGAGACGAAGCAGGAAGATTTCATGGAGAGGAGAAGAAATGGAACGCAATGGGTGGGAAGAAAACGAAACTCAATAAGTAGGGGAAAAAATGAGGCTGGAGATGAAACAGGCAGGAGAGCTAGCTTCATTTTTGTTTATTGTGCGCTGGGCTTTATCCATACTCCATCGCGACGTGTTTTCATTTTTAGTTCTTTTCTTTTCTTTTTTTGCATTTGGTTTGATCGTGGCCCATGCCGATGCCGTTTCATGCTTCAGGTGTTTAAAGTGGCTCATTTGAAAGATGTCCACTGGGCCTCCATCTTTTCACTGCTCCAAGAGGCTTTTCACACTTCGCCTCTCCCTGCTGGATTTCTTTTACACTCGAAGGCGCTTTCCTCAAGTGAGCTGGAAGCAGGATTTCTCCGTGAGATTTCTCGCCACGTTGGTGCTGAGGCGAAAAAAAAAAGGAAAAAAAAAGAGAGAGAGGGTGGAGGTTGGTTCTCCGAGCTTGTGGGGGGTGGTTTCTGAACGTTTTGCTACCAGGCTAGGTAACATCATCAGCACAGTTTAAGGGGATGTCAGTGCTGGTATTATGGTCTGCCAGCGGCCTGCGGAGCTGGCAGCAGATTCGGAGAGTGTGGAGGTTGGGGAGGAACATGGGCCAGTCCTGGAGTCTGGGAAAGGCTCTGATGAAGGCTCTGCGTCGGAGGCAGAGAGGGAGCTAGACAGCAGTGAGGCAGAGGAACAGCTGGAGCCTGTTCCCAGTGTGCGCATGCGCAGAGCTGCCAGAAGACAAGAAGAACTAAGAAAGCAGGGTTGACTCAGGAGTAAAGCCACACCTTGGAGGTGATTGGCCCCTCCCATAGGAAACAATAGAGGAACGAATGGGGAGTGGGCTTTTGCAGGAAACAATTTGTTTATCGTTCTGGAAAGTTCTGTTGGTGGGAAACTCTGTGCCAAGTTTTGCTTTGCTCTGGGTTTGGGCACTAGATATCTGGCAGCAATCCTCACGAGATAAGGTGCGTGTGGATAAACATTCCTCTGAAAGACTGTTTGTTAAAGCCTTGCTGACTGTGAATGAAAGGAATTCACAGTCGTGTAAATAAAAGAGGTTTTGTTGGGACTAAGACTTTGCTTTTGATTTCTAAGGAAGCCTGGATCGGAACACCTGGTGTTCTTTTCTGCATGTGTGAAGTGAGGGTCTTGTGATGGGTCAGGTGTGAGTCATCAGTGACTTGAGGATGAGGGTTTGTTCTCTGAGCTTCGGAGTTGATTTCTGAACATTTTGTTACCAGGCTAGGTAACATCATCAGCACACTTTAGGGGGGATGTCAGTGTCCGTATCAGGACTTCAGGGGTGGGTATGTCAAGTGAGGGTCTTGTGATGGGTCAGGACTGAGTCACCAGTGAGTCTTGGAATGAGTCTTGTGACCCTTACTGTTCAACAGTTATCAGCTGCCTTTGGAATCGGATATCAGTGAAGCAGAAGAACAGCTGGAGCCTGTTCCCAGTGTGCTCATGCGCAGAGTTGCCAGACGAAGAGAACAGCCGAGGAACAAGGGCCGACTTAGGAGTAAGGCCACAGGTGGAGGGTGAATGGCCCCTCCCAGAGGAAATAAAAGAGGAGCGAAAGGGGAGTGGGCTTTTGCAGGAGACAATGAGTTCATTCCTTGCATTCTTGCCAAGTATTGCGGCGTCTGAAAGATATCGCCCTGGCCACTCTCCAAGGCTGATAAAGGTCGGTAATTGGGAACTATCTTGAAAGACTGTGGGAGAGGAAAGACTTTGTTGGAGAGGAATTCACTGTGCATTAAACAAAAGGGTTTTATTGGGATGAGGACTCAGCATTGTGCTGCTGGGGAAGCCTAGGTCAATTTGACCGCAATTTGACCCAGCATTTTGGTTTGGTTTGGTTTATTTGGATTTATATGCCGCCCTTCTCCAAAAGGACTCAGGGCGGCGTACAACATTAAAAAACACACATCTCAAAAGTTAAAAAAGATTAAATCCATTTCCAAAAAAACAAACCGATTTTTTTTAAAAAACAATACATTTAAAATAAGTTAAAATTAAAATTAACAGGCCAGGCCGGCTTGCTGGAAAAGCCAACTTTTTAGGGCGCGTCGGAAGGACCGGAGGTCAGGGATTATGCGGAGCTCCGGGGGCAGCTCATTCCAGAGGGAAGGCGCTCCCACAGAGAAGGCTCTCCCCCTGGGGGTCACCAGCCGACACTGCCTGGCCGACGGCACCCTGAGGAGTTTTCAAGAGAACTCAGAACGGAAAGTGTTTGGATATCAAAATCTAAGATTATTATTATTAGTAGTAGTAGTATTGGACTCAACTTCCTTTCCTTTCCTTCACCCCTCCCTCCCAAAAGGCAGACCAGTGTAAAAGAAAGCTGGTAGAAGAAGAGTTGAAGATTACGTTACACTTCAAAAAACTTTCTTTTGCTTTGCTTACAGTAAGCAAAAGACAGGCCTCTAGGGGAAATTTCACTGCCTATTGAAAATAATTGAATCTCATTATCAGGCGTTTGCTATGCCTCCATTTCATTTACTCTCAGTCGACCATTAAAGGGGGCTTTGGCTCCTCACAGTTGTGCTCAGTAAGTGGGCCTTCTGGGTCATTTTTAAAGAGGAGCACAAATTAAACTCTTCCTTTAGGGAGTCCAAAAAAAAACTTGGATCAAACCAGGAAGGACCCAATGTCAACATCCCTTCAGAAATGAATTTATTTATTTACTCTTGCATGAGTGAAACATAATTCGGGCTCCCAACTCTTAGCCAATGTTGCACTAGAGTGAATAAAAATAAAATCCGTAGAAGCTGTGAGGGAAGGAGAATTATTTGTTCCCGAAAGCAAAGAGGCTTGCTTATAGGGGTAGCTACAGAGCAAATGGGGTATAGAGAGATTGTTTTATAAGGGAGCTTGTCCTGGGTGTGGAACAGAGGTGGGATTCAGCCAGTTCTGAAAGGTTCTGGAGAACCTGTAGTGGAAATTTTGAGTAGTTCGGAGAACTGGCAAATAGGCTGGCCCCGCCCCTGCTGCCTCCCAGCTGATCTTCTTTTCTTGTCCTGAACAGGAGAAGGGAGCTGGGAAGCAGGTTAGTGGGGTGGGGAGGGAATGGAGATTTTGCAGTATCCTTCCCCTGAAGTGTGATGGAAATGGAGATTTTGCAGTATCCTTCCCCTGGATTGGAGAGTGAATTGAAATTTTGCAGTATCCTTCCCCTGAAGTGGGGTGGGAATGGAGATTGTGCAGTATCCTTCCCATGGAGTGGGGAGGGAATGGAGATTTTGCAGTATCCTTCCCCTGGAGTGGGGAGGGAATGGAGATTTTGCAGTATCCTTCCCATGGAGCTGGGAGGGAATGGAGATTTTGCAGTATCTTTCCCCTGGAGCTGGGAGGGAATGGAGATTTTGCAGTATCCTTCCCCTGGAGCTGGGAGGGAATGGAGATTTTGCAGTATCCTTCCCCTGGAGTGGGGAGGGAATGGAGATTTTGCAGTATCCTTCCCCTGGAGCTGGGAGGGAATGGAGATTTTGCAGTATCCTTCCCCTGGAGTGGGGAGGGAATGGAGATTTTGCAGTATCCTTCCCCTGGAGCTGGGAGGGAATGGAGATTTTGCAGTATCCTTCCCCTGGAGTGGGGTGGGAATGGAGATTTTGCAGTATCCTTCCCCTGGAATGGGGTGGGAATGGAGATTTTGCAGTATCCTTCCCCCAGGAGTGGGGAAGGAATGGAGATTTTGCAGTATCCTTCCCTCAGGAGTGGGGAAGGAATGGAGATTTTGCAGTATCCTTCCCTTCCCCGCCCACCAAGCCATGTCACACCTACCAAGCCACGTACACAGAACCAGTTGTAAAGAATTTTGAATCCCACCACTGGTATGGAAGTGTGTATGTGATGACACTTGAGGGGTGTGAATGTGTGTACATGTTGACCGTAGAGAAGGGGTTCACCAGGTGATGTGGATTGGGTCGCTTGGTTTGAACTGTGAGTCTTATAATTATGTTCACATTGTGTTATTTGAGTTTCGTGTGTTTGCTTGTGTATGTTTACAATTTGAAATAAGTGTTGAATTCTTGTATTTTAATGAGTTTAAAGGATTGGGAAGGCTGTAAAACAGTCACTTTACGGAGACCTGAGTCGGTTAACATGTGGTTTCCTATACAATATTTCAAACCCAGTTATAAAATTCATAAATTCTTCCCTCAAGATTCTTCATACGTGTTGATTCTGGACTTTTATCCAGGACTGAATTTTAACTTGGAGTCAACAATGAAGTATTAAAATGAGAGCGAAAAAACCACCACATTCCTTTCCTTTCCTTTCCCTGTTTTTCTTCTTCCTTTCCACTCTTCCTTTGCTTTCCCCTCTCCCCTTCCTCCTTTCCTTTCCATTCTCCCTTTTCTTTCCACTCTTCCTTTCCTTTCCTTTCTCTGTTTTTCTTCTCCCTTTCTTTTCTTCTTCTTCCCTTCCTCCTTTCCTTTCCTTTCTCCCTTTTCTTTCCACTCTTCCTTTCCTTTCCTTTCCCTGTTTTTCTTCTTCCTTTCCTTTCCTTTCTTTTCCTTATTTCTCCTTTCCTTTCCTTTCCCTGTTTTTCTTCTTCCTTTCCTTTCCTTTCCTTTCCTTTCCTTTCCTTTATTTTCCTTATGTCCCCTTTCCTTTCCCTGTTTTTCTTCTTCCTTTCCACTCTTCCTTTGCTTTCCCCTCTCCCCTTCCTCCTTTCCTTTCCATTCTCCCTTTTCTTTCCACTCTTCCTTTCCTTTCCTTTCTCTGTTTTTCTTCTCCCTTTCTTTTCTTCTTCTTCCCTTCCTCCTTTCCTTTCCTTTCTCCCTTTTCTTTCCACTCTTCCTTTCCTTTCCTTTCCCTGTTTTTCTTCTTCCTTTCCTTTCCTTTCTTTTCCTTATTTCTCCTTTCCTGTCCTTTCCCTGTTTTTCTTCTTCCTTTCCTTTCCTTTCTTTTCCTTTCCTTTCCTTTATTTTCCTTATGTCCCCTTTCCTTTCCCTGTTTTTCTTCTTCCTTTCCACTCTTCCTTTGCTTTCCCCTCTCCCCTTCCTCCTTTCCTTTCCATTCTCCCTTTTCTTTCCACTCTTCCTTTCCTTTCCTTTCTCTGTTTTTCTTCTCCCTTTCTTTTCTTCTTCTTCCCTTCCTCCTTTCCTTTCCTTTCTCCCTTTCCTCTCTCCTTTTCCTTTCCTTTCCTTTCTCTGTTTTTCTTCTCCCTTTCCTTTCCTCCTCTTCCCTTCCTCCTTTCCTTTCCTTTCCATTCCTTCCCTTCCCTTCCCTTCCCTCCCCTTCCTTCTTTCCTCAGATGACTTCTGAAGTCCCTTCTTTTTCTATCAATCTGTAAGATTTTCCCAGCCCCACATTAATTACAGTGTCACATTAGCAGGGGGTGGAATCTGCTAAAAGTGCTGCAAAGTGGAAGTCAATTCTCCTTCCAGGAAGAAGAATAAGACTAAAAGGCTCCTAAGCATCATGAAAGATAATCCTGCTTCTGATCTTTACACCTTGAGCACCCTCATATCTTTCTCCCAAGAGTCCAGGTTTCAAGTTTAAAAGTAAAGGTAACGGTTCCCCTTGCACATATGTGCTAGTCGTTCCTGACTCTAGGGAGCGGTGCTCATCTCCGTTTCTAAAAGATCCAGCGCTGTCCGAAGACATCTCTGTGGTCATGTGGCCGGGATGACTCAACACTGAAGGCACACCATTTAAAAATTTATACCAAATTTACAAAGTTTTAAAATCTCTTTTCTTAATCATTGCTTACAATTTATATCCAATTTCCCTTTAATCCTGTCAATGCAAATTATTACATTATCATCATTATCAGTCATTTATTTAATGATAGTTTGACTAAGTGCTCATCTCCATTTCCGAAGAGCCAGCGCTGTCCGAAGACGTCTCCGTGGTCATGTGGACGGCATGATTAAACGCCGAAGATGCATGGAACGCTGTTGCCTTCCCACCAAAGGTGGTTCCTATTTTTCTATTTGCATTTTTTACGTGCTTTTGAACTGCTAGGTTGGCAGAAGCTGAGACAAGTAACAGGAGCTCACTCTGTTACGCGGCGCTAGGGATTCGAACCGCTGAACTGCCGACCTTTCTGATCGACAAGCTCAGCGCCTTAGCCACTGAGCCACCGCGTCCCTATTGAAACACCGCGTTTCAAGTTTAGGGTCTAGTAAATTTAAATCCAGGGGTTTGGTTGGGAAGTAAGCCCCATTGTAAGGATCCGGTTTTCTTAAAGACGGCAATCGGTAGAAATCTCCATAAATTGCCCCAGGCACTCACTCACCTGAGACTTTTAAAAAAGATCCTAACAATTCCTGTGGCATCTCACAGCAGTGCCTGCTTCTTTGATAAGGCTTAGCATACTACACACTTAAGAAGACCTCTTTTTCAAAGGAAAAATGCTGGGGGTTTAGTAGAAGGGGAGGGTTAGAGAAACACTTGGAATTTCTCTCTTCCCGTCACTCAGGGAATAAAGAAGATATATCCTGTTGATTAAAAGAGGGTTAGCTGGATTCCATGTTAGGAAAGAAAAGGTCATTTTCTGCAAGGTTTGTTTTGCTTTTTAAACAGTGACATGGTCCACCTGTGCAAATGTTCTGCGGGCCAAGATGCCCCAGAATTGATTGGGTAAGAACCCTGCCCAGAGTCTGGGATTTTAATCCTTGATTTGGGGAGAGGTTATCAGTGGAAATGTCTGGTTAAAATGTCTGTTAAGGATCATTAACAAACCATCCTCTTCTTCTTTGCCTTAAGAGAAGGGAGGGTGGGTGGGTGGGAGGAAGGAAGGTAGGAAGGAAGGAAGGAATTAAGAGGGGAAATGGAAGGTAAGTAGTTGGGGAAGGAAAGACGGAAGAGGGAAAATAGGAAGGTAGGTAGGTGAGAAGGAAGGAATTAAGAGGAAAAATTGAAGGTAGGTAGGTAGGTAGGAAGGAAGGAAGGAAGGAAGGAAGGAAGGAAGGAAGGAAGGAAGGAAGGAATTAAGAGGGAACACAGGAAGGTAGATAGGTGGGAAAGAAGGAAGGAATTAAGAGGGAAATTAGGACGGTAGGTGGGAAGGAAGGAAGGAATTAAGAGGGAACATAAGGTAGGAAAGAAGGAAGGAGGGAGGGAAGGAATGAAAAGGGAACATAAGAAGGTAGATGGGAAGAAAGGAAAGAATTAAGAGGGAAGAATGGAAGGTAGGTAGGTAGGAAGGAAGGAAGGAATTAAGAGGAAACATAGGAAGGTAGGTGGGAAGGAAGGAATTAAGAGGAATCATAAGGTAGGAAGGAAGGAAGGAAGGAGGGAGGGAAGGAAAGAAAAAGAAGGAAAGAAAGAAGGAATTAAGAGGGAAAATAGGAAGATAGGTAGGTGGGAAGGAAGGAAGGAAGGAAGTTATTAAGAGGGAGAATGGAAGGTAGGTAGGTAGGTAGGTAGGTAGGAAAGCAAGCAAGCAAGCCAAGGAAGGAAGGAAGGAAGGAAGGAAGGAAGGAAGAAATTAAGAAGGAGCATAAGAAGGTAGGTGGGAAGGAAGGAAGGAATTAAGAGGGAGAATGGAAGGTAGGTAGGTAGATAGGAAAGGAAGGAAGGAAAGAGTTTCCAACATAAAATGCCATGGCAAGAATCAGAGGTTGCCCTGATCTCAAGAACATACATATTTCAGGCCCTCTTTATCTGGACTAGTGAGTAGATGGCTTCTCTTTGTGTTCCCTTCTTGTTACTGTTGAATGATGTTGTGAACGAAGTTTCTGCTTGGTCGGTTGACGTTACAGGTCATTATAGACACGGCACAGTAAAGATAAGAAACTGCTTGGTGGCTCCCCCCCCCCCCCTAAAATGTGATACCGGCGCTTATCTTACCATGATTTCATCGGTGTCTGAGTGTGGAGTCGCTCGATACCCTCTTTGTAGCCAATAATATGTCCGTAATTTGAATCTTTTCATTTCTACGACATCAACACAGGGTGATTTCTTTATGGTGGGACGGGAGACACGGGAGCCGTGCTAATTTCTCCTTGGTGTACAGATAGTTCTTGTTTTACAACCGCAGGGAAGCCTTAAATTCCCGTTGCTAAGCAAAAGAGAATTGTTAAGTGTGATCTTGTCCCGTTTTATGACCTCTTTGCCCCCGTTGTTAAGCAAATTAGAAGCTGGCTGGGAAGGTTACAAATGGTGTCTGTGGAGATTCTCCGTCATCCAGGTCAGGGTTGTCCCCAAAGTGCTTTTTTCAAAAGGCCACTGGACTTTCTGGTTTTTCTTTGAAGGCGTTCCGCTTCTCAGCCAAGAAGCTTCTTCAGCTCTGACTGGATGGTGGGGGAATGGGAGGATTTATACTCCTTGAAGACAGAACTAATAATAATAATAATAATAAAATTTTATTTGTTAGCCGCACCCTCTCCAGAAGGACTCGGGGTGGCGTACAATAAAAACACGTAAAATACAAAAATAGACAGTACATACACATAAATATAGACGTATACGTGGAGGAGGTAGACAAATAGATGGAGATAAAATTAAAATTGCAATTTAAAATCCCCTAAGTAAAATTACAAGATTAAAAACCCGTCAGGAGCGATATGATCAAACTATGGTTGAGCCAGGCCAGCTACTTGGAAAAGGTGGGTCTTGAGCTTTGCACGGAAGGAGCGGAGGTCGGAGGTATTCCTAATATCCGGGGGGAGGTCATTCCACAGGGCTGGGCCCGCCACAGAGAAGGCTCTGCTCCTAGGCGCCGCCCCCCGACACTGTTTGGTGGACGGCACCTGGAGAAGTCCCTCTCTGTGCGAGCGAATTGGTCGCAGGGATGTATGGGGCAGGATACGATCCCGCAAGTAGCTAGGTCCTGTGCCATGGAGCGCTTTGAAGATCGTTATCAAAACCTTGAAACGCACCCGATAGACCACAGGAAGCCAGTGCAGCTCGCGCAGGAGAGGTGTCACATGGGAGTACCTTGTACTCCCCATAATCACCCGCGCGGCCGCATTCTGGACCAACTGTAGTCTCCGAACTAGTCATTTGCATCCTTTTTAGAGAGTTTTAGAGAGTTTTAGAGAGTTTTTTTAGAGAGTTGTTGAGGCCGCTTGGAGGTTTATCTTGGAGTTCCAAGAAGGCTCCACACCCATTTGCACCACTCAGGTGACCCTGAGGACACAGATAATCCTCTGTGGCCTCAATGACCTTCTAAAAGGCTGCAAATGACCAGCTGTCTGCAAGGAGTATCAATCCTTCCATTCCCCTCCATCCAGTCAGAGCTGAAGAAGCTACTTGGATGAGAAGTGAAACATTTTCAAAGAAACACAAGTGCTGTTACATATACACTGACATATATATCTATGATCACATAGAAGTCACCAGTGCTTCTTAGAGGCAGAGAGTTGTATTGAATTGGTCAACTGCAGGAGCCAATTTTGGAAGATACCAGAGAGACGTTAGAGCTTATCCTTAGATTAGGGTGTCAAACACAAAGCCCGTGGGCCACATCTGGCCTGTGATGTGCTCAGATCCGGCCCATGTGGCCGTCCTGGAAAATGCAAGGGGTTGGCCCATGTTGCTTCAGCCTGGTCTACCTGTTCTGACCTAGGCTTCCCAAGAGCATGAAGCAAACTCCTGGTCTTGACAAACCCGTCTTTTATTAATTTCCTGTGAATTCTGCTCCTTCACATCCAGCAAAATCTTTCAAGGGAGGATTTACAGTCACAGACCTTATCTGGCTTGGAGAGCTGCCAGGCCGATATCTGTAAAACTTGGCAAGGAGTCTCAGAGAGTCACAAACCAATTAAGCGAACTAATGGTCTCCTGCAAACTCCACTCCCCTTTCGCTCCTCTTTTATTTCCTCTGGGAGGGGCCATTCACCATCCACCCGTGGCCTTACTCCCAAGTCAACCTCTATTCTTTAGCAGTTCTCTTCGTCTGGCCACTCTGCGCATGCGCACACTGGGAACAGGCTCCAGCTGTTCTTCTGCCTCACAGATGTCTGACTGTGAAGGCATCTGATAACTCTTGGACGGCCCTGGCCTCTTCTCTGCCTCCGACACAGAGCCCTCATCAGAGCCTTCCCCAGACTCCAGGGCAGTCCTTTGCAACCTCGTCACTGTCCGAATCTGCTGCCAGCTCTGCTGGCGGGCCACAACACTGCCCAGTACAAAGAGAAAACATGCCAGCAATTTTAGGAGTGGCATCAAGCTGGCCATGCCCACCCAGTTGGCCACGCCCATCCAGTTGAGTACATCCACCCAGTCGGCCACGACCGCCTGGCCTCCCGAGGTCAGCCAGAGCCCTAATGTGTCCCTCAATGAAATCGAGTTTGACACCCCTGCCTTAGATCATCCTACAAAATAAAATAAATCAAATAATTTAAACAACAACAACAAATACATAAATTAAAAACAAAACAGATCTCAAAGGGCAGACTCAATGGACCACTAGGTCTTTTCCTGCCATTGATTTTCTAAGCTTTTTATATTTCTTTTAACCATTTGGCACAACACGAATGGATGCTTTTCCCTTTAGATTTATCCCTGGACAGATATGGCCTTGTTCCTATTGAGAGTTAGCTCTGCCTGCATGCTGGTCTTTGTGTGGCCAATTAATTTTATTTCTTAATCAGTTATCTGGTTTCTCAAAAAAAAAAAAATCGCTGTCAGAAAAGCATGCCATTTTTGGCCAAATTATGCAAAGAAGCGTAATTAGCTTTAAATTTTATAGGCTTTGCTGAGATAAAACTAGTGGCATGCACAGTTTGCCTACTGAGAGTTAAATTGCATTCTTTTCTCCCTACCTTCGTTAAGAATAAACAAATGGCTTGTCTATTTCAGTTTCTGGAGAGAAGGAAGTTTACCATCTGGACAGGTTTCTCCGTTGGCCAAAAACCTCCTTAAAAGAAGAAGAAAAAAGTAGACATAACAATTCTCAGAAGATTCACTTCTTTGGATGTAAACTCAGCTAATCTGAAAGATGGGACTTCAGCAAATATCTCAGAAAATGACTACTGATGGTGATAACATAACGATTATTAGAATTGTTCATGAGTTAAATACACAGACACACAGATTAACAGTTGGAAGGGACCTTATAGGCCATCTAGTCCAACCCCCACCCCCACCCACTCAAGCAGGAGACCCTACACCATTTCTGGCAAATGGCAGTCCAATCTCTTCTTGAAAGTCTCAAATAATGAAGCTCCCACAATTTCTGAAGGCAGGTTTAGTTAAAAACTAAGTGCAGGATAGAAAGGAAGGAAGAAAGGAAGGAAGGAAGGGAAAGAAGGAATTAAGAGGGAAAATAGGAAGGTAGGTAGATGAGAAGGAAAGAATTAAAAGGAAAAAATTGAAGATAGGTAGGTAGGAAGGAAGGAATTAAGAGGGAAATTAAGAAGGTAGATAAGTGGCGAAGAAGGAAGGAAGGAAGAAAGAAGGAAGGAAGGAAGAAGGAAGGAAGGAAGGAAGGAAGGAAGGAATTAATTCTCTGGATGTAAGCTCAGCTTATCTGAAAGATGGGACTTCAGCAAATATCTCAGAAAATGACTACTGATGGTGATAACCTAATGATTATTAGAATTGTTCATGAGTTAAATACACAGATACACAGATTAACAGTTGGAAGGGACCTTATAGGCCATCTAGTCCAACTCCCACCCCTCCCGCTCAAGCAGGAGACCCTACACCATTTCTGACAAATGGCAATCCAATCTCTTCTTGAAAGTCTCAAGTGATGAAGCCCCCACAATTTCTGAAGGCAAGCTTAATTAAAAACTAAGTGCAGGATAGAAATAAAGAAAAGGAAAATAAAAAATGAAATGCATTTCAATTACTGAAATGAAATAGAAAAACATATGAAGAATGGTTGCAAGAACTGGGCATGGCTAGTCTAGTGAAAAGAAGGACCAGGGAAGACATGAGAGCAGTCTTCCAGTATTTGAGAGGCTGCCACAGAGAGGAGGGGGTCAAACTATTTTCCAAAGCACCTGAAGGTCAGACAAGGAACAATATATGGAACCTCATCAAGGAGAGAGTCAACCTGGAAATAAGGATAAATTTCTTGACAGTGAGAACAATCAACCCATGGAACAGAAGTTGCCTTCTCAAGTTGTGGGAGCTTCATCACTGGAGGCTTTCAAGGAGAGACTGGACTGTCATTTGTCAGAAATGGTGTAGGGTCTCCTGTTCAAGTGGGGGGGGGGGAATTGGACTAGATGACTTACAAGGTCCCTTCCAACTCTGTTATTCTGTTAAAATACTGAGAGTAATAATGGGATAAGAAATCCTGGAATAAAATAGAAAGAAAGTAATATCTATTATTGAGTTAAAGGGATATCAATTCCTGGAAGCTTGGCATTTAGACAAAACAGCCATCGACAGACACATAGGGATAAACCACATTGTCACGCCATTCAATATAATAACAAAAAGCTAAGAAGGAAACCCAAACACATTCATCTCCTGCAATCAACACCCAGATAAGCAGGGATTAACTCCAGACAAACTATCAGGCAGATTCCACAGAATATCAATTACATTAGAATATATAGAAATGCAAATTAGGCATTAAAAACCTGGGCAACTCTAAGGGAATATCCAACAGATGTGGAATAACCACTTGATAGCGAAAATAATAGATACACCAGACCCTCTTTCTAAAACTAGATAGCTACTGAAATCTATACAAATTAAACACTATGCAAGGTAAAAGCCAGAGAGAATATCCCCATTCCACAGAATGAAATAAAAGCAGTTTATTTTTCCTGAAAAGAAGAAGAAGAAAAGGAGATGCGGATTAACTTGACTCTGTTCTATTTTGTAGAACAATTTCCTGTTTTGAAAGTTTGAATTATTTTGAATTATTAATCTGGGCGTAACTTCACTAGTTTTTCAGGGGTAAAAGAGGATTGTATTTATTTGAAAAAATGAAGATGATAATTGTGAATCCTATCTTTCCTTTCCTTCTTTCCTTTCCTTTCTCCTTCCCTTCCCTTCCCTTCCCTTCCCTGCCCTTCATCCACTTTATTTTTCTTTCTTTTCCTTTCTCTCTCCCTTCCTTCCCTCTCCTCTTCCTTTTCTTATCTATCCTTTCCTTTTTTCTCTTGTGCCACATATAGTCACAGCAGTCTGGAGTTCTCACCAAAGTCCTCAGTTTCTTTGTGCCATCTTCTTAAATGACTGTGCAATACAGACTTGCCAGTTTCATACATTTTTAAAAGCACATTTTTTTGGGGGGGGAGACAGAGACTTTGTTCTTGATCGCATTCATCCCGCCATAGATCTGCAGGAAGGAAAAAAAAAATCCTGCATTCACTGCAGGAATGGAGTGAGCTGCATTTTTAGTTATCCTCTTCCCTCACATTAGAACAAAGCCCGCTTTCTCACGCTCGCTCGTTCTCTCCGTTCCTGGGTGGAAAGAAAGAATAATAATAGCAGGACCGCTTTGAAAGGGAGATTCAGCTGCTGTCTTTGCTAAGATTTTTAGGAAATGTCACATAAAGATTGTGGTTTTTTTTTTTTTTTTTATTAAGGACATTGCATACCAGTAAGTGGCAGTGCCTGGCTTACCTTGGCTGAACTCAACAAATAAACTCTGACTGATTTGTATTTTGATGGGAGACCATCAGAACAAGGAGCCAGAGAATTTCCCAGGGACTGGGGTGTCTGCTAGCCCACATTGTAAGGTCCCAAAATGTACTTGAGACACCAGAATGCCACAGAGAGACAGAGAGAGAGACACACACAGAGAGAGAGAGAGAGAGAGAGAGAGAGAGAGACAGAGAGAGACAGAGAGAGACAGAGAGACAGAGACAGAGACAGACAGAGAGACACAGAGAGAGAGAGACAGAGAGACAGAGACAGGCAGAGAGACAGAGACAGAGAGAGACAGAGAGACAGAGACAGAGAGAGACAGAGAGAGAGACAGAGAGAGACAGAGAGACAGAGACACACACAGAGACAGACAGAGAGACAGAGACAGACAGAGAAACAGAGAGAGACAGAGAGACACAGAGAGACAGAGACAGAGAGAGGCAGAGAGACGGAGGCAGAGACAGAGAGAGACAGAGACAGAGAGAGACGAACGAGCTGGTTTTTGTCCATGCGGCAGTGCCAGAAACAGGAGCTGGCCTTCTGTTTTCCTGCATGAGCAGGAAAGACGAGCTGCCTGGCATTCATGCACATTCCGAAAACCAGAAATTCCTGTCCGGGCGGATGCATTCGCCCTGGGCAGCTCCTCTTCCAGGTTGCAATTCAGACGAGCGTGCACACACCCTTTTCAGTGCCGAAAATGCTCACCATCACTGGGAAAGACCATTCCACAACATACAGGCAAAGAGCATGCAGTGAAAGGCCACACCTTGCGGAAGGTATGGTGTCCTTTTATACCTTCAGAGACATCAGCTTAGTACCCCATTCTGACCCCCTGACCCATGCCTTCCTTGTAGCCTGGATTGGCTGTGCAGCAAGGAACTGTGCAGCTGAGTGCTTAGCAACACGGCATTTGCCTGACGTAACCCTGCCAAACCATGCCATACCCCACCTCTTGAGATATCCAACAGGCACGAAGTTATACAAAAAACCAAGATAACAGAAGTTAGATCGCTGGTAGAAGCAAATGGCTGAGGCAATTCTAATTCTTACAGGAGCGAAGCAATTCTTACAGAAGCGAAGTAGCAAGTTATTATTATGTCCCAGTAATTCTACTATTCTGCTATTATTATGTCCCAAAACCCAACCAGGAGTTATCCCAAAGGTGCTTTTCCTTCTCATCCCAGAAGCCTCTTCTGTTGAGAATTATGCTGGCTGAGGAATTCTGGGATGCAAAGTCCACCACTCTTAAAGTTGCCAAATTCAGAGACCCCTATTCTAGCACAACAAGTCTCAACCTTGGTAACTTTAAGGTTTGAGTTTATGAAGACTCAGAATAAAAGAACAGAACAGAATAGCAGAGTTGGAAGGGACCTTGGAGGTCTTCTAGTCCAATCCTGCTCAGGCAAGAAATCCTATCCCATTGCAGACAAATGGTTATCCAACATCTTCTTAAAAACTTCCAGCGTTGGAGCATACACAACTTCAGGAGGCAAGTTCTTCCACTGAATAGTTATTCTAACTGTCAGGAAATTTCTCCTTAGTTTTAAGTGGCTTCTCTCCTTGATTAGTTTCCATCCATTGCTTCTTGTCCTGCCCTCAGGTGCTTTGGAGAATAGTTTGACTCCCTCTTCTTTGTGGCAACTCCTGAGATATTGGAATACTGCTATCATGTCTCCCCGAGTCCTTCTTTTCACCACACTATACATATCCAATTCCAGCAACCGTTCTTCATATATTTTAGCCTCCAGTCCCCTAATCCTCTTTGTTGCTCTTCTCTGCACTCTTTCTGGAGTCTCAACATCTTTTTTACATCGTGGCGACCAAAACTGAATGCAGTATTCCAAGTGTGGCCTTACCAAGGCCTTATAAAGTGGTATTAACACTTCACGTGATCTTGATTCTATCCCTCTGTTGATGCAGCCTAGAACTGTGTTGGCTTTTTTGGCAGCTGCTGCCCACGGCTGGCTCATATTTAAATGGTTGTCCACTAGGACTCCAAGATCCCTTTCACAGTTACTACTATTGAGTGAGGTACCACCTATACTGTACCTGTGCATTTGCTTTTTTCTGCCTAAATGTAGAGCCTTACTTTTTCAGCTAGGATGCTTGCATTAAGCAGGGCTTGAAGTCAACAGGCAAAATGGTCCTTTCCAACTTTATGACTCCATGCTTCAAAATGCTGTTTTCGCAGGCTTACAATCAAAAATGTAATATTTTGCACCTTAGTGAATCTCACACGCTTTCCAAACTCATTGCAAACTGTGGCAGTGCCTAACAAAGAAACATCCGAATAAAAGGCTCACCCTTCACACTGTATGCAGGAATTGTTATTTTACAATGCCTCCTCCCCCGCTCCCCCGTTATACACGTTTCTTAAATTTTTACGGTGATCTGTTCATTTGATGTAGCAGACGAGTTTTTTAAGCATTGGGATTTTTTCCTCCCGTAGTTTCTGTCCAAACTCATAACTTTTAAAAAAACAGATCTTCCAGTCCTGGGGTATGAATTGTAAAAGTTCTGGCATTGTTTGAATTTCAAGTGTGTGCCCACAACATCTCCATATGTTATGAAAAATGCAAAAACTCTTCGTGGAATTTCAACTCAACAAAATTATAGTTTGCAACGCTAATTGATGAGAGCTTGGTAAATACGGGAGAAATTTTTTTAAAAAAATTTGGGGGTGGGTGGGTGCTGCTTAAATTACCCGGAGATCACTAATTATACGCTGTTTCTGTTCCAGAGTGCGCTGAATGAGTGCCACTGAAAAGAAAAGCGTTCAAATTAGAATTTCAAAACAACTGCCGCTTATTAATTTTCCACAGCAAAATGATGCTCCAGCTTAGGAGCTTCCAGGATTCTATTAGAGAATTTGCATAAGTGCTGCTATGCAAAACGAGGAGAAATTACATCATGGATATGAGCACGTGTGGGATTTTCAAAATCAGCAGACTTCAACCTCTCCAGCTTGTCGGTCTGGCCCGATACGCAAGAGGTGTGTGTGAGAGAAAGTGCATGTGAGTGGCAGGCACACCCGTGTGCACATAATGTCCTGACCCAGGCTTCCCAAGATCATGAAGCCGACTCCTCGTCCTGATAAAACCCCTTTTATTTAGGTTCAAGGGAATTCCTCTCCAGCAAAGTCCCGGCAAACAGTCTTTCATGAGAGTTCACAACTATAGACCTTTATCAGGCTTGGAGAGCTGCCAGGCCAATGTCTTCCAAACTCCACGCTGTTGCAGCAATTCCTTGGCAAGAAGTCAGGAACAGATCTTCACTCTAATGAACTAATTGCCTCCTGCAAACTCCACTCCCCTGACGCGCCTCTTTTATTCCCTATGGGAGGGGAAAGTCACTATCCACCTGTGGCTTTACTCGCGAATCAGCCCTTGTTCTTTAGCTGTTCCCTTTGTCTGACAACTCTGCGCATGCGCACACTGGGAACAGGCTCCAGCTGTTCCTCTGCCTCACTGATGTCTGACTCTGAAGGCAGCTGATAACTGTCAGACAGCTCTGGCCCCCTCTCTGCCTCTGACGCAGAGCCCTCATCAGCGTCTTCCCCAGACTCCAGCACTGGCCCATGTTTCTCCCCAACCTCCTCACTGTCTGAGTCTTCCACCAGCTCCACCAGTCACAACACATATCTCCATTTGAGCGGTGGGCGGGCGCGTTCTCCGCTCATACAAGTGGTGCTTTGCACATGAGCAAAGGTGCTTGCACTCAGGTGCGAAACGCCAGGGACTTGCGCCAGGCCCTGTTCTAAATCACTTCCCTGCTACATTTAGAAACGGGGTGAGGAGCTAGATAGTTTTCAGCCCTTTTACCAATTTGTGTTAAGCTTATTAAGGTTGAATTTCTATGGAGCAGGTATATGATAACTGGAGCAAGATTATGAGCTCTGGTGGCGCAGTGGTTAGAGTGCGGTACTGCAGGCTACTTCTGCGGACTGCTGGCTGCCTGCAATTTGGCAGTTCGAATCTCACCAGGCTCAAGGTTGACTCAGCCTTCCCTCCTTCTGAGGTGAATTCCTTTAGCTCCTCTCCCTTCCCCTCCTATCCCCTCCTCCCTCCTCTCTTCCCCTCCCCTCTCCTTCTGTTTTACTTAGCAATTCGCAAGTGTGTAAGCAAGTGGTAAAATGCTGAATGCTTCACTGCCTTTTTATACTTTATTAAATATTTAATTCCTGCCCCGTGGCTCTACACCATGAGTCAGCATCCTATAACTTTAATACATTTCATTGCCTCCAGTGCTAATACCTGGGTTTTTTTCCCCTGTTTTTTTTTTAACTCTCCCTCCCTCTCCCTAGAATAGAATAATAGAATAAATTTAATTTGTTAGCCGCTCCCTCTCCAAAAGGACTCGGGGCGGCGTACAATAAAAACCCATACAAATATACATATACATACAATACATATACACATACATAAAAACACATACACGTACATGTACATGGAGGAGGTAACAATCGTTAAATGCATACAATAGTAATAATAGAATAAAAATTAACAATTAAAATACCCTCAGTTAAAATTCCAAATTTAAAAAAGACTGTCAGGAGCAATGGGATAAACTATGGTTGAGCCAGGCCAGCTAATTGGAAGAGGTGAGTCTTGAGCTTTACATGGAAGGAGCGGAGACCCGACACTGTTTGGTGGACGGCACCTGGAGAAGTCCCTCTCTGTGCGAGGGAATTGGTTGTAGGGATGTATGGGGCAGGACGCGATCCCGCAGGTAACTAGGTCCTGTGCCATGGAGCGCTTTAAAGCGCTCTTCCTCTTCCCTCTCCCCCTCCCTCTCTCCTTCCTTCCACCCCTTCTCTCATCATCTTCAATACCTATCTCACAAAGCAAGTGACTCTGGGCAGCATACAACAACACTAAAAAAAAATTGTTAAAACAAATACCTTTATTTAAAAAAATGAAAAACTATAAGACAAAGCTCAGAGAAGAAGTAGTAGCCCTGTGGAAGGATGATGATGATAGCAATGCCAATAACACTTAGACTTATATACTGCTTCACAGTACTTTATAGCCCTCTCTAAGCAGTCTACAGAGTGAGCCTCTTGCCCCCAACAATCTGGGGCCTCTTTTTAGCCACCTTGGAAGGATCGAAGGCTGAGTCAACCTTGAGCCAGTCAGGATCGAACTGCTGCTTGTGGGCAGAGCCTGCAATACTCATTGTAACCACTGCACCACCACGACTCTTGAAGATAGATAGATAGATAGATAGATAGATAGATAGATAGATAGATAGATAGATAGAGTCAATCTATTGCCCCCAACAATCTGGGTCCTCATTTTACCCACCTTGGAAGGACGGAAGGCTGAGTCAACCTTGAGCCCAGTGAGTTTTGTACTGCTGAACTGCAGCTAGCAGTCAGCAGAAGTAGCCTGCAGTACCGCACTCTAACCACTGCACCACCTTGGCTCTTTTGATGCTCTTTTGATGATGATGATGATGATGATGATGATGATGATGATGATGATGATGATGATGATGATGATGATGATAATGGAACTATCTCACTAGTTTGCCCACCCCCTGGGGTTCCCAGACCTGCTGGCATAAACAAATCTTGAGGGATTTTCAGAAGCTCAGAAGTCATAACCAGCCTCACCTCTGGAAGGAGACTATTCCACAATATGGCTGCCACAGCAGAAAAAGGCCTTCTACCTAGAGCCCACCAGATAGCACAACGAGTTGGAAGGGACCTTGCATGTCATCTAGCCCAGCCCTCTGCTCAAGCAGAAGACCCCACACCACTTCAGACAAATGGCTATCCAACATCGTCTTAAAAACTTCCAGTGTTGGGGTATTCACAACTTCTGGAGGCAAGTTGTTCTACTGATTGAGTGTTTTCACTGTCGAGAAATGTCTCCTTAGTTCTAAGTTGCTTGTCTCTTTGATTGGTTTCCACCCATTGCTTCTTGTCCTGCCCTCAAGTGCTTTGGAGAATAGCTTGACTCCCTCTTCTTGATGGCAACCCCTGAGATAATGGAAGACAGCTATCACGTCTCCCCTAGTGCTTCTTTTCATCAAACTAGACATACCCAATTCCTGCAACTGTTCTTCATATGTTTTAGCCTCCAGGCCTCACCATCTCTCTAAGAAGCACCTTCTGGTAAATACTCCCTATGTCATCATAACAGCCTGTTCCACTAGCTGACAGCTTATGCAGTCACCAAAGGCCTCCTGATGCTTGACCTACAAACCTTCCTTTTGATAGTTTAACCCATTCGTTTTGACCTTCCCCCCTGGGAGACTAGAGAATAAGTCTGTTCCGCTTTTCCTGTGTCAATTCCCCTGGCCTGGTTTGCCCTCCCATCCAATGTCACCAGCCGTCATCCCTAATTTGTTCTCCCTCATGGAGATGGATGGGCCTTGGATTGGCAAGGAGCTTAGTTCCAACACAAAAGCCGGCGAATTTACTTGCTGTCCAACTTTATGTACGTTTTGTGCAGGTGTTTTGTGAAGTTCTGGCCCACGAGAGCCTAACTATCAACTAAAAGTGATATTAGAATAGAAATTCTATTCCTATTCCATTCCCATTCCATTCTATTTCTTTTCTATTCTATTTTATTCCATCTCATCCCATTCCATATTTTCTATTCTATTCCCATTCCATTCCCATTCTATTCCATTCCATATTTTCTATTCTATTCTATTCCATTCCCATTCTATTCCATTCCATATTTTCCATTCTATTCTTTTCTATTCTAATCCATTCCATTCCATATTTTCTATTCTATTCTATTCCATCCCATTCGCTCCCATCTCATCCCATTCCATTCCATATTTTCCATTCAATTCAATTCCATTCCATATTTTCTATTCCATTCCATTCCATATTTTCTATTCAATTCCATATTTTCTATTCCATTCCATCCCATCCCATTCCATATCTTCTATTCTATTCCATCCCATTCGATCCCATCTCATCCCATCCCATTCCATTCCATATTTTCCATCCCATTCCATCCCATTCCATATTTTCTATTCTATTCCTGTTCCATCCCATTCCATTCTATTCCATTCCATATTTTCTATTCTATTCCATTCCATTCCATCCCATCCAATCCCACCCCATTCCATATATTCTATTCTATTCCATTCCCATTCCATTCCCATTCCATTCCCATTCCATTCCCATTCCATTCCCATTCCATTCCCATTCCATTCCCATTCCATTCCCATTCCATTCCATTCTATTCCATTCTATTCCATTCTATTCCATTCTATTCCATCCCATCCCACCCCATTCCATATATTCTATTCTATTTTATTCTATTCTATTCTATTCTATTCTATTCTATCTATTCTATTCTATTCTAACCTCGGTTGATGGATCTGAAACCAGGCCGCACAAAAAAGCGAAGCCGCCTCCGTGGGAAGCAGGCAGAACACAAAACTACACACACACACACACAAACCCTGGTCCATGGAAAAACCTTTCCCCGGTGGCCAAATGATTCAGGGGCCACTGTTTTAGAATTATGCCTGGTTTTTTCATCTGCATAGCTTAGCCCCG
>NC_138550.1:6013271-6181787 GCF_964273705.1 Natrix helvetica | reverse complement strand
AAATGTCCTTCTGGGTTCAGTTCAGTTCCAAGCGGGGAGAAAGACACTGGAAACACGGCGGCTGTTTGGAAAGATGGTTTTAATGGTGGACAGGATCACTTGCCTTGAAGATGTCAGGTGAAGAAAAAAAAGGGAAGAGATGCTGAGAGTCTCTGGGTTTTATGCCCTCTCTGTGCTTTTGAATCTGAGCTTGCATTCTGATTGGTTGTCAGACTCCCCTGGGGCCACTCTGTAGGCTGCCCTGAGTCCCAGGCTTGGTTGACTCTTGCTGGGTGATGTAATCTCCCCAGGTGCCATGTGCTGAGATGGCTAGAGGGCTGATCTTACCTTTGTTGGATCTTGGGTGAGGGCATTTGCCTATGAATAGACCTAGCTCTCTCTATATCTCTTAAGTGCAGGACATCTGCTGTGGGCTC
The DNA here is from genome assembly GCF_964273705.1 of Natrix helvetica. Lineage (NCBI taxonomy): Eukaryota > Metazoa > Chordata > Lepidosauria > Squamata > Natricidae > Natrix > Natrix helvetica. The sequence continues at coordinate 6,181,371 of NC_138550.1, read as the reverse complement.
TTGAGGAGGGAGAGAGCTATGAAGAGTGAGTCTGCTTCCTGCCTTAAAAAACATGTTTCTCCATTTCTCATCCAGGGAAATATAACATTCTGCCTTTTTAATATTTCCTAGAATATTTCATTTTTCTAGGAGAGGGGTGGGAGCTAACTTCCTACAATCTGATAGGGAATCTGAATCCTGTTTCAAAAACAATAGCTTGGTTGAAACTGGAATATGGTTCAGTTTTCCCTGTGGGATCCAGATAGCACCTTAATTTTTTTTTCTTCTAGGAGAAAAATGTGGCTGCCAAAAGAGATCTCACTTTTGAAATTGAGAACAGTTTTAAAAACCCACACCTTTGGTACCCAAACTGGAAGTTTCTAAGAAGGGATTGGACAAGCATTTGTCTGAAACGGCATAGGGCAGTGAAGGTTAACCTTTTTGGTGCCGGGGGTCCAAAACGCATGCATGCACATGTCAATGCTCCCCACCCCACCCTGCACATTTTTGGCTGCCAGTTTGGTGCAGGAGGCTCTCCTGGCCCAAAATGAGACATAGGGGGAAGTGGTGAAATTCAATTTTTTTTTTACTACCGATTCTGTGGGCGTGGCTTGCTGGGTGTGGTGTGGCTTGGTGGGTGTGGCTTGGTGGGCGCGGCAGGGGAAGGATACAGGAAAATCTCCGTTCCCACCCCACTCCAGGAGAAGGATACTGCAAAATCCCCATTCCCTCCCAATCAGCTGGGACTTGGGAGGCAGAGAATAGATGGGGGCGGGGCCAGCCAGAGGTGGTATTTGCCGGTTCTCCGAACTATTCAAAATTTCCACTACCGGTTCTCCAGAACTGGTCAGAACCTGCTGGATTTCATCCCTGATTGGGGGGGGGGGCTCATGCAACACCTCCATGCCCCATTTTGGCTTCCAGGTTGGTGCAGGAGGCCTTCCAGGCCCAAAACAGGGTGCAAGGGACACGCACATGCGCACAAACCCTCAAAATGCAATGCAAGCACCACCTCCCTGCACACACCCCATGCCCCCCGCATGCACGCATGCGTCCCACACGTGCAACCCCCCTGCGCACATATATGGAAGAGACTCAAAGACCAGCTGGTCAGCAGGAGGCGCCTGGGCCTGCGCGGTGGCGTGCCTGCAGAGAGGGCACTATGTGCTACCTGGGGTTCTCTATGGTTTCCATAGACACGCCATAGTTTCTCCATGGCAGGCATAGGGTCTCCTGCTTGAGCAAGGGATTGGACTAGAAGACCTCCAGGGTTCCTTACAATCCTTCTATGTTCTGTCTCATGAAAGGAGGAAATGATGCTGGCATAAGGAGTAAGGTGTCGGACTAAGATCGAAGCAAGCAGGTTGAAGACCACTGACTGCTCCATATGGACACTCCTGGTGATTTTGGGCAAATCTCTCTCTCTCTCTCATGGAACCAACCTCATCAAGGTGTTGTGAGAAGCGAAATTTATATTCGTCCCCTTGAGTTTGAGGTGATGCACATACTGTAAAGCGATGGAAGTCTAAGAAGTAAATATTAGCAAGTAAAAATGCTTCTCCTTCTTCTCTTTCTCCTCCTTCTCTTTTCTTCTTCTCCTCTTTTCTTCTCCTCTTCGTCTTCCTCTTCCTCCTTCTCCTTCCTCCTCCTCTTCCCTCCTTCTCTTTCCTCCTCCTTCTTCCTCCTCCTCTTTCCTCCTCCTCCTCCTTCCCCTTCTCTTCCTCCTCATCTTCCTCCTTCTCCTTCCTTCTCCTCCTCTTCTTCCTCTCTTGTTTCTCCTCCTCCATGTTTCTCCTCCATCCTAATCCTCTTTCCTCCTTCCTTCTTCCTCCTCTTCCTTCTCTTTCCTCCTTCTCTTTCCTCCTCCTTCTTCCTTCTTCCTCCTTCCTCCTTCTCCTCCTCTTTATTTCTCCTTCTCCTTCTTTTTCCTCCTCCTCCTCTTCCTGTTTCCTCTCTCCTCCTCCTCCTTCCTTCCTCCTCCTCCTTCCTCTTCTTTCTTCTCTTCCTCCTCCTCCTTGCTTTTTCCTCCTCCTTTTCATTCTCCTTTCCTTCTTTCTGCTCCTCCTCCTCCTTCCTTCCTTCCTTCCTTCCTTCCTTCCTTCTCCTCCCCTCCCCCCCATTTCATTTCAATTGGTGGAAGCATTTTAGAGAAAACGGGGAACATTTTCCAACAGCTTTGGAGAAGACGGGGACCTTCAAAGTGCATTTCTCAAAACATTATTTCCTGAAAGGAAAAAAAAATCAACGGAAACTAGCAGATCTGTTAACTTTGAGTGAAGAACAAAAGGCCAATCTCCACGAACGCCTCTGAAAGCTTGTACCTCCCCACATTGAGCTGACGTTAAATCTTCTTTGAAGTGGCATATATCGTTCTATTTTAGGTGCATTGTTTAGAATAAGAGAAGTGAACTCAAAATGAAAAGGAACAAAGCCGTTAAAATACATGTCTACCTTGTCACTAATGACTGACGTGAAGAGGGGAGGGAAAGCATCTGATATGCCTTCAGTTGCTTGAATGAATAAAATGTGATGAGACCTGACAGGATTTTTTTTAAAAGCTGGTCTATTTATTTAAACTGGAAGGTTTTCATACCATGATTCTTTAGCACTCAAGGGTCTGGTTGCCTGCCGTTTATATATATTTGACTGACATTGAAAATAATTAACCATTGATTAACTAACCATTTTGCTGATCACTAATATGACTTCTCTGTCTGTCTGTGAGCAGATCTAGAATGTGCTTGATATGATATAATATGATATGATGTAATGTGATGTGATAATAATATAATATTATAATATAATATATTATAATATATTATAACATAATATAATATAATATATTATATTATAATATAATATAATATATTATATTATAATATAATATAATATAATAATATAATAGTATAGTATAGTATAGTATAGTATAGTATAGTATAGTATAGTATAGTATAGTATAATATAATATAATATAATATAATATAATATAATATAATATAATATAATATAATATAATATAATAAATGTGATAATGTGACAAAATTAGTGGACCAGAGGAATGTCGTTGATATAGTTTACTTGGACTTCAGTAAGGCTTTTGATAAGGTAGACCATAACCTACTACTAGATAAAGTAGAAGAATGTGGGTTAGACAGCATCACCACCAGATGGATTCGTAACTTGCTGACCAACCACACTCAACTTGTAGTCCTCAATGGAACTGCATCTACATGGAGGGAAGTATGCAGTGGAGTACCCCAAGGCTCTGTTTTAGGCCCAGTACTCTTCAACATCTTCATCAATGATTTGGATGAGGGAATAAATGGGGAACTCATCAAATTTGCAGATGACACCAAGCTGGCAGGAATAGCCAACACTCCAGAAGATAGGCTTAAGATACAGAAGGATCTTGACAAACTTGAACATTGGGCACTATCTAATAAAATGAAATTCAATGGTGAAAAGAGTAAGGTTCTACATTTAGGCAACAAAAACGGAATGCTCAGGTACAGTATAGGTGGTACCGTGCTCAACAGTAGTAACTGTGAGAGGGATCTTGGAGTTCTAGTGGACAACCATTTAAATATGAGCCAGCCGTGTGCAGCAGCTGCCAAAAAAGCCAACACAGTTCTAGGCTGCATCAACAGAGGGATAGAATCAAGATCACGTGAAGGGTTAATACCACTTTATAATGCCTTGGTAAGGCCACACTTGGAATACTGCATTCAGTTCTGGTCGCCACGATGTAAAAAAGATGTGGAGACTCTAGAAAGAGTGCAGAGTAGAGCAACAAAGAGGATTAGGGGACTGGAGACTAAAACATATGAAGAATGGTTGCAGGAACTGGGTATGTTTAGCTTAAGAGAAAGAAGGACTAGGGGAGACATGATAGCAGTCTTCCAATATCTCAGGGGTTTCCACAAAGAAGAGGGAATCAAACTATTCTCCAAGGCACCTGAGGGTAGAACAAGAAGCAATGGGTGGAAACTAATCAAGGAGAGAAGCAACTTAGAACTGAGGAGAAACTTCCTGACAGTCAGAACAATTAACCAGTGGAACAACTTGCCTCCAGAAGTTGTGAATGCCCCAACACTGGAAGTCTTTAAGAAGACGTTGGATAGCCATTTGTCTGAAAAGGTATAGGGTTTCCTGCCTAGGCAGGGGGTTGGACTAGAAGACCTCCATAATATAATATAATATAGCATAGCATAGCATAGCATAGCATAGCATAACCTAACCTAACCTAACATAACCTAACATAACCTAACATAACCTAACATAATATAATATAATATAATAATATACAAGGTCTTATTTTCTTTTGATCCTCAAAATAAGTGCTTGGTCTTACTTTTGGGGAGGTCTTATTACTTTTGGGGCGCAGAAGGAGGCGAGCGTGGTCACCTCATGGCTGCTGCTTTGTTGCAATATTTTTGGGGTGGGCTTATTTTGGGGGGAGGGCTTATTTTAGTGCATGCGCTCCAAAGCCCAATTTTCAGGGACACAGGGTGATATGATATGATATAAAATATGCTACATTCCTATCTAGAATCTTATTTATTTACTTGTTTGTTTGCTTGTTTACCTTTCTATGCCACCCATCTCTATGAGGTGATTCTATCCGCTAAGAATATTATTTCACGTATTATTTAGATATAAGCATTTTCAGAGATCATTATTTTGGCTTTATTGTCTCTAATAAATTTAAGACTTATTTCCTCCAGTACTTGGGTCTATTTAGGTAGAAGCTCATGTAGATGCAGTTTTGGACATCATTGAATCTCTCCTCCTCCTCCTCCTCCTCCTCCTCCTCCTCCTCCTCCTCCTCCTCCTCCTCCTCCTCCTCTTCCTCCCCTGCTCCTCCTCCTCCTCTTAGAATGCAGCATTGCAGGTTACATCTGTCCATTGCCAGGCTTTGGATCTTGATTGTCTCACGGTTAACTCAGCCTTCCATCCTTCTGCGATCAGGTACAATCAGTCAATCAGAATAGAGCTAGAAGGGACCTTGGAGGTCATCTAGTCCAACCCCCTGCTCAAGCAGGAGACCTTATACCATTTCAGACTTGGGGCTGTCCAGTCTCTTCTTAAAAACCTCTAGTGATGAAGCAGCAACAGGATACCATGGTCGATGGTATCGAAAGCCACCGAGAGATCTAATAGGACCAGGATAGAGGAACAACCCCTATCTCTGGCCCTCCAGAGATCATCAACCAACACGACCAAGGCCGTTTCCATGCTGTGCCCGGGTCGGAAACCGGACTGGCGCGGGTCTAGATAATCATTTTCCTCCAGGTGACGTGGAAACTGTTGGGCCACCACACTCTCTACAACCTTCGCTAAGAAGGGAAGGTTGGAGACTGGACGATAATTGGCTAGCTCCGTTGGGTCCAGGGAAGGCTTCTTGAGTAAGGGTCTCACAACTGCCTCTTTCAAGGCGGCCGGCAGAGACCCCTCGCCCAACGAAGCATTCACTAGGCCCAGGAGCCAGTCGCGTGTAACCTCCCAGGATGCCAGTACAAGCCAGGAGGGGCACGGGTCCAATAAACATGTGGTAGGTCGCAGACGTCCACGTAACCTGTCCAAATCCTCGATGGCAACCGAGTCAAACTCCTCCCAGGATGGTCTCTCAAGACTCGCCTCGGGCACCTCCACTGGACCACTGAAAGGGACCCATTCCCTCCGGATTTGAGCGATTTTATCCTGCAGATATTTCCCAAATTCCTCTGCCCTGCCCTGTAGAGGGGCTTCCCGCGGCCTCTGAGACAGAAGGGAGCGGGTCACCCGGAACAGGGCGGCAGGGCGGTTATCTGCGGATGCAATAAGAGCGGCACAATGTCGACGTTTGGCCGCTCTTAATGCCACAAGGTACGTCCTTAAGTAAGTTCGTACCTGTGCTCGGTCAAATTCGGAGCGGGAGGATCTCCGACGACTCTCTAGGCGTCTCTTGTGGCGTTTCATCACCCTTAGCTGCAGTGATTCACTTAACAACGGTGGCAAGAACGGTTGTAAAATGGGGCAAAATTGACTTAACAGCTACCTTGCTAAGCAATGGAAATTTGGGACTCCATTATTATTAATCAAGGACAGCTGGTCATAAAAGTACACTTTAAGTTGGTATATGTTAACTTACAGTGAATTTAAAAATTATCGTTAGAAGGAAGCCACAAGCATATTTTAGCAGAAAAAGCAACTTCTGATAAGACAAACACAACTTAATGGCCCCTTCCTAATCAATTGGCTGGCTCTATTGTACAAACAAATGCAAAAAAAAGCTCTTTTCCCCCATGTTTGACTAATGAAAGATGTTCCTGGAAATGGCAGCAACCCCTAATAAATCTTAATTTATTTACTCCGAGGCATTGTTTTGGGCAGTAAAGGCTCGAAACTCATTATATGACCAACCGCCGCAATGCAACTTTTAATTTCTAAAGTTTAATTGAAACTCACAGGCTCAAATTGTCTCCAATCCAAAAAAAAAAAAAGAAGAAGTTGTTGCGTATTCTCTCCAATTGGAACATTCTGCTTGGATCCACCAATTTCTTCCACCACCAGATTGCAAATTGATTTTGTTTAAATCATGGATTCATCACCCTGTTAAACAATATTGGAAAGGAACAGAATGTTTCCTTCCTTAGACAGGATCCGGCGTATAAATCTGTACGGTGGAATTCTTATTAATGTGAGTTATTTGTTCTGGGAAAAAGCATTTTCAGAAGAGTTGAAAATTCTGCTTCAGACTAGAAGACCTCCAAGTTCCCTTCCAACACTGTTATTCCGTTAACAGGGGGGGGGGGAACAAGCAAAGGATTTATGGATATTTACTATGATATTTTTGAAAGCAGATGTAGAGATAATCCTTGACTTATAACCGTTCGCTCAATGGCCATTTGAAAAAGGGGACTTGACAAGCCTGATCCAATGTTCTGACGGTTGCCCCCCCCCCCATCAATGACTGCATTTGGGGCACTTGGTAACACAGCGGCCTTTAAGGCCATGAACTTCATACGGTCCCTGAATGAATGCTTGTAGGTCGAGGACTAAGCTGGGTCAAAACAAGCTATGTGTCAGTCCTAGAAGCCATCTTTTGCCTTGGGCCTTCCATATTTAATGCTGTGGGCATTAAATGGAAGGGGGGATTATATGGAGTATGGGAGATATATAGTCTAAATAACATTCCTTTCTCAGAAAGTCAAGGACATCTTGCCCTGCACCTGGAGTGGTGTGACTGGGAGGCATCTCCAGTTTTGGACGGTGCCTGATTGGGCCATGTGATGGAGACATGTGGGTGGTAGGCTGCCAGGGTTCCAAATAGCATCCAAAAGTAAACCAGAGTCCAAGGCAAAAGTATTGCTCAAAGTTCCAATTTATTAAGAGAGCCATGTTGGCACATGTCGGAAAACCGAATCTGAAAGCTTCCTGATTTTCCCCACCCAGTTGAAAGTTCCAGATCTTGCCCCCACACCCACAAGTCCATCCCATGGTCCAATCTCCCACTGCCATGCTGGCAGCTTCCACCCATCCAGTTCCGGTCAGGTGCAGAGGTGCAAAGACAAAGGATGACCTTGGCTTTCTTGAAAGAATGTTGTTATGGCTACATATCATCTAACTCCGTACAATCCCACCTCCCATTTTCCCACGATAGAAAAGGCATAGTAGAATAATAGAAAATGTGGAAGCCAAAGATCCAAAAGAAAAGATGGCTGCAGGCCTGACGTAGGCAGGGACTTCGACTTTCACTTGGGTGGGGAAAACCTGGAAGCTTTCAGATTCGGGTTTTCCCAGACGTGCCATCTGTAATAAAGTGAAACTCTGAGGAACTTCTAGCCTCAGAGTCTTCTTTCTTTAGGGGTGTTACTTGAAACCCTGACACCATGTTTCTGTAAGAGACTGTGGCTAAAGCTGAGAAATTAAAAAAACCAGAACAAAATCTCTAAAATATGCCATATTTTCAGACTATAAGACGCAACGGTGTATAAGATGCACCAAGATTTCTAAGAGGTAAGTAAGAAAAAAATGGTTTTTGTCCTCCCTGGCTCCCAGGAGCACTCTGCAGCTTTCATTAGGGCTGGGGGGGGGGAGAGGTAAAGAAGCCCCTGTTTTTGTGAAAAACGGACAGAAAATGAGTCATTTGTTTCAAAAACGGAGGCGTTTTTGCCTTCCCCCAGCCCTGCTGAAACCTGCAGAGTGCTGATGGGGACTGGAGGAAGGCAAAAATGCCTCCGTTTTTGTGAAAAACAGCTTGTTTTTTGCCCATTTTTTCACAAAATGGGAGAGAGAGAGATAAGAAAGAAGGAAGGAAGGAAGAGAAAGAAAGAAAATAAGTGTGGGAGAGAGACACAAGAAGGAAGGAAGGAAAAGAAAGAAAGAAAATAAGTGTTGGAGAGAGACACAAGAAGGAAGGAAGGAAGGAAGGAAGGAAGGAAGGAAGGAAGGAAGGAAGGAAGGAAGGAAGGAAACGTATGATCACAATTGAGCCCAAAATTTTGGTTGCTAAGCAAGAGAGTTGTTAAGTGAGTTTCACCACATTTTCCAACTTGGCCATGCCCACCCGGTCACATGACCACCAAGCCACTCCCACCCAGTCACATGACCACCAAGCCACTCCCACAAAACAGGTCACACCTACAGAATAGGTTCTAAAATTTTTTGAAACCCACCAGAGCTGCAGAGTACTGGGGAAAGGCAAAAACGCCTCCGTTTTTGTGAAAAAAGGGTCATTTTTTGCAAAAATGGGATGCAGGGATGGGGGTTCTTGAAGCCAAAAATGGCTGTATTTGGTGTATAAGACACACCAACATTTCCACGCTTTTTTGGGGGTGGGGGGGAAAGGTGCGTCTTATACTCTGAAAAATACGGTAAATACGTTGCAGAGAGGAGATCTCCCATTGCGGACAAATCTAATAAACAGACTCTTAATCCGTCGTGCATACATTGCATGAATAAGAGATTGGAAAGTTTCACAGAGCACTCTCGCCCCTTATGAACTCGGCAATCAAAGAGGATCAGAGGGTGCCAATTTTAATTCTCAAGATTGTGTTCTCTGACCCCTAACACTTGACATTCAAACTCATTAAAGCAAGCCTGTGTGAATTGTGCGTTCCTTTTACTGTTGCTCTGCAGTTAAAGCTCTGATGGAGAATCCTGGCTTTTATCACGCTTGCCCGTGGCAACTTACATCCGCTTCCAGGCCTGCCACCTTTGAAGGGGTTGCTGCAGGGATACATTTGGAGGGAGGCGAGTTCAACTAGAAGTCCTCCAAGGTCCTATAGGAAGTTAGCACCCACCCCTCTCCTAGAAAAATGAAATATCCTGCGAAATATTGAAAAGGTAGAATATTATATTTCCCTGCATCAAAAATGGAGAAACGTGTTTTTAGGCAGGAAACAGACTCGCTCTTAATAGCCCCCACCTTTGACAATGGGCCATTAAAAGGCCCGAGCCAGTCTATTCTGCATAACAAAGGTCTCCCCCTTTCAGCTCCAGGGTGATGGGATTAAGGCATGATAGTATTAGCCCTTTGCCCATCTCACCACAGGGCACCAAACTTGACTCAAACACACAGCCTAGAGAGTTGCCCCTGCACGGCCCCATGGGAGTCTGACAACCAATCAGAATACAAGATCAAGATCAAAGACCAGAGAGGGCATAAAACCCAGGGACTTTCAGCATCTCGGTCTCTCTTTTCTTCTTCACCCAACATCTGGAAGCGTGTGATATCCGTTTTCCTCAAACCATGTGGTCCTGTCCACCATTAAACCATCTTTCCAAGCAGCCTCCACGTTTCCAGTGTCTTTCCCCCCACTTGGAACTGAACCCAGGAGGACATTTCCTCCAACAGTCCCTTCCAGCTCTATTCTGTTGGAAGGAAAATCCATCCGGTTCAATTCCGAAACTGGGCGAAAGGCACTGGAAACAAGGCCGAGGCTGTTTGGAAAGATGGTTGATTGAACAGAACCACAGATCTGGGTCAGCTGAACATGAGAGGATGGAACTTCCTGGGTTTCTGTGACTTTGAAGTTTGAGCTGTTCTGGGGGTGGTGCAATGAAGGGGCTTGTGGTCTGAAAGGGGGTTGGGTGGTGGTGGGATTCAAACATTTTTACTACTGGTTCGTAGTAGTAAAAGTTCGTGGCTTGGTGGGTGTGGCAGGGGAAGGCTACTGCAAAATCCCCATTTCATCCCAATCAGCTGGGACTCAGGAGGCAGAGAATAGATGGGGAGGGGCCAGTCACAGGTGGTATTTACCAGTTCTGCGAACGACTCAAAATTTCTGCTACCGGTTCTCCAGAACTGGTCAGAACCTGCTAAATACCACCTCAGGTGCTTTTTTCAAGAAGCAACTGGACTTTCTGATTTGTCTTTGAAGACGTTTTGCTTCTCATCCAAGAAGCTTCTTCAGCTCTGACTGGATGGTGGGGGAAATGGAAGGGTTTATACTTCATTTTCAGGTTGTTAAGTCACCTGGAGGTTAACAACTCTCTAAAAGGATAATACAATAATACAATACAATAATACAATAGTATTATTGTATTATATAATATAGTATAATAGTATGTAGGATGCAAATGACCACTTCTGTCTGCAAAGAGTATAAACCCTTCCATTCCCCCACCATCCAGCCAGAGCTGAAGAAGCTTCTTGGATGAGAAGCTAAACGTCTTCAAAAGAAAAACAAGGAAGTCCAGTTGGCTCTTGAAAAAAGCACCTTTGGGACAACCCTCACCTGGATGACTTTAGAATCTCCATAGACATTTTCTGTTTTCAGTGGGAGGAGTATCAGGGTAATGATGACTTAATAGCTGATCAGGTGCTCAAAGGCTGTAATGCTAAAATGATGATGCAATGAGAATGAGTCAGCAAGGTTATTTAACTGCTACCACTTTAAGAGGCTGTATTATAAAAGAGGCCCTCTATCTCTGTCTGTCTGTCTGTCTGTCTGTCTGTCTGTCTGCCTGCCTGCCTGCCTGCCTGCCTGCCTGCCTGCCTGCCTGCCTGCCTGCCTGCCTGCCTGCCTGCCTGCCTATCTATCTATCTATCTATCTATCTATCTATCTATCTATCTATCTATCTATCTATACATATACCTATACCTATACCTATACCTATACCTCTGTCTGTCTGTCTGTCTGTCTGTCTGTCTGTCTGTCTGTCTATCTATCTATCTATCTATCTATCTATCTATCTATCTATCTATACCTATACCTATACCTATACCTATACCTATACCTATACCTATACCTATACCTATACCTCTATCTATCTATCTATCTATCTATCTATCTATCTATCTATACCTATACCTATACCTATACCTATACCTATACCTATACCTATACCTATACCTATACCTATACCTATACCTATACCTATACCTATACCTATACCTCTGTCTGTCTGTCTGTCTGTCTATCTATCTATCTATCTATCTATCTATCTATCTATCTATCTATCTATCTATCTATCTATACCTATACCTATACCTATACCTATACCTATACCTCTATCTATCTATCTATCTATCTATCTATCTATCTATCTATCTATCTATCTATCTATCTATACCTATACCTATACCTATACCTATACCTCTATCTATCTATCTATCTATCTATCTATCTATCTATCTATCTATCTATCTATCTATCTATCTATCTACCTACCTATACCTATACCTATACCTATACCTATACCTATACCTATATCTATCTATCTATCTATCTATCTATCTATCTATCTATCTATCTATCTATCTATCTATCTATCTACCTACCTACCTACCTACCTACCTACCTATACCTATACCTATACCTATACCTACCTACCTACCTACCTACCTACCTATCATCTATCTATCTATCTATCTATCTATCTATCTATCTATCTACCTACCTACCTACCTACCTACCTACCTACCTACCTACCTATCTACCTCTCTCTCTCTCTCTCTCTCTCTCTCTCTCTCTCTCTCTCTCTCTCCCTCCCTCCCTCCCTCCCTCCCTATCTATCTATGCGTGCTTCCATATGGTTGATGATTGATTGCCTGACTTTGCCTAGTATGTGTATGTATATATTCCTTGTAGATATTCCTTGTAGATAAACCACTGTTTGAAAGACAAACCTCTGTTTACTGTATTTTGCTCCTGGGTTGTCACAAAGTAGTCACACTGTGCGCACTCTGACATTTTCTTGGCAAGATTTCAGAAGTGATTGGACATTGCCTCCTTCCTAGGGTTGAGAGAGAGAGAGACTGGCCCCAAGTTACGCAGTAGGCTTTGGGCTAAGGCAGGAGTAGAACTCAGGTTTTCCCCAGTTTCTAGTCTGATGCCTTAACCATTGTTTCCAAGATTCCTTTGGGTTAGAAAGAACAATACTTCTTTTTTTTTAATGTTTATTAAGAGTTTTTCGATACAATAAAAAACAAGTAAAAGAAAAAAAGAGAATGAAACAAAAGTACGCAAGAAATAAAAAGGGAAAAGAACCAAAGTTTTTTAAAAATATAATTACTTCTTTTCAACAGATAATTATATTTTGGTGTAATAATATCTCCCTCTTACTTATTATATAAATCCCTTCAGTCTCTTATTCATTCCAACTCCGTCTTAATCTTCAAAGGCATCAATCATAATTTCCTTCCTTTCATTCTTTCAGGAAAAAAAAGTTTCGAGTCTTTCAGAAAAAAAAGTTTTTGTTGTTATTGTTTTTCTCTGACCAAAGAGGTCGGTTTTGTCATTTCTGGAAAATTCTAACACTTTTCACAATCCATTCCTCCGCTGGGGGATTTCCTTGTTTTTAATGATAATGTTTTACAGAGTCAAGACTTGACGATTTACAAAAACTTCACTTACTGGAGGAATTGTGAGGCAGAATAAGACTTATCATTATGGAGTTATAGTTACTAACAAAGACCCTTGAAAAAGAATGGAAGAAAAAAAGAATAAACATGATTCATACCAAGGCTTAAGTTGTAAAAGAAATCCAAAGTAAATTTCTAGGAGACCAGTTTTATGGCAAGAAAAACGAAATGCACAGGGGGCGGCGTACAACGATTCAGGGCGGCGTACAACATTAAAAAAGCACACATCCCCAAAGCTAAAAAAAAATTAAATACATATCCAAAAAACAAACTGAATTTAAAAGACAATACATTTAAAATAAGTTAAAATTAACAGGCCAGGCCGGCTTGCTGGAAAAGCCAACTTTTTAGGGCGCGTTGGAAGGACCGGAGGTCGGGGATTATGCAAAGCACTGGGGGTAGCTCATTCCAGAGGGAAGGCGCTCCCACAGAGAAGGCTCTCCCCCTTGGGGGTCACCAGCCGACACTGCCTGGCCGACGGCACCCTGAGGCGTCTGGCTTAATAGTAGTAACTGTGAGAGGGATCTTGGAGTCCTTGTGGACAATCACTTAAATATGAGCCAAGAGTGTCCTGCAGCTGCCCAAAAAGCCAACACAGTCTGAGAGATTTAAGCCCAGACGATCTTGAATTCCATTGACTCTCATCTACCGCCAATTTGTCTTGACTGTTAGTAGTTCAGATTTTTGTAGCATACAATACAATTCCCTTTTTACAACCCTGTGATTCCTTAATTTCGGGCAGAGTCAACCAACTTGAATGACGCTGACCGAACGCCCTCCCTGATGCCATGCAGAGTTCGCATCAGAATCTTTCTTTCTTTCTTTCTTTCTTTCTTTCTTTCTTTCTTTCTTTCTTTCTTTCTTTCTTTCTTTGCACACTAGGAGAGAAACATCTGTTGCTACCTAGGATTGAACTCTCAACCTTCCAAGTGGAAGTCACTTAAATATGAGCCAGCAGTGTCCTGCAGCTGCCCAAAAAGCCAACTCCCTTTTTAAAACACTGTGATTCCTTAATTTTGGGTAGAGTCAAGCAATTTGAATGGCACTGACCGGACGCCCTCCCTGATGCCATGCAGAGTTCACAGCAGACTTTCTTTCTTTCTTTCTTTCTTTCTTTCTTTCTTTCTTTCTTTCTTTCTTTCTCTTTCTTTCTTTCTTTCTTTCTTTCTTTCCACACTAGGAGAAAAACATTTGCTGCTCCCTAGGGTTGAAGTCTCAACCTTCCAAGTGGGTCAGAAGGGAAGGAAAGGAAAAAGGAAGGGAAGGGAAGAAAAGGAAAAGAAAGGAAGAGGAGGAACAGAAAGGAAAGGAGGAAGGGAAGAGGAGGAAAGGAAGAAGTGAAAAGGAAAGGAAAGGGGGAGGGAGGAAAGGAAATTAGGAAGGGAAGAGGAGGAAAGGGAAGGAGGAAGGGAAGAAGAGGAGAGAAAAAGAAAGGAAAGGAGGAAGGGAAGAGGAATGGAAAGAAAGGAAAGGAAAAAGGAAGGGAAGAAAGGGAAAAGAAAGGAAGAGGAGGAACAGAAAGGAAAGGAGGAAGGGAAGAGGAGGAAAGGAAGAAGTGAAATGGAAAGGAAAGGGGAGGGGAGGGAGGAAAGGAAAGGAGGAAGGGAAGAGGAGGAAAGGAAAGGAGGAAGGGAAGAAGAGGAGAGAAAAAGAAAGGAAAGGAGGAAGAGAAGAGGAATGGAAAGAAAGGGAAGGAAACAAGGAAGGGAAGAGGAAAGGAAAGTAAGAATGTATTTTCTTTGGGAGAAAATGTCAGATGTCATCACAGTACACTTTCAGAAGAAAAGGCAATACATTTTGCCGCCTGGTGCTTGATCCAATAAATAATTTCCGTGGGATTCGGTGTTTTATTACCCCAGTTTAACCAGGGACTTCCTCGCACGAGCAGAATTCTCCACCATCCCCGGGGTCTTCTTAACGTGTCACTCCCATTTGCAAAGCCATTTAGCTTGGAAATGTCACCAAAGCAACTTAAGGGGACAGAGGAACAGAGAAGCGATGCTAAGAACACAAAAGTGTGGCCTTTGGTGTCTACAAAAGGAGGACTCTGGTGATTGTGTGATTGCTTTGTTGCAAAATAGGCTTTGTGCATTCAGCCATTGTCACCGAGGAAACAACACCATCCAAACTTTTACTATGGGAGATGAAAATGTATGCGGTATTTTTGAGCTCATTCCTGCTTGAGACGACCCATCATTTATAATTCAGAAGGACGGATCATAGTTTTCTTCGGTCTGGGACAGTTGTGTGCCTCCCTTTTTTTCCCATCCAGACCAAACATAATTTCCAATGTTGGATTTTCCCCCTTACCAGAGGGACACCCCCCACCCTTGTAGAGTACTGTGAAGCCATTGCCATGGCAACTCCACTGATCTGTACAGTAGAAGCCATTTTACAGCAGTACAGTAGAAGCCATTTGAAGGCACAACAGGCTGTATCTTAACAGAAGACACAACCTGAGAGGTGTTATAGGTGTCTTATCCCCCACAGTATTTGTTTCCAGAGAGTAAGTCATCTGTGTACCAAGTTTGGTTGAAATTGCTTGAGGCATTCCAGAATTATGCTGGAACATGTGTGTGTGTGTGTGTGTGTGTGTGTGTGTATACATACATACATACATACATACATACATACATACATATATATATACACACACACACACATACACACACACACACTTAGATAGACAGACAGACAGACAGATATAGACATAGATAGATAGATATAGATAGAAATATTAAAAATCGGGAGATGGCAATTGCAGTGGGAAGGGACTGTTGGACAAAAGGAAAAAGAGAGAGAAAAAATCGCTTTTTACATCTGAAGGAAAGTCTGCAAGACAGTGAGCAGTAAAATTTAATTCTTCCAAATAGAAAAGATTTAGCTGCAAAGGTTTGGCAGTAACTTTATTGGTAAACTGCCCAGAGTTACTCAGATTGGCAGTGCATGAAATAGATAAATAAATAAAATAAATGAACTCTTGACAGACTGTCTACGCATTTGCCCTTCCTTCCTTCCTTCCTTCCTTCCTTCCTTCCTTCCTTCCTTCCTTCCATCCATCCATCCATCCATCCATCCATCCATCCATCCATCCATCCATCCATCTTCTTGGAATGGATGAAGTCAAGTGGCCATCTTCTCCCCCGCTTTCATCTTGTTCCCTTCTTTCTCATCTTGGTTCATTTTTTAAAATGAATGTTAATGTGAGATAAATACAGGGAGTCCTCCATTTGCCACAGTTTGCTTAGTGACTATTCAAAGTCACAACAGATGGAAACTGATCCAGGAGAGGTTCAACCTGGAAACAAGGAGAC
Organism: Natrix helvetica; assembly: GCF_964273705.1. Classification (NCBI taxonomy): domain Eukaryota; kingdom Metazoa; phylum Chordata; class Lepidosauria; order Squamata; family Natricidae; genus Natrix; species Natrix helvetica. The sequence continues at coordinate 6,165,227 of NC_138550.1, read as the reverse complement.
ATTTTTTTCAGACAGGGAGAGCAATCAACCCACGGAACAGAAGTTGCCTTCAGAGGTTGTGGGAGCTTCATCGCTGGAGGCTTTCAAGAACGGACTGGACTGTTATTTGTCGGAAACGGGGGAGTGGGTTGGACTAGATGACCTACAAGGTCCCTTCCAATTATGTTCATCTGTTAATCTCTATTCTTGATAAAATGCTGGAAGATAGGACCCAGGATCCTTTGGAAAACATAATTCCTCTCTTTTCAAGCTTGAGAGGGAAGGAAACGTATTACCAGTCTGGGGAAAATACTACTTAATCTTACTTTCCCTATGTGGACTATAGGACGTCATCCATCACTCTTCACCAGTCTCCCCTGCTTAGGCGTATTTCGCGTCTTGTAATATTTTTAAGCCCTCTAAATATAACTGGATGCCAGACAAAACATTAACGTGAAGCTGGTTTCCCTTTGCAAGCATCTCCACATGCCACAAGCCAGATTTCTTCCTTTTCATTCATGCATTCCATTTATATCCAGCCTTCCTATTTAATAGCTGACAGCTATTAAAGCGCAAAGTATCACAACAAGATTAGAAGCAACGCTGCAGCTATATAAGAGTTTTTATTTCAAAACAATTTAGCATATATTTTTATTGAGTTTTACTCTTTCTGTCTCTCTGTCTCTGTATCTCTCTCTCTCTCTCTCTCTCTCTCTCTCTTTCTATCTCTCTCTCTCTGTCTCTCTCTCTCACTCTCTGTTTCTCTCTGTGTGTGTGTCTCTCTCTGTGTGTGTGTCTCTGTCTCTCTCTCCCCCAGTCTCTCTCTCTCTTTGTGTTTCTCTCTCTCTGTCTGTCTATCTCTCTGTCTGTCTGTCTCTCTCTGTCTCTGTCTCTCTCTCTCTCTCTCTTTGCCCTCCACTCTCTCTGTCTTTCTTTCTCTTTCTCCCTCCCTCCCTCTCTCTTTCTACATATCAGCCCACACAGAAACTATCTGGAATACTCACCAAAATAGAAAAGCAGGGTAAAATTCAAATACAGAAGCCCTCAAACACATTTTTTAAAATCTGTTTTTTTATGGGGAATAAACTAACTGTAATCACTTCTCATTAAAGGAAGGGTTTAAATTTGTCAGGAATTCAGTTGTATTCATTCTAGAACAATTCCTACAAGTCAGGCTGTAATATTAACTTACAGATTAACGGAGTTGGAAGGGACCTTGAAGGTCATCTAGTACAACCACTCACCCAAGAAGGAGACCCTACATCATTTCTGACAAATGGCAATCCAGGAGAAGAGATGAAAGGAAACAAAAGGATAGCTAAATATCTATAGAGATTCTCAGTCGTCCAGGTCACGGTTGTCCCAAAGGGGCTTTTTCAAGAGGCAACTGGACATTCTTGTTTTCCTTTGAAGACCTTTTGCTTCTCATCCAAGAAGCTTCTTCAGCTCTGACTGGATCCAGCATCTTTAAGCCCCTTTGGGAAACAAGTGGACAGAGAAGGAGAAAGGAGGAGGAGGAGAAGAAGAAATGGATAAAGAGGGAGACAGAAGGAGAAAAATGGGGAAGAGAGAAGAGAAGAAAGAGAGGAGGAGAAGTATATAGAGGAGAATAGAGGGGAGGGGAGAATAGAAAGGAGAAGGGGAAAGGGAAAGGATGGAAGGAAAGGGGGGGAAGGGAAAGGAAGGGAAGGAAGGAAGGAAGAGTAGGGGAGGGGAGGAAGGAAGGAAGAGTAGGGAAGGGAAGGAAGGGAAGGAAGGGGAAGAGAAGAGAAGGAAGGAAGGAAGGGAAGGGAAGAGAAGGGAAAGGAATATAGAATGGATGAAAAAAAGGAAAGGAAAGGAAAAGAAAGGAATTTTGTGTAAATAAAATCAGAAGGTGGAACAGGGTGAGTATGCTTCATCAACTTGAGCAAAAATCAAAATCTTCCACTGGAAGAAGAAAAGGTGGAATACAGAATGAGCTTCTAGGGTTAATTGAGTCTAGATTTCAGGGGTCATTGACTTAATAGAGCTATTCTTGGACCAATTGCAAGGGTGTTTTTTTCCCCTTTTTTTAAAAGCAGCTGCTCTCCGGCAGAGAACAAAGCAGTCTGATAGGAAGGAAGAAATGGCTCTGGAGTGGAGAGACCAGCTGCTGGAGGGGGTGAGGGGGTGTTGCAGCCATTTGAAGCTGGACCTGCCACCATCACACCATCGAGCACGGGAGGAGGAGGAGACCATCTGTTCCGAAGGACCCCAGACAGTTCAGGACTACCTGAAGGTGCCAGAACAAATTTCTCCAGCGAACCAGAGGACAAGTGAAATGGAACCACCCCAAACAAAACAACCCACCATAAACAAAAAAAAATTTAAAAAATAAAATTGAACAAATGAGATCTCAAAGATCTCAAAATACCGTATTTTTCAGACTATAAGACGCACATTTTCCCTCAGAAAAGAGGCTAAAAATCTGGGTGCGTCTTATACACTGAATACAGCATTTTGTGCCTCCCGAAACCCTGCCCCCTTTGCAGCAATGGCCGTGCATAGCCTTTAGGAGGCTTCCAGAGTGCTCCTGGGGGCTGGGGAGGGCAGAAATGAGCAAACAACAGACCATTTTTGCTCGTTATTGCCCCCCCCCCCCCTCAGGAGCACTCTACAAGCCTCCTAAAGGCTATTCATGCCCCCCCCTTTTTTTTTTTAAAAAAAGGGCCTGTTTTTGCGAAAAAGGTCTGCAGAATGCAAAAACTATTTTTAATAAATTTGCCTCTTCAAAACTGGTGCATCTTACACTCTGGTGCATCTTATACCCCCCCAAAATACGGTAGTACGCTTATTTTATTAGTAAAATAAATGTGATTTTTCCAAGCTTGCCTAGCTGTAATTGTTATGGATACGAAGACAGAAGAGGGATTTGTCTTGTTACTATTCTAGAGTTAGTTTTCTCCTTTAGTCATTTTTCTCCAACTATCAAGGAGAAGCAGAGGTGGTATTTGGCTGGCTTGGACCGGTTCGCCCAAACTGGTAGTGGCGACTTGCACCCATCCGCCCACTCGCCCCAGCTCCAAGGCATCCTATGTTTTCATTTTCAATGTTGCGCACGAGCAAAACACATGTGCGGAAGGCCACATGCATGCATGGAAAATGCATGTGTGATGCGCAGAAGGCCGCAGGCATGTGCGGTAGGCGTGCCCGTGGGCTCACATTTGCGAACCGGTGGTGAAATTCTGTGAATCCCACCTCTGAGGGCAATGTTAAAATATTCGTGAGTGGGAGAGACATGGGAACAAGGTCAGCCAATGAATAGACATAGCAACTAAGTCAGCCAATGGGAGCTTAAACAGATCTGAGTCTATGCAGAGAATTGAAACAGAAACTTTAGTAAGCAGTCTGCTGCTCTGAGAAGTAAACCAGCAGTTTGTCTGGGCTTGTCTGCTGCTATGAAACTAACTGCTTGTGTTTGCCTGTAACTCTCCTGCCTTGTGTTTACTTGAAAGAATCATCTGTTGGTATTGTACATTTATTAATCTATTCTTATGTACATAAAGAAGTTATATCTCTAAGCAGTTTACAGAGTCAGCCTATTTCTCCCCAACAACCTGGGTCCTCATTTTGCCGACCTAAGAAGGACGAAAGGCTGAGTCAACCATGAGCCGATCAGGATTGAACTGTTGGCTGTGGGCAAAGTAATCCTGCAGTGCTGCATTCTAACCACTGTGCCACCATGGCTCGCTCCTTCCTTCCTTCCTTCCTTCCTTCCTTCCTTCCTTCCTTCCTTCCTTCCTTCCTTCCTTTCTTTTTTTCTTTCTTTCTTTCTTTCTTTCTTTCTTTCTTTCTTTCTTCCTTCCTTCCTTCCTTCCTTCCTTCCTTCCTTCCTTCCTTCCTTCCTTCCTTCCTAATAGCACTTAGACTTATATACCTTTTTACAGTGGTTTACAGCCCTCTCTAAGTGTTTTACAGACTCAGCCTATTGCCCCCCCCCCAACAATCTGGGTCCTCATTTTACCGACCTCAGAAGGATGGAAGGCTGAGTGAACCTTGAATCGGTGATAATCAAACTGCCAGATTGCAGGCAGCTGGCAGTCAGCAGAAGCAGCCTGCAGTACCGCACTTTAACCACTGTGCCACCATGCAGTATGCCCACAGTCTGGAGTTCAATCCTGACCAATTCAAGGTTGACTCAGCCTTCCATCCTTCCAAGGTGGGTAAAATGAGGACCCAGATTGTTGGGGGAAATATGATAACTCTGTAAACCGCTTGGAGACGCCTGTAAAGCACTGTGAAGCGGTATATAGGTCTAAGTGCTAAAGTGCTGTAGCCCGTATCGAAATGCAAAATTGTGTGTTCCTACCTTATATCATTAAAGATAATTTTAAAAACCTCCTTGAACCATAGCCAGATTGCCAATGTAATGAAGGCCAGGTAAAATATTTATAGCAGTTAGTTTAATAGCAACATGTCAGCATTCTACCAAAAATTGTCCAGTCTATTTGAAGTGAGATTAGAGGGAGATTACTTATATTATTTTAAACTGTATTGTTTAGGAGTCATCCAGAGTTTAGATTTCATTTTGGGAACACTCTTCTGAAAGAAAGGGAAAAAAAACTACAGGTGGACTATGAGAAGATAAAGGGCCTGGGTTTAAGTTATACGTGGAAAAAGAGAAGGAAGAAATCTATTTTATTTTGGGAAAAGAAGACTAAGGGGATTAATTTCTAACGCTTCAATATTTAAAACCCTCCACAAAGAAAATGGAGCATTGCTGCTTTGGATATCCACCAGGGCTTACCGATGAGGAATTTCTGGTAGCTGAAGTACCAAATGCAAAAATAGAAGCTTTTTAGCAGCTTTTCAGATGTAGTAGAAGTTCAACGCCGGCTTTCAGGATTGATAAAGATAGGGGAAGACCAAGTATCTAAAACAACAGAAATGTCAGTGACGTTTTTTGTTTTATCATTGTAGAGCAGGGGTCTCATCTCAAGGCCCACGGAGTGCTTAGATCTGCCCCGTGGGACCACCCTGGAGACAGCGAAGGACCAGCCCCCCCCAGACTCCGTTTTCACTGGCAGAGGGCTAGCTAAACAAACTGAAAACAAAGCAAAAGGAGAATTGTTTCCCCCTTTGTATTTAAGCATCCATGAAGGGACAGGAAAGGAGAATGAGAAAGAGGAAAGACAAAGAAGAAGGAAAGAGGGGAAGGAAGAAGGAATAAGAATGAAGAGGGAAGGAAAAAGAAGAAAAGGAAGGGAGGGAGGGAGGAAGGAAGGGAGGGAGGGAGGGAGGGAGGGAGGGAGGAAGGAAGGAAAGAGATTATAATGAGAGTGAGGGAGGGTCTGAGAGAAGTCCTGCCTTAACACTTGGCCACCACAGGTGCCCCCAACACAAGTGATGTTGAGCTGGCCACGCCTCCCACACCCCTTGGGGTCAAACACAACCTGATGTGGCCCTCAATGAAATCGAGTTTGACACCCCAGTTGTAAAGCATGATCAAAGCTCACATGATCAGATTTCCTCTTTACCTCATCTTACACTGACTGAACAATACCAAGGTGGGGTTATGTTGAGTTTCTGTCTCATGCTTTCTTCTTTTCCGGGATTGGATAGTCTTTTGTGAAAATCCTCCCTCAATAGTCCAATTCCTTCTGTCCCAAAGGTGTTTTTTCAAAAGGCAACTGAGCAGTTTACAGAGTCAGCCTCTTGCCCCCAACAAGCTGGGTCCTCATTTTACTGACCTAAGAAATATGAAAGGCTGAGTCAACCTTGAGCCGGTCAGGATTGAACTGTTGGCTGTGGGCAGAGTAATCCTGCAGTGCTGCATTCTAACCACTGTGTCACCATGGCTCCTTCCTTCCTTCCTTCCTTCCTTCCTTCCTTCCTTCCTTCCTTCCTTCCTTCCTTCCTTCCTTCCTTCCTTCCCTCCCTCCCTCCCTCCCTCCCTCCCTCCCTCCCTCCCTCCCTCCCTCCTTCCTTCCTTCCTTCCTTCCTTCCTTCCTTCCTTCCTTCCTTCCAAGCAGTTTACAGAGTCAGCCTCCTGCCCCCAAGAAGCTGGGTCCATCATTTGACCTCGGAAGGATGCAAGTTTGAGTCAACCTTGAGCCTGGTGAGATTTGAACTGCCAAACTGCTGGCAATTGGACCGCAGTACTGCATTCTAACCATTTGCACCACCACAGCTCTGAAGATAACATCTTCAGTGGAGTTTAGGGGATGTCAGTGTCAGTGTTCTTCTGTTAATAAGGGCTTCAGATATGGGTGTGTCAAGTGAAGGTTTTGTGATGGGTCTTGTGATGGGTCAAGTGTGAGCCATCAGGGAGTCTTATGATGAGTCTTGTGGTAAAGAATAGAATAACAGAGTTGGAAAGGGACCTTGGAGGTCTTCTAGTCCAACCCCCTGATTAGGCAGGAAACCCTCCACCACTTCAGACAAATGGCTATCCAACATCTTCTTAAAGACTTCCAGTGTTGGGGCATTCACAACTTCTGGAGGCAAGTTCTGTTCCACTGATTAATTGTTCTAACTGTCCGGAAATTTCTCCTCAGTTCTAAGTTGCTTCTCTCCTTGATTAGTTTCCACCCATTGCTTCTTGTTCTACCCCTCAGGTGCCTTGGAAAATAGTTTGACTCCCTCTTCTTTGTGGCAACCCCTGAGATATTGGAGCAATGCTATCATGTCTCCCCTAGTCCTTCTTTCTCTTAAGCTAAACATACCCAGTTCCTGCAACCGTTCTTCATATGTTTTAGTCTCCAGTCCCCTAATCCTCTTTGTTGCTCTTCTCTGCACTCTTTCTAGAGTCTCCACATCTTTTTTACATCGTGGCGACCAGAACTGAATGCAGTATTCCAAGTGTGGCCTTACCAAGGCATTATAAAGCGGTATTAACACTTCACGTGATCTTGATTCTCTCCCTTTGTTTATGCAGCCTAGAACTGTGTTGGCTTTTTTGGCAGCTGCTGCACATGGCTGGCTCCTATTTCAATGGTTGTCTACTAGGACTCCAAGATCCCTCTCACAGTTACTACTGTTGAGCAAGGTACCACCTATTCTGTACCTGTGCATTCCATTTTTCTTGCCTATATGTAATAGGAGATTACATCAGGTCTGGGTCATTGGGAGATGAACTGCTGATGGAGTCAACCCACCTCCATTACTCTGTTCCTCTAACTGGCCCAGCCACCTTTTAGCCCCTTAGGAAAAGACAGGAGGATTGAGACCAACCCAGTGGTGAAATCTATTTTTTTTTACTACCCGTTCTGTGGGCATGGCTTGGTGGTCGTGTGACTGGTTGGGTGTGGCTATGTAGTCATGTAACTGGGGGGATCAAAAGACAGAAACTAACAATGTCCTGCTGGAGCAGGGTTGGACTAGATGACCAGCAGGTTCCTTCCAGCCCTGGATTATCCTTTGAAGCTGCGTCTAGTGCCAGGTTTGTAGTCCTTCCTTCCTCTCCTTTTTCCCTCCCTCCCTCCCTCCCTCCCTCCCTCCTTTCTTTCTTTCTTTCTTTCTCTTTTTCTTTCTTTCTCTTTTTCTTTCTTTCTTTTTCTTTTTTTCTTTCTTTCTCAGCACCCCCCCCCCCTTTTTGGCCTATTACATTGTAACAGCTAAGGCAAAGCGCCCATTGACGTGAGTGATGTTGAGTTGGCCACGCCCACCCAGTCACATGACCACCAAGCCACGCCTGCTCAGCTGGTCATTAGGACAGAGAACAGGTTGTTAAATTATTTGAATCCCCCCATTGCCGGCAACCAATGCAGCTCACGGAGCAGTGGTCTTACAGGAGCTCCCGTCTGCCAAGATCTGATTCCCAAGAATTATCCAAAGCTACTGCAAGAAGCAGAAGTTTCCAATTAGTTTCCATCGATGAAGCAAATTGGTTGCCTTCTGGAGCACATGGACCTATTTTCCACGGCCTTGATTTTTATGAACTGTTTGGGAGATCATCAAGATCAGCTCTGCAGAGACCGCAATGATTTCTCTGGCTCTCTTCTCCACCGAGCCTGAGCTTCAAGTTGCGTTGCTCCTTTACTTGATCAACACTCATAATTTGGTCTCTGGATCCTTCTGCCTCTGCATGAATAAAACATGGGTTCAGAAATCAAGATTTGGCAAATGGAGGGGCCTGTTATGGAAGGGTGGGGGGAAAGATAATGCTCAAGCACTATTCAATGCTAATCTTTCAGGTTGTGCTTTATTCCTGATTATATAGTTGTTCTGACCCCCCACCCCACCCCCCACCCCCATGCCTATGAATAAACCAGAACACAGGCTTGGCTGTTTGCCACTGTTTAATTACTGAGATAACGAATCCTTTGGCTGAGGGCCCAGACAACCCAGATCTCCCAAACTCAATAGAGTAGCTCTGCAGCAACCCAGATAATTCAAATGAAGCAACGCAGATAGTCCAAACGAACAGACACGGCTAGAATACACAGATAGATTTTCTTAACTACTAATTCGAATGGTTGTTTCCTGCAAATGTCCCCTCCCAACGCCTCACCTATAATCTCTCTTGGGAGGGGCCAATCCACAACCACCTGTGCTTAATCATCTTCTGTGAGTCTGCCTACGGAGTTGCTGCTTCCGTTTCTCAGCCCTTCTCAATCTAGCATCAGGGACAAACTGCCTTTGATCCTCCCCACTGCTCCATGCCTCAGGCACCACCTGGTGGCCAACCAGCCTCTCTGGTCCCTGCTCTGAGTCTGAACCTTGCACAGGGTCCTCCACATCATCCAGGGCAGACTCATATGGTTCCTCGCTATCCGAGTCCATCAGCAGCTCAACCGGAGCCTGCTGGGCCACAATACATAGTATAGCATAGCATAGCATAGCATAGCATAGCATAGCATAGCCTTTATTGTCATTGTACATCATGTATACAATGAAATTGGTTTTAGCCTCACTGGTGCAATCCATGACAAAAAATGCAAACGACATAAATAGTATAAAGAATAATCCCTATGGAAGTAATTAGGAAAGAAATTGGGCTCAAATGTGGTACTTAAGTTGAGGACTACCTGTATCAGAAAGGGAAGAGAATCTTTTTTTCCCTCCCCGTCGCAATTTGTTGCTTTTGGGTGGTGCGGTGGCCTAGAGGGGGAGCTCTGGCCTCAAAATCAGGAGGCCGTGTGTTCGATCCTAGGTAGCAGCAGATATTTCTCTCTCTGGGCACAATGAGAATATATCTGCTGAACAAAACTCCGCATTGGCAACAGGAAGGGCATCTGGCCAGGAAACACTCAGCTCCATTTAGTTGCCCCGACTCCATCCCGATGCAAGGGATTATGGCACCGATCCTAAAACTATGGCCCGCGGGTCAGATATGGCCCACCAATGCAAAGTATCCAGTCCGCGGAGTGGTGGGATTCAGCCCCTCACCCTGCCCCTCACTTTCGGCTTTATCATCCAGTGAACATCACTCCAGCTGCACTTCTGGTTAGTTACTTCACCAGTTGAGCTGCACTTCTGATCATACCACTGCTGCCGAAGGTGAAGCTGGAGGGTGCAGGGGAGGACCAGCTGAGTGAGGGGTGATCTTGCCAGTGTAGCCATGTGATCCTGGGGCAGTGAGTGAGTAGGGGAGGGGCTGATGTTGGCTTGAAAAGCAACTCTGCTGCCAGCTTGTAAAGCAGTGCTTTAAAAGTCTTTAAAAACACTTTAAAAACAGCCTTTCAGGATGTTTTTCACAGCCATAAGATCCAGGGCCAGTGGGTGAGAAGGGGGGGGGAGCAAGGACAAAGGCAAATGGACTGCTAAATTGGCCACGCCCCCAATCACATGACCACCTAGCCATGCCCACCCAGCTGGTCCGCCCCCCCAACAATCTGAGGGACCGTAAATCGGCCCCCTGTTTAAAAAGTTTGAGGACCCCTGGATTACGGGGTCATTAAAAGACACACAGCCAAACAAATTGCAATGTATTGCTTTTGGGGTGGTGTGGGATGGAATCCTATCATGAGAAGCTTTAAATCTTAAAATGGGGGGGGGATATGGTGATTTCTCATGTGCTTGCAGAGAAATTCTGAGAACAATGTCGATTGGCCCTTTTCCTACAAAACCCTTAATGACCCACTGTATATTCTGGATCCTGAGATGCCTAAATATAATAATGGAGTTCTAGTTGAGGTTAAAAAAAAACCCATTGATGATAATGGATGCTTTTAAGATGTTCTTCACTCCTGAAGAATGCCTATGGAGATTCTCAGTCATCCAGGTCGTGTTTGTCCCAAAGGCGCTTTTTCAAGAGGCAACTGGACTTGTTTTGTTTTTCCTTGAAAACGTTTCACTTCTCATCCGAGAAGCTTCTTCAGTTTTGACTCTGAAGAAAAGCCATTTGTCCTAAATGGTATACGATCTCCTGCTTGAGGGTTGGACTAAAAGACCTCCAAAGTCCCTTCCAACACTGTTAGTCTAGGTTCAGTGTTCCTTCAACAAAACAAGCTTCACAACACTCCTTAAGCAAATCCAGAAGAAAATTTCAAGCACCAGTACGTCTTCTGACCGAGGCTTCACCAAATCACGAAGCAGGCTCCTTGTCCCGACAAAACCCTTTTTTATTAAGCAAATGTGAATTCCTCTCATTCACATCCAGCAAAGTCCCTGCAAACAGTCTTTCAAGGGTGAATTGACAACCACAGACCTTATCAAGCTTGGAGAGCTGCCAGGCCGGTATCCTCCAAACACAACAGTGTACAAGAAAATACTTGGCAAGGAGTCTCTGAGAGTCACGAACAAATCTTCACACTAATGAAGGGAATTAATGGTCTCCTGCAAACTCCACTCCCCTTTCGTTCCTCTTTTATTCCCTATGAGAGGGGCCATTCACCATCCACCTGTGCCTTTACTCCCAAGTCGGCCCTTGTTCCTTACCTGTCCCCTTCTCCTGGCAGCTCTGTGCATGCGCACACTGGGAACAGGCTCCAGCTGTTCTTCTGCCCCACTGATCTCTGGCTCTGAAGGTAGCTGATAACTGTCAGACGGCCCTGGCCCCCTCTCTGCCTCCTATGCAGAGCTCTCAATAGAGCCTTCCACAGACTCCAGGACTGCCCCATCTTCCTCCCCAACCTCCTCACTGTCTGAGTCTGCTGCCAGCTCTGCTGGCTGTTGGCAGGCCACAACAACTCTGTAAACTGCTGAGAGAGGGCTGTAAGGAGCGGGAGTCTTCTCCAGCACCAGAGTTCAAAGGCCTCCATTCTTTGGCGCTCAGCCTTTCTTATGGTCCAACCTTCACAGCCATCCATGGCAACTGGGAAAACCGTAGCCTTGACTGGAAGCCCTTTTGTTGGCAGGGCGATGTCTCTGCTTTTCAGTATGCTTTCTAGCTTTGCCATAGCTTTCATCCACAACGGTACGGGAGAAAACCTTACTTCCCCAAAGAAGGATGCTTTTAAGAAATTGCAAGGCAAACATCAGTGTATTGTTCCTACTGTACATACTGAATTGGCATTCTCACCCATCTTCAACAAGGATGTGATAATCGCAAGAGAGGCAGCAATGCTGTGCCCGACTTTCTATTTTGAACTGGGACTTTGATCCCTGGCAAGTGTCTTGCTCTCTGGATGGAGAGGTTATGAATAGCTAGGCCCTGTATTAGCTGCCAGTGGTGAGAAGATGCCTCTCTTTGCGAAGTTGCTGCTCATCTAACCATCTGCCAAGCTTTCCTTCGGAGGAATTCTTACGATGACACAATGGTGAAACGAGGACCATGTAATCACTGGTTCTTATGGCACTGGCCTCCCAGCAGAAAGCTAAATGAGAGATGGGCAGATGTGCCATCCGGGAAGTGAGCCAGGGTACTCTTATTAGTCAGCTAAGGGGCTCAATGCTGGTAGCCCTAAACAATGTCCGCCTGGTTTTATGGTTGGGCCAGATGTCACCAAAGGGGATGTGCTGAAGGATGAATGGATCCAAGGGGCATTTTCCAGACGTTGAACATTGACTTGTTATCAGTGTAGCAAAAGGAAAAGGGATTGGAGGAGAACATGGGTTCCTAAACAGAGCATCGTGAGTTGCGTTCTTGGTTTCTCTGTAACAAATAAAAGACGTTGGTTGTCAACCTAGAAGGAGTGACACTCTCTTGTCACGACTCGTGTCAGGCCTGCAGCCATCTTTTCTTTTGGGTCTTTGGCCTGCCACACTTTCCATTATTCTACTATGCTTTTTCTATTGTGGGAAAATGGGAAAGGGGGATTGTACGGAGTAAGATGATATGTAGCCATAACAACATTCTTTCTAGAAAGACAAGGTCATCCTTTGTCTTCGCACCTCTCGCACCTGACTGGAACTGGATGGGTGGAAGCTGCCAGCATGGCAGTGGGAGATTGGACCATGGGATGGACTTGTGGGGGTGGGGGGCAAGATATTGAACTTTCAACTGGGTGGGGAAAACCGGGGAGCTTTCAGATTCGGGTTTTCCCAGATGTGCCAACAGGTCTCTCTTCATAAATGGGAACTTTGAGGAATCCTTTGCTTTGGACTCTGATTTATTTTTGGATGCTATTTGGAACCCTGACAACCTGACTTCTACCAAAGGTGCTTTTTTTCAGGAGGCAACTGGACTTTTCTTATTTTTTTTTTTTGAAGACGTTTCGCTTCTCATCCAGGAAGCTTCTTCAGGTCTGACTGGATGGAGGGGAATGGAAGGATCGATATTTCTTGCAGACAGCTGGTCATTTGCATCCTTTTAGAGGGTCATTGAGGCCACTTGGAGGCTTATCTGTGTCCTCAGGGTCACCTGAGTGGTGCAAATGATTCCTGTAGCCTGCAATAAATTTCCTCTGGAAATCCATTCCTTATTCCCACACCATTCAAAGGGTGTTCACCCCAAATTGTATAGCTAAACGTCTGTAGAGATTCATCCAGGTCATGAGAATGGAAATGTCTGCAAAGAAAAAAACAAGAAAACCTCCTGAAAAAGCACCTTTGGGACAACCAGGACTTGGATGACGGAGAATCTCTACGGGCTACTCAACTCCTCCTTAACTAGTAACAGAGAGTTTGTACAGAGAACTACATTCCAGGAGACCAATTCTTTCATGCAGGGAGAATATCACACCAAAGACTTAATAGTTTGGAAGATGCCCAAGCATTTTTCCAAAACAGCAAGCTGTTCTCCATTTGCTTTATGTAGATATGCATTTATTTATGGAGTCATAGCAAGCGATAGCCTTTGGCTGACCTTGTTCCAGCGCAGAAGCTAAGCAAAGTCATGTGTGGTTATTGCTTAGATAGCAATACTTGGCGTGAATGCAGGAATGAACTAATGGTCTCCTGCAAACTCTGCTCCCCTTTTGCTCCTCTTTATTCCCTATGGGAGGGGCCATTCACCATCCAGCTATGACCTTACTCCCATGTCAACCCTTGTTCCTTAGCTGTTCCCTTCGTCTGGCAACTCTGTGCATGCACACACTGGGAACAGGCTCCAGCTATACTTCTGCCCCACTGATCTCTGACTCCAAAGGCAGCTGATAACTGTCAGACGGCCCTGGCCCCATCTCTGCATCCCACACAGAGCCCTCATCAGAGCCTTCCCCAGACTCCAGGACTGGCCCAGGTTCCTCCCCAACTTCCTCACTGTCCAAATCTGCTGTCGGTTCCGGTGGCCTCTGGTGGGCCACAACAATTTTGTGCTTGAAGTGGAAAATAATGAAACTTTGATTTTGGGTTTCTTTATAGAAATGGTTTGTTCATATTATTATGGGGGGGAAAAATAAAGTTGTGATTTGATGTTAATGCCTTATTTTACTGCAACAGAGAGTCGGAAATTGATGGGGTTTTTTCTTTTCTTACCCTTCCTCAGCTTTCAGTAATATTCCTAGCAAAAGATCCTAGCATCTAAAACTCAGTGCAGATCCCCTTAAAAGTAAAGGTAAAAGTTCCCCTCACACATGTGCTAGTCATTCCCGACTCTAGGGGGCGATGCTCATCTCTGTTTGAAAGCCAAAGAGCCAGCGCTGTCCGAAGACGTCTCCGTGGTCATGTGGCCGGCATGACTAAACAACAAAGGCGCACGGAACACTTTTACCTTCCCACCAAAGGTGGTCCCTATTTTTCTACTTGCATTTTTTATGTGCTTTCGAACTGCTAGGTTGGCAGAAGCTGGGACAAGTAACGGGAGCTCACTCGGTTACGGAGCGTTAGGAATTCGAACCACCGAAATGCCAACCTTTCTGGTTGACAAGCTCTGTGTCTTAGCCCCTGAACCAGAGTAGCACAAAAACAACCAAGTTTCATCTCGAATAAAATTCTTGTGGGTTTTTCCTTTAAAATAAAAGGTTATGGAGAAACAAATTTTATAAACTGCAAGCATCTTCCACTGCGAGTCATAAGAAAGGATTGTATTCAGTTCATTTTTTAAAATAAGAACTTACCCAAATTCACAGCTTTTTTCAGAGAAGAGAATTGAACATCTTTTTTTTTTTAAAAAAAAGAACAACTCAGATTAGAGATGATAAGAAGCATGAGATCATCACAGAGAATGGGTCTCGGGCATTGAGCATGAAAATAGGTTTGAAATGAATCTCTCGGTGCATTTGTGTCTGTAAGATTAAATTAGGATTGCTATCCTTTCCCCTTAATGTCTCATGTACTTGGGCAGCACTTCCTTAAAGTATTCGACTATATTAGAAGTTTAGCTGGTGGCTGCAATCCATCTTGATGTGAGAAGACCAGGAAGCAACTGATTTTCTCACCGGTAATTCATTTTACATCTCAGCCTGTTTCCAGGTTCACCCAACTCCGTTGACTTCTGACGGGGACCAGATCTTAGAGCAGGGGTTTCAAACTCAAGGTCCGGGGGCCAGATCTTCAACTAGCGAAGAGTAAAATCTACATTATCTGCAAAAACCTAGCTACTTGCGGGATCACATCCTGCCCCATACATCCCTGCGGCCGATTCGCTCTCACAGAGAGGGACTCCTCTGGGTGCCGTCCACTAGGCAGTGCCAGCAGGCGACGCCCAGGAGTAGGGCCTTCTCTGTGATGGGCCCGACCCTCTGGAATGACCTCCCCCCCCGATATTAGAATAACTACCGATCTCTGCTCCTTCCGTAAGAAACTTAAGACCCACCTGTTCAACTTAGCTGGCCTGGCCTAACTGTAGTTTTGAGTCCCCCTAGCCTGTATTTTAAATTTTTGGGGTAGGTTTTTTAGGTTGTTTTAAATTTTTAACTATACTGTACAGCCTATTATTTAATCTGTTTTTATGGGTATCTAAAAATATCTAATTTTTGTATATTGTTTTTATTTGTGGTCTGTACACCACCCCGAGTCCCTTCGGGGAGAGGGGGCGGTCTATAAATTTAATAAAATTAAATTAAATTAAATGCCTTGCCCTGTTACTATGAAGGACAACTGGGCTCAACAGATGTGGTGGAACGAAGGTACCATGTTACTGACTCAGATTGTGATGCTTTAAAGGAGGGAACAAAAACCCAACATCTGCATGCATCTTAGGCAGAATACTTCGTCTCCAAGACTGATGAGCTAGAGGTAAGAGGAGATGCCTTCAGATTACAATCTGATGAGGTCATTGATCCATTGCCAGTGGAAGAGAAGAGCAAGCACCTTGGTAGTGTGAGACCATGTTCCCATCAATAATATTGACGGGATGGGGAACGTTAGAATGACACGCAAGGACAGAGCGTGCCAATTTCTGAAAGCTGAACCTCATTATTCCACTTTTCGAAGCAATTGATATATCTGGGGCGGTCTGTCTAAAATGAAACGATAGGCATCGAAGGGGGTGAAGGCCTGGAGGTCATCATAGGACACCGGGAGGAGATGGACATCAAATGATCCAGAATTGGAGAAAACCAGAAGGTGGCCATCCTGGTTAATCACCACAAATTCAATAGGGGGATTAAGACAAAGCAGGACAGCAAAGCACACCAAAATAGTCTCATCAAACATTGCACAAGGCTAATGTCCATTGAAACTCGTGGTCTGGAATGTACGGTACTTATCGCAACTGTGGCAAGAAAGGTTGTAAAATGAGGGGAAACTCTCTTAACCAATTAATTTTCTCTCTCTCTCTCATTCTATCGGTTTGTCTGACTGTCTATCTATCTATCTATCCATCGATTGATCAATCTGTCTATCTAGCTATCCTATATTGGCTATCTCAATCTATTCATCTATCTCTCTATCTCTACCTTTCTACCTTTCTACCTCTCTACATCTGTCATCTATCTATCTGTCTACATCATCTATCTATCCTATCTATCTAGCTATGTATCCTATATTGATTATCTCTGTCTATTTATCTCTATAACTCAACATCTCTCTCTCTATCTCCCACTCCCTCTCTCTCTCTCTCTCTCTTGTCAACTATCAACTATTATCTATCATCTGTCTACCATTATCTGTCTATATATCTATTCTATATTTATCTATCTATCTATCTATCTATCTATCTATCTATCTATCTATCTATCTATCTATCTATCATCTATCTAACTGTCATCTCTCTCTCTGTCTATCTGTATGTCTCTGTCTGTCTGTCTCTCTGTCTTTCTGTCTATCATCATTCATCAACTATCATCTGTCCACCATTATCTCTCTATATCTCCATTATCTCTCTCTATCATCTCTCTCTCTATCATCAACTAGCATCTATCTACCATTATCTTATATATAAATCTGTATATATTCATCTATCTATCTATCTATCTATCTATCTATCTATCTATCTATCTATCTATCTATCTATCTATCTATCTATCTATCTATCATCTATCTATCTATCCATCCATCTATCATTTATCAACTATCATCTATCTACCATTCTCTCTCTCTCATCTAATTCATTTATAACCTGCCAATCTCACATACCTAAATCTTTGCACCAGCTGCAGCTTCCAAATCCTGTTCACACCCCACATACAATGTGTTGCAATAGTCCAGTGGAATATTATTTGCAACTGTAAGGTGTCTTAATAACAACCGAGAAAACCACAAATGAGTTGTAGGCGTAAAGAACAAAGATTATCCTTTTTTAAAAAAAAGCTTAAACAGAAGAACAATAAGTAGACCCATCCAAACAGGAGATTAAGCTTCAGAAAAACTAATTTAAAGGCTTAAAGAGATACAAAATAGTATCAAATGCCACTTTCTTTCTATTTACTTATATATTGCACCTTGAAATCTGGAATAGATTGTATACTATTTAGGCCCTGGGAGATTCTACCCGGGTGAAAATTTCATTTTTTCCTTCCTTTTTTTTTTGTTCAGAGCCAGCTACGGCTTGCAGAGAAATTCAAAGAACAGTAAACTCTCTTCCTTAACTTCAGGGGGTGGCCTTCAATTTAGCATAGGCTGAAGTGATTAGAATATAATAGGGATGTTTCCTGATCTAATGGGGTTCTTAAGAACTTGTGCTTATAATGCCCACCTAGGTGTAATCTATATCACAAAATGCACAGAATAGCACCTTTCCTACTTCCTTAATCTTTCTTTAGAGTCCTTGCCTCATGCATTTTTAAAATATGCATTTGAACAGAAAAATCCTTCGGAAGGGTATATTTTGAAAGAATATGGGTTTAGGGAAAAAACACACTTAAATATGCACATTAACTGGAAAGAGTTTTACGGCACCTTAAGACATCCAGGTTCCTAAGGATTGCTACAAACCACAATGCATTATCTTTAGGTTAAACGGTTTGCTAAAGCTTTTTGGTAAAGGTTCCCCTCGCACATATGTGCTAGTCGTTCCCAACTCTAGGGGGAAGTGCTCATCTCCGTTTCAAAGCCGAAGAGCCAGAGCTGTCCGAAGACATCTCCATGGTCATGTGGCCGGCATGACTAAATGCCCAAAGAGCACAGAATGCTGTTACCTTCCCAAAGGTGGTTGCTATTTTTCTACTTGCATTTTTTAACGTGCATTTGAACAACTAGGTTGGCAGAAGCTGGGACGAGTAACGGGAGCTCACTCCGTTATGCAGCGCTAGGGATTCGAACTGCTGATCTTTCATTTAGATTCCTGCATGGAGCTGGGTTCTCTTGCTCAAATGGGCCCTTTCAGCTTTAGGAGAATAAGATACTCACAAAATGTTTAGAAACTTCAAGCGATGAAATAGTATGAGCAAGGCATTGCTATAAGCACTTGCACCTCAAGCTTAAGAGCTCTTAAATAGTCAACAGTTGAAGCCAACATTTCTGAATTGTGCATGCAACATATATGGAATGCAATTAAAGTGAGATCAACCCAGCTAATGTTCAAGAGTTGATCTCTTGCACCAGTTAAAGTCACCTTGTATTACTGTTAGCACACCACTGAGCCACAGCTTTTAAGGCAACCTAAAACATCCTGTGTAGAAAGTCACACGTCTCTCTGGGTCTGGTTGCACACTTTAAAAGTGATCCCTTGCACAAACTGTCTCAACAAGACACTGAGCCGTCACTCTTGCCTTTTCCTTTTGAGAAATGTGCACTTAATAATGCTATAAATGAGGTACTATTAAAACCAAATTACTGAGAAAGCACCTTGGTGTTTAAATCTTTGAGTTAAACTGTGGCTCGAAGGGAATGACACATTTTCCGTGCTTGGAAACTTGAGGGGGCTTCCTTTGAGTGAAGAGGTTTAATAACAGTAACCGTGAGAGGGATCTTGGAATCTTAGTGGATAACCAATTAAATATGAGCCAGCAGCAGCCAAAAAAGGCCATTGCCTTTTGCATTAACAGAGGGATACAATCAAGATCAAGGGAGGTACTAATACCACTCTATAAAGCCTTAGTAAGACCACACCTAGAGTACTGCATCCAGTTTTGGTCATCACACTGCAGAAAAAGATGTGGAGACTCTAGAAAGAATGCAGAGAAGATCAACCAAGATGATTAGGGGACTGGAGGCTAAAACATACGATCAACGGTTGCAAGAACTGGGCATGGCTAGTCTAGTGAAGAGACATGATAGCAGTCTTCCAATATTTGAGGGGCTGCCACAGAGAGGAGGGGATCCAGCTATTTTCCAAAGCCCCTGAAGGCCAGACAAGGAATAATGGATGAAAACTGAACAAGGAGAGATTCAACCTAGAAATAAGGAGACATTTTCTGACAGTGAGAACAATCAATCAATGGAACAGAAGTTGCCTTCAGAAGTTGTGGGAGCTTCATCACTGGAGGCTTTCAAGAAGAGACTGCACTGCCATCTATCAGAAATGGTGTAGGGTCTCCTGCTTGAGTCGGGGATTGGACTAGAAGAACTTCAAGGTCCCTTCCACCCCTTTAATCTGTTAATTACTTATTCCAGTCATGTATCTAATGATTTATAAAAATTACAACTTGGTAACAATTTTGATCCAAGCTCAAGCGTCTATTGGGGACCAATTGAAGAACATACTTGTAGTTCAGGGTTGAACTCTGAGGTCCTTGGTGCCTTCTGAGCTTGGTTGTTTTCTTGCAGATGTTTCATTATCCAGCTATGTAACATCATCAGAGATAGAAGGGAGTGGAGTTTGCTCTCAATTTATATTCTAGCGGCTTGCCCTGTCACTGTTTATGGAATGTTATTGATGGTTCCGCAGGTTAGGCTGTTATTTACTGTTAGTTTATTGGCCTTTGTTGGTAGATCCATAATTGGGGCGTGGTTCACTTGATTGTTGGTATAGTGTTATTCTTGGTATTCTTATCTGTTTATTTTGGTGTTGACTGCTGGTAGAGGAGATGTCTTTTTGTTTTCTTTGGGGTTTTTTATTGTCTCTTTTGAATGGTATGTAGATGTTAGAATAGAATAGAATAGAATAGAATAGAATAGAATAACAGTGTTGGAAGGGACCTTGAAGGTCTTCTAGACCAAACCCCTGTTTAGGCTGGAAACCCTACACCACTTCAGACAAAAGGATATCCAACATCTTCTTAAAAACACCCAGTTTTTATAGTCCAGCATTCACAACTTCTGGAGGCAAGTTGTTCCACTGATTAATTGTTCTAACTGTCAGGAAATTTCTCCTCAGTTCTAAGTTGCTTCTCTCCTTGATTAGTTTCCACCCATTGCTTCTTGTTCTACCCTCAGGTGCCTTGGAGAATAGCTTGACTCCCTCTTCTTTGTGGCAACCCCTGAGATATTGGAAGACTGCTATCATGTCTCCCCTAGTCCTTCTTTTCATTAAACTAGACATACCCAGTTCCTGCAACCGTTCTTTATATGTTTCAGCCTCCAGTCCTCTAATCCTCTTTGTTGCTCTTCTCTGCACTTTTTCTAGAGTCTCAACATCTTTTCTACGTCGTGGCGACCAAAACTGAACGCCGTATTCCAAGTGTAGCCTTACCAAGGCCTTATAAAGCGGTATTAACATGTGATCTTGATTCTATCCCTCTGTTGATGCAGCCTAGAACTGTGTTGGCTTTTTGGGCAGCTGCTGCACATGACTGGCTCATATTTAAATGGTTGTCCATTTAAATGTTTATCTCTATGTGCCTGTTGATGGTTGATTTGTCTGATCGTCAATGCCTCCTCCCCAAAATGCCAGAGAATTCTTGGATATACTGTGTGTATATATACAACTCATTCCCTTCTAGCACTGATGATATTACCTAGTTTGGGAATGAGATTTGTGCAAGGAAACCACCAAGCTCAGGGAGCATCAAGGACCTCCCAATACTCTTTATCTGTTCGAATGTTTGTAAATTTGGCCACCTAACGAGAAGGAAGGACTCCCTGGAGAAGAGCCTCGTGCTGGGAACGATGGAGGGCAAAAGAAGAAGGGGACTACAGAGAAGGAGATGGCTGGATGGAGTCACAGAAGCAGCCAGCGTGAGCTTCAATGGACTCCGGAGGATGGTAGAGGACAGGAAGGCCTGGAGGAACGTTGTCCATGAGGTCGCAATGGATTGGACACAACTTTGCGACTAACAACAACAACCATGTGCATTGAAATCTGACATGCAACATCTTCCTTTCCTCAACTTCTGAAGCCTGAAATGATGCAGGGCAGGGAGAATTAAAAAGCATGTCCTGTCTGCATGGGTGAACCACCCCTTAAAATATTTCTGAATACGGCAGTTGGGAGTTGCATATTTTGAAATGTGTAGTAGCAATCATTATTTAAAGCGGCTAAAATAAGAGGAGGAGGGCAGCTCTCCTTGGAGTTGGGTTATTTAACAAGGCTTAATTGGCAGAGCTAATTGCTTTGCGTGTGTCCCAGTGAAATAGCCCAGAAATACTAATTATAGTGAGAAATCCTAGATAAACATACCCTTCTGTTTCTGTGCTACAAGGATATCTTTGAAAGGCTGGCAAAATGGTCTCCCCTCTTTTCGTTCCTGAGGGAAAATGTATTTCATTGTCCTCATATTCCATTCTGTTGTGGCCCAGTAGCGGCCGGCTGTGCTGTTGGTGGACTCTGACAGTTCAGACCATTATGGGACTACTCTGGAGGATGAGGAAGACTCTGGAGGGTGTTTGGAGTCAGAGCAGGAACTAGAGAGGCCTGTTGGCCACCAGGTGGCATCTGAGTCAGGCAGCAGTGAGGAGGAACAGAGGGAGGTTGTCCCTGATGTGCGTGTGCGTAGAGCTGAGAGGAGAAAGGAACAGCTGTGGAGAAGACGTCATAGAAGGAAGTAAGGGTGTGGCCCCTCCCAAAGAGTTTATAAGTGGAGCGACGGGAGGGGAATCTTTGCAGGAAACAACAGTCCATTCTACTAGCTGTTGAGAAAGCATCCTGTAAGTTTTATCTTGTGTTCGTGAAGATAACTTTCTAGGCTCCTAGCCAAGGGGTGGCTTTATCTATGTAATTAGTCGTGGCAGACAGCCAAGCCTGTGTCTGTATATTCATTGGAACCACGGGACAGAACACTACCTATAATATTTCTGAACGTACGCACCAAATACAGGTAGTCATCAACTTACAACAGTTCACTTAGTGACCATTCAAAATTGCAACGGCACTGAAAGAAAAAGCAACGTAAGATCATTTTTCAGAGTTATGACCTTTGCTGTATCCCCGTGATGGCAAACCATTCAAAGTTGCAACGGCACTGAAAGAAAAAGCAACGTAAGATCATTTTTCAGAGTTATGACCTTTGCTGTATCCCCATGATGGCAAACCTATGGCACGTATGCCACAGCTGGCATGCAGAGCCCTCTCCTGCAGGCACATGAGCCGTTGCACCAGCTCAGCTCCACCGTGCAGGCACACGCCTACTGCTGGCCAGCTGATTTTGGGGGGTCCGCCATGCATGTGCAGGTGGCAGGGTGCGTGTGGCAGTGTTGGGTTGCATGTGGTACGCCCCGGCAGGTGGTACGCCCTCCTCACTCTCTAAGTCTGGTGGGCCACAACCGGCAGCCTTTCCTCATCCAAGTATCAGATCCGATGTTATGCAATTATTTAGTGATTATATCACAATCCATCATCTTTTAGTCTAGAATTATTTAGTTAATACCTAACATTACTGTCCCATCCATCATTATTTCCTGTTCTGAGTTTTATTTTGAAGCTCTTAACAATTGGAATTGAGGAACTGCAGCGACCTTTGCTTTCAAAACTAATCTATTCTATTGAAACACTTCAATGCGCAGAAGAGGAAACTGTGAAGTAGCTTAATGAAATTCCGATCAGGCCTAATGTCTGCGGCTGCTTTCAGCACCCAGATACAACTGCCTTAACATGCAAATTTATACAAGTTTACTTAGCAAGACACAAAGTAAAACACACAGAAAAACAGCTTCATGCTAGTTCGCTTTCCAATTAAAAATAGAATGGGATTTCGTAATCAATCAGGACTCATTTGGAGCCAGTTTGGTCTAGTCATTAAGACATCAGGCTAGTAGGAAGCAGGAGAATGTTGAGTTCTAATCCCGCTTTAGGCATGAAAGCAGACTGCATGACTTTGGGCCAAACACCAGGAGCATGTGAGTTCTAGTCCCACCTTAAGCATGAAAGCCAGCTGGATGACTTTGGGCCAATCACCAGGAGTCTATGAGTTCTAGTCTCACCTTATGCATGAAAGCCAGCTGGATGACTTTCAGCCAATCACCAGGAGTCTATGAGTTCTAGTCCCACCTTAAGCATGAAAACCAGCTGGATGACTTTCAGCCAATCACCAGGAGTCTATGAGTTCTAGTCTCACCTTATGCATGAAAGCCAGCTGGATGACTTTCAGCCAATCACCAGGAGTCTATGAGTTCTAGTCCCACCTTAAGCATGAAAACCAGCTGGATGACTTTCAGCCAATCACCAGGAGCAGGTGATTTCTAGTCCCACCTTAAGCATGAAAGCCAGCTGGATGACTTTGGGCCAATGACCAGGAGACTGTGAGTTCTAGTGCTGCCTTAGAAATGAAAGCTATCTGGGTGGCTTTGGCCAATCATCAGGAGGAAGTAAGATTTAGTCCCTCCTTCGACAAGAATAGGGCATACAAAACCTTTGCTAGACCAATTCTCGAATACAGCTCATTTGTCTGGAACCCGCACTGCATATCAGACATTAATGCAATTGAAGAAGTCCAGAGACATTTCACGAGAAGAGTCCTCCGCTCCTCTGCTCACAACAGAATCCCTTATGCCACCAGGCTCAAAATATTCAGTTAAAACAACTTAGAACTACGCTATCTTCAGTCTGACCTCAGCGTAGTACACAAAAATTATCTGCTACAATGTCCTACCTGTCAATGACTACTTCAGCTTCAACTGCAATAATACACAGGCAAACAATAGATACAAACTCAAGGTTAACCGCTCCAAACTCGATTGCAGAAAATACGACTTCAGCAACAGAGTGGTCAATGCCTGGAATGCTCTACCTGACTCTGTGGTTTCATCCCCAAACCCCCAAAACTTTAACCTTAGATTGTCTACTGTTGATCTCACCCCATTCCTAAGAGGTCTGTAAGGGTGTGCATAAGCACACCAAGGTGCCTACCGTCTCTGTCTTACTGTCCCCACTTATTCGTATCCATTTCCTGTATTCATAATCATGTTTATACATAGCTATTTTCTTATACATGCTGGACAAAATAAATAAATAAAATAAGAAAGGCAGCTAGATGACTTTAGGCCAATTACCAGGAGATGGTGAGTTCTAGTCCCATCTTAAACCTGAAAGC
Source organism: Natrix helvetica (assembly GCF_964273705.1). NCBI lineage: Eukaryota > Metazoa > Chordata > Lepidosauria > Squamata > Natricidae > Natrix > Natrix helvetica. The sequence continues at coordinate 6,141,234 of NC_138550.1, read as the reverse complement.
CAGTTGACCTTGGACCAGTTGTTCTCACTCAACCCAACTCACCTCACATGGTTGTTGTTGAATAGGAGAAGTTAGGTGCATTGAACATGCCCATGGAGATTCTCAGTCATTCAGATCATGGTTGTCCCAAAAGTGCTTCTTCTTCTTCTTCTTCTTCTTCTTCTTCTTCTTCTTCTTCTTCTTCTTCTTCTTCTTCTTCTTCTTCTTCTTCTTCTTCTTCTTCTTCTCCTTCTCCTTCTTCTTCTTCTTCTTTCTCCTTCTCTTCCTCCTTCCTTTTTCCTCCCTCCTTCTTCCTCCTCCATTTATTAGTTTTTTATTTTGCCTTTATTATTTCTTCTTCTTCTTCTTCTTCTTCTTCTTCTTCTTCTTCTTCTTCTTCTTCTTCTTCTTCTTCTTCTTCTTCTTCTTCGCTGATGAAGCTTCTTGGATGAGAAGTGAAACTAATCAAGGAGAGAAGCAATTTGGAATTAAGGAGAAACTTCCAAACAATGAGGACAATTAACCAGTGGAACAGCTTGCCTCCAGAAGTTGTGGGTGCTTCTTCGTTGGAGGTTTTTAAGAGGAAATTGGACAACCACTTGTCTGAAATTGTATAGGGTCTCCTGCTTGAGTGGGGGGGTTGGACCTGAAGACCTCCAAGGGGCCTTTCATCTCTATTCTGACTGATTGGAGATCCTTTAATTTGTTCCAACCCAGAATTGAACTTGGTGGCACTGATGGATGAACTCTGTGAGAAAAAGGCCGGATAAACCCAGCTTTTTGCATGTCTTGGGTTTTTCACATTTTGGAGCAAAACCTTGGGTTTAGAGGCATCACTTCGCAGAGCGCTTGTTTTGACTTCTCTGATCTTCTTGTTGCGGAGTGTTGGTATTTGCATTTTCTGCAATAAATGCTAAATAAATAGGACTTCCATATGAATTGTGTCACGCTGTGCGGGATGCAATTTTGGGAAAGAGCTGTTTGTTTGTTTTTTTACTTACCGGCTACAGTGACCATTTGTTTATTTACATAATTTGATCTGGGAAGCACACATTTTGTGTGCTTTCACTTTAAAATAAGGTGTCACAGCATGTGCTGCCTTTGAGATAAATACAACAAAACAAAATCTGAGCCAGAGATGAGCCTGAAAGAGAACAATGTTTATTTTGTAGATTTTAAAAAAAATCTTGAGTGGTCCTGGGTGCTCTCTGAGCTTGCTTGTTTTCTTGCAGCTGTTTCATTCTCTAAATAGGTAACATTATCAGTGTTATTATTAGAACTATAAATAGACAGCTGATAGATAGATGATAGATAGGTAGGTAGATGAGAGAGAGAGAGAGAGAGAGATGAGATATAGGGAGATAATGGTAGAAGATAGATGATAGTTGATAGTTCATAAATGATAGTTAGTTAGTTAGTTAGTTAGTTAGTTAGTTAGTTAGATGGATGGATGGATGGATGGATGGATGGATAGATAGATAGATAGATAGATAGATAGATAGATAGATAGATAGATAGATAGATAGATAGATAAATGAGATATAGGGAGATAATGGTAGATAGATGATAGTTGATAAGATAGTTAGATAATGATAGATGAGATCTAGAGATAATGATAGATAGATTATAGTTAATAATAGATAGATAGATAGATAAATAGATGATAGATAGATGATAGATAGATAGATAGATAGATAGATAGATAGATAGATAGATAGATAGATGAGATATAGGGAGTTAATGGTAGAAGATAGATGATAGTTGATAGTTCATAAATGATAGTTAGTTAGTTAGTTAGTTAGTTAGTTAGTTAGTTAGATAGATAGATAGATAGATAGATAGATAGATAGATAGATAGATAGATGAGATATAGGGAGATAATGGTAGATAGATGATAGTTGATAAGATAGTTAGATAATGATAGATGAGATCTAGATATAATGATAGATAGATTATAGTTAATAATAGATAGATAGATAGATAAATAGATGATAGATAGATAGATAGATAGATAGATAGATAGATAGATAGATAGATAGATAGATGAGATATAGGGAGTTAATGGTAGATAGATAGATGATAGTTGATAGTTGGTAAATGATAGATAGATAGATAGATGAGATAGATGAGAAAATGATAGATAGATGATAGTTAATAAAAGATAGATAGATAGATAGATAGATAGATAGATAGATAGATAGATGAGATAGATAGATAATGATAGATGATAAAAGATAGATAGATAGATAGATAGATAGATAGATAGATAGATAGATAGATAGATAGATAGATAGATAGATAATGATAGATGAGATATACATAGATGGATGAGTTAATCAAAGATAGATAGATAAATAGATAGATGATGGATAGATAGATAGATGAGATATAGAGAGATAATGGTAGATAGATAGTTGATAGATAGATAGATAAATAAATGAGATTTAGAGAGATGATAGATAGATAGATAGATAGATAGATAGATAGATAGATAGATAGATAGATGATAGATAGATAGATAGATAGATAGATAGATGATAGACAGACAGACAGACAGACAGACAGATGCTCAAAATGGCACATGTCATCTTCTCTCCTTCCGTTTCTCTTCACAACAGCAATCCGGTGGCGATTTGCTTAACAACTGTGTCAAAAAAAAGACTATAAAATTAGGTGTGAATCCCTTAGCAACTACCTTACAGAGCAATAATAAAAGAGTGAAACATCTGGGCACATCTTGCTGTCCAGTTGTTCCTTATTTTGAACTTTGAAGGCTTGTTTATAAATATAATGCAGGTCGTCCTCGACTTAGGACAATTCATTTAGTGACCATTGGAAGTTACAACAGCACTGAAAAAGTGGACTTACGGATCGGAGATGAGCACCGCCGCCTATAGTCAGGAATGACTAGTACATATGTGCAAGGGGAATCTTTACCTTTAGGTAGTAGGTAGAATGGGAAGAAGAATAGTAATATAGTCTTAGTAAATAATATTTTCACAGCCCTCTTTTTGACTCATGCAATAGCCCTTAAAAAGACACAAGATGCAATTGTATTCTCACCAGGATTCTTCCCTTACCTCTAAATTTATCCGTAATTTATTTAGCTCTATTGTACCACTGAATCCAAACCTCGGGTATCTCACAGCGGAGCGGCATTTGAGATCACAGCATCCTCTCTTACATATTTGGTTTCCGATTTCTGGTGTTGCCTTACCATTGTCGGAGCTGATCCGTTTCTACTTGAAATACAAATCCCGCTTTAAGGAAGCGATCATATTCCTTGTTTGCTCCATACAATTTGCATGGCATTTTCCAGCATCCTCAGCAGAAGAGAAAAAGAGAGAACAGTTTATAGCAAAGTCAATTCTCTGAGTTTCCTCGTTCCCCCAGATACAGCGGTATGGATTACCCTCGTCCAACAATGGCTCCTTTGTAGATGTAGAAGCAAAGTCCTAAGGCAGCGGTCCCCAAAACTTGATGGCTTGGCACCTGGTGGGGAAGAAAGGGGAACCTGGCTGCATGAGCCATGGGGAGGGGGGAGGCAGCATGTATGCGCATGCATGCATTCTCAGCGTTCCAATTTATGCACCCTTTGAAAGCAGAACTCCAAGGAAGGTAGATTCCTCAAAGCACAATTTATTGGATACCTCATATTGGCACAACTGGTGAAATGCCGACTCTGAAAGTTCCCACGTTTTTCACCTAGTTAAAATATGAAAGTTCCTGTGATGACCCAGGGCATGGCACAAAGATAACGAAGGCAGCTGGCAGTTCAAACCACCCCTTCACTGCTCCAAATTTCCCCAAACGCTCCCATGCTTCTGGCAAGTCCCAGAGCAAAGTGATGACACACACAGAGAGAGAGAGAGACACACACACACACCTCAAAAAGCCTCTGGCTGCAAATATTCCAGCCCAACGCTATGAGCACCACGGCTGCACAGCAGTAAATCCAACAGGGCAAATCAAAGAGTCCAAGAAGCAAGGGAGCATGGCAAGTAATCCAGAAATCCAGAAAGAATGCAAGGAATCCAGGCAAGTTCAAACATCGACACTCAACACTCCAGGAACTCAGTGTTTGTTCCCGACAAATGCCCCTCCCCACAGCATCTCCTTAAGTCTCGGTCCCCAGGTGTCCCTTGTGAAGAGGTGCTCTCTTCCTGAGTAGTCGGCTTAGTCTGCGCTGTTCTCACCTTCTCTCCACTCTCCATGCTCACGGATCAGGAGGGGGTGGTCCTTGCTCATCACCTAAACTCTGTCTGTCATGTTCACTGCTTAGCCTCTCTTGGACATCCTGCCCCTGTTCCTGGGAGGGAGGGAGGGCAAGAAGGAAGGAAGGGTTCGATCCTGACCAGCTCCAAGTTGACTCAGCCTACCATCCTTCTGAGGCCGGTAAAATGAGGGCCCAGGTTGTTGGAAGCAATAGGCTGACTCTGTAAAACCACTTAGAGAGGGCTACCATGACGCAATATATAAGTCTAAGTGATACTGCTATTGCTATAATTGGAGATAAACCCGTGAGATATTTATCCCATGCTTCTCATGGACAATACCAGAAAAAGAGAAATCTTGCAGGCAATGCATGAAGGACACAGTTGTTTGGGACAGCCAGAAAAGTAATCAAAGATTTTGTTTTTGCTTAGTGTCTTTTGGAGATGCCCCAGGTTGATTACTTCCTGAAGGAGAGCCAAGTGCCCACATTTTGATCATGTGACCACGGGGATGGTACAATGGCTGTAAGTGCAAGGATCAATCATGCCAGAGTTTTGCAGTAGAAATCCCATCCAGAAAGCACACACAGATAACTGATTCAGTGGGATTCATTAACTTCTTTATCTTCATCAGGGGTGTCCAAACTTGGGAACTTTAAGACTTGTGGACTTCAACTCCCAGAATTCCCCAGCCAGCCATGCTGGCTGGGGAATTCTGGGAGTTGAAGTCCACAAGTCTTAAAGTTCCCAAGTTTGGACACCCCTGATCTACATAATAACACATGAGTAAATGTACAATACCAACGGCAGATTCTTCCAACGTGGCAGAGAGGAAAGATGGTTTCAGATCAGAGTTCAGAGCAGACTACTCGATTAGTTTCCTTTCAGAGCTGAGCCCAGAGCTAAGCTATGCCCAGAAACTTTTGCTGAAGTTTCTGTTTTCCACACAAGTCTCATTGGCTGACCTGTTGCCATGCCTATTCATTGGCTGACCTTGTTAGCATGTCTCTGCCAGTTCATGAATATTTTGACAAATCATAAGTCACTTTTTTCAGCATTGTCGTACCTTCAAACCATCGCTAATTGGAGGGATGTAAGTCGAGGACGACCTATACTGTATTTTGCCAGGGGATCAAACGTTTCAAACGTTTCCCTCTTAGTCCTCCCTTCTTCGTGTGATGAAAAACCATCCAGCATCATATGATTTTATTATATTAATATAATACGATTACATTATTTGCTTAGCTGTGAAATAGACCCAAGCTGGACTGTGTGACTGTATATTACAGTTTTACCTTACTTAAAAAAATATACCTTTGCAGAATTCATAAGCCCTCTGAATATATTCTTTGAATTTATGGTCCACATGAGATGCCTTGTTTAAAATTACCATTGTAATTATCTTTAAAGCTTGCAGACTTCCTTTTACATCGAGGAAACAGCTATCACAGGCCATTGAAAGTCAAGATTTTATTTTCTTTTTCCTTAGAGAAGCCTATGAAATCTGACATGATCTCTTTTTGGGAGGGGTGGGAGGTGGTGGAATAGGCCTGTTTTTTTGGGGGGTGAGGGAAACCACAATCCCATTTGAAAGCTCTTAGCTCTCAAAATGATAAAATGATCCAAAAAACTGTCTCCGAGGTGGGGGGGGGGAACAGGAGCAGACACTGAGGCTTAAAAGGATGAACGAAATAGCTTTTATTTTTTTCCCCCTCTTCTTCTTTTCTGGGCTAGTTTTCCTCCTGTGTATTGTAATTTTGTATTAGCTTACCAAGTCCTTGGGCTCACAAAATGGCTGTCTCTGGAGCTCAAAATGTAATTCAGGCAGTCTTCGGCGTACAACCACAATTGGAGCCAAAAAATTTCTGTTGTTAAGTGAGATGCTTGTTTGGTAAATGTTTTGGCCTCGTTTTGTGACCTTTCTTGCCAGAGTTGTTCAGTGAAGCTCTGCAGTTGATGAGTTAGTAGTAACATGGTCATATTACACGAATCTGGTTTGTCCATTGATTTTGCTCCTTTCTTTCTCCCTCCCCCCTTACTTCCTTTTGTATATCTCCTCTCCCTCCTTCCATTTCTCTTCTTCCTTCCTCCCTCTCTCTATTTCTCCCCTCCCTCCCTCCCTTCTTTCCTCCCTCCCTCCCTTCTGTATATCCCCTCTTCCTCCTTGCAGTTCTCTCCTTCCTTCCTCCCTCTCTCTATTTCTCCTCTTCCTCCCTCCCTTCCTTCTTTCCTTCCTTCCTCCCTCCCTTCTTTCTGTATATCTCCTCTTCCTCCTTCCATTTCTCTCCTCCCTCCCTCTCTGTTTCTCCCCTTCCTTCCTTTGTCCTTCCTCTCACCCTCCCTTCCTTCTTTCCTTCTGTATATCTCATCTCTCTCCCTCTATTTCTCTCCTTCCTCCCCTCTTCCCTCCCTCCCTTCTGTATATCTCCTCTCCCTCCTTCCATTTCTCTCCTCCCTCCCTCCTTCTCTCTATTTCTCCCCTTCCTTCCTTCCTCTCTCCCTCCCTTCCTCCCTTCCTTCTTTCCTCCCTTCCTTCTGTATATCTCTCTCCCTCCATTTCTCACCTTCCTCCCTCTCGCCTTCCCTCTCGCTTCCTTCTTTATATCTCCTCTCCCCCATTTCTCTCTTTCATTCCTCCTTCTCTCTATTTCTCTCCTTCCTTTCTCCCTCCCTCCCTTCTTCCTACCTTCCTTCCATCTGTATATCTCCTCTCCCTCCTTCCATTTCTCTCTTTCCTCTCTCTATTTCTCCCCTTCCTTCTTTGCTTCCTTCCTTCTGTATTTCTCATCTCTCTCTCTCCATTTCTCTCCTTCCTTCCTCCCTCCTTCCCTCCCTCCCTCCCTTCTTTATATCTCCTCTCCCTTTCCATTTCTCTCCTTCATCCCTCCCTCTATTTCTCCTCTTTTTTCCTTCCTTCCTTCCTTCCTTCCATATATCTCCTCTCCCCCTTCCATTTCTCTCCTTCATTCCTCCCTCCCTCTATTTCTCTCCTTCCCTTCTTTCCCCAACCTTTCTTCCAACAGTCATATTCTTTTTGAAGACACAAAGCCCATCTGCTTCCCAAAGGTGCTTAGTGAAAATCCAGGCCTGGGCTTCTCTCAACCCTCCAGATTTGCTTTGGCCAGCCCTACACCTCATGACTGGTGGCTGAGGTGCTGTACTAAGATCTAAGAAAGCTGCAATCAATTGATAATGAAAGACTCCTGTCACTCAGCCTTCTTTCAAGACGGATGAGTGTAATACTTGTCTTCATTCATTCTTTGAACATAGATGAGCTTTATCTCTTACCTTTGCACGGTCTCCTGGAAAGTTAAAAGGATGGGAGGTTGCTGGATCTCATGGGAAGAATGTTCTACACAGCAAAAGTAGAGAGAAAGGAAAAGAGAGAGAAAGAAGGAGAGAAAGAGAGAAAGAAAGAGAGAGAGAAATAAAGAAAGAAGGAAGGAAGGTAGGTAGGAAAGAGAGAGAGAGAGAAAGAGAGAAAGAAAAGAAAGAAAAAGAAGGAGGGAAGGAAGGAAGGAAGAAGGAAGGAAAGAAAGAGAGAGGGAAAGAAAGAGAGAGGGAAAGAAAGAAAGGAAAGAAAAGGAAAGAAAAAAGAAAGAAGGAAGGAAAGTAGGAAAGAAAGAGAGAGAGAGAGAGAAAGAAAGAAAAGAAAAGAAAGAAAAAGAAGGAGGGAAGGACAAAAGAAAGAAGGAAGGAAAGAGAGAGAGAGAAAGAAAGAAAGGAAAGGAAAGAAAGAAAAAGAAGGAAGGAAGGAAGGAAAGAAAGAAAAAAGAAAGAAAGGAAAAGGAAGGAAGGAAGGAAGGAAGGAAGGAAGGAAGGAAGGAAGGAAGGAAGGAAGGAAGGAAGGAAGACTTTCTAGTTTCCATTAGAAGGTTATGGAGATTCTCAGTCCTCCAGGTCTTGCTTGTCCCAATGGTACTTTTCCAAAAGGCAACTGGCCTTTGTTTTCCCTTGAAGATGTTTTGCTTCTCATCCAAGAAGCTTCTTTCAGTTCTCAACCCTTCTCAACCATAACTAAGATGACTTCAACCCCCAGAAGCCCAACTAGATAAAGTCAATTCCTGCTGACTTCTGGGAGTTGAAGCCCACCCATCTTAAAACGACTAAGGTTGAGAAGCATGGATTGAACCCATCTGCCATGGAAGAACAATTTATCAGACTGAACCCAGATGAGCAAATGAAATTCGAAAGAAATGCCACCGCCCCTTAGAAAGAAATAGGGGTGGGGTGGGGGGTGGGGGAGACCATATTTGTAGGATGGTTTTCATTAACTCACCTTCCTCTGATTCATCAACCAAACCTTTAAGACTCCAAGGCTTGGAATTATCATCAAAAGTGTGAGTTGCGTCCTTTGGCTTCAAACCCCTTAGCTAACCATTATGTTCTTTTTCAACAACTTTTTCAAGGAAAAGAGTGAAAATCTCGTAGTCAAGAGCCTTGTTTATATAACAAGCTCCAATTTCTAAATGCAGGCTGGGTTACAATGTGTGTAAGCATAGAAAGGGGAGAAAAAAAAACCCCTCCGATCGGCAGTATATAACAGTAATTATAATCAAAGTTGAGAGAAATCGTCTGCGGCTTGATAGCAAGCCAAAAAAAAAAGGATTTTGTTTAAAACATGCTAATTTATATAAAATGCTACTTGCCTGATGGCTTCGGAATAATATTATATGATCTTCCAACTCTCAGTTGATAGATGATGATAATAATCATGTCACCTAAAGACAGGATAACAGAGCTGGGAGGGACCTTGGAGGTCTTCCAGTCCAACCCACTGCTCAAGCAGCAGACTATGTACCATTTCAGACAAATGGTTGTCCAATCTCTTCTTGAAAGCCTCCAGTGATGAAGCTCCCACAACCTCTGGTGGCAAATCCTTCCACTGATTGATTCTTCTCACTGTTAGGAAATGTATTCAGAGTGCAAAAGGCAAGCTCTCTTTTTCGGTGTGACTTCAAGAAGCCTCCCAGTCACCCAGGGGTGGATTCTGGATCCCGTCGCAACCGGTATGCTGTGATGGGTCCAGGCGCCCACCACATGCATGCACTCTGCACACGCATGCACACCACAGCTCTGTGACGCCCCAGCTGCTCGGCGGAGCATTGCACAGGCGTCGTAGGCTCCCTGCGTGTGAGCAAATGGCCCGGTTGGGTCAAATACAGGTAAGGAGGGTGGGTGGGCACTCTGAAGCACCATACAGGAACGGTATCTGGTGCTCCCAGCAGGCACCGGTATGCCCGTACCGGGGCGTACTGGCCATAACCCACCACTGCAGTCGCCACCTTTTTGTCAGCTGCTTCCTGGCAGCGGCGACTGACTGAAGTCCCCCGAAAACTACAGGAGGTCTCCTTGTTCTTTGCACTGGCTGTGAACGCCTATTGCCTGCTGCGCTGCTCTGCTCAGACTTCACTGGGCAAGTCCCTCCAGCACAGCCAGCAATGGGATGTGCATAATAATAATAATAATAATAATAATAATAATAATAATAATAATGATGATGATGATGATGATGATGATGATGATGATGATAATAATAATAATAATAATAATAATAATAATAATAATAATAATAATAATAATAATAATAATAATAATAATAATAATAATAATAATAAAAATTAAATTTGTTAGCCGCTCCCTCTCCACAAGGGACTCGGGGCGGCGTACAATAAAAGCACATATATATATATACATATACACATACACATACACGCATACACGTACACGGAGGAGGTAACAGTCATTAAATACATACAATAATAGTAATAAAATTAGCAATTAAAATACCCCAATTTAAAAATTGCGAATTTAAAAAGACTGTCAGGAGGAATAGGATGGAACTACGGTTGAGCCAGGCCAGATAATTGAAAAAGGTGGGTCTTGAGCTTTACACGGAAGGAGCGGAGATCGGAGGTAATCCTAATGTCGAGGGGGAGGTCATTCCAAAGGGCTGGGCCCATCACAGAGAAGGCCCTGCTCCTGGGTGTCTTCTCACAGTCGCACAGAAAATGAGACCTTGCCTTCCAGAGTCCGGACCAGCCGTCATGGGAGGAAGGTAAGCCCCCCCCAAAAGAGGCGGTCATGGGGGAGGAAGCGGGGCTATGGCCGGGGCCTCTGAAGGAGAGGAAATGGGACTGGTGAAGGGAGAGCAGGTGGCACACAGGAAGAGGCCCCGGAATGGCCGGAGCCAGGGAATGGTGTGTTCCCCGACCTGGCCAAGGTGAATGGCGAGTGGGTGGAGGCTCTGGGGCCTCAGGGAATGGCGCATCCCTGGCCTCAGGCCCGCCACCCAAGGCGAAGGGCAAGTAGGCGGCATGCTTACTTACCTTTGGTGAGCTGAACAGAGCGGGCGAGGAGTGGAGGTGACTGATGAGGTGCTTAGCTGGGCCATGTGGCAAAGGCAACATATATAGGTCTGGGATGGGCAGGGTAAGCGTCAAGTAGGCAGTTCGGGCGAGCAAGCATTGAGCAGGTGGGGGGGCGAGAATTGAGTGGGTGGGCGGGGCGAGTGAGCATCAAGTGAGAGGGTGGGGCAACCATGCGGCAATTGGGTGACTGGGCAACCTGGCAATGGGGCAGGGCCAGCCAGAGGTCGCTACTGGTTTGGTAAACCAGGTCTGATTTCTCCTACCGTTTGACCCGAACAAGAGCAAACCAGCTAAATACAACTTCTGATTCCACTCCATTCCATTCTTTTGGATCTCCTGCTTGAGCAGGGGGATGGACTAGAAGACCTTCAAGGTCCATTCCAGCTGTAATCTGAGTCTGATATTCTATCCCATTCCATTCTATTCTATTCCATTTCATTCCATTCTGATTTCTAAATTAGGGAGGACAGGAGGCTGTGTTAAAAGCAAAGAAATCTTCAACAAATGGGTTGCAGAAGTACTGTACAGAGTTTGCATAAACTGATTGCTCAGTCTTAAAGCAGGTATGTTTTGGCCTCCGGCTTACCCCATAATTTGCATGCCGTAAAACAATGAATTACTCAGACTGATTTATCTGCATCGCTTGCATTTCTCAAGGGAAGTTGGCTTATTTGTACTTTTGCAGGCTGCATCGGTTATTTGTTTGGGGGGAGGGGAAGCGGAAACAGGCCGGCATATCTCAATGCTATCATAATTGATTCTTCTCCCATTACCAAATCCCTCTAAACATTCATTAGCCCTAAATAATAGGCTTCTAGGTGATTCATTATTCTGTCATTTTGAAAAACCATGCAGGGTGGGCTGTTTGGTCCACTCTTCGCATTCTGGTGATACAAGATCAAATTTCATTGATTGTCCTCTTTTGACACCTTTTTCAGGTATCCCACTAATCTCCATCGTATCCTCCTCGCCCTCAAATTTGCAGCCTCGTTTTTCTTCATTTGTATGTTCGTTATTTGAAATGCAATCTCGTAAACGCTGGCGAATGACAATGAAATTTGCAAATGCTATTGAGCTGGAGAAGTTCATTGTTACATATATTTTTTTCAGATGAGGAAGGAGTTTGATTCTAATTCAACAACGTCGTTCAATATAAATGTTTTGGCCTGGCAGATGGTAGGAAAATATTAGGAATGGTTAGTTCTAGTGCAAATGTAAATTATCATGGCGCAATCCTGTTAATGCCAGAGGAAGTTTACGCAGATCCATTCTTATTCATTAGAGGGAGCAAAATGAATCTCCACGGCGAATGATGGGTGTTTTTTTTTTCAAAATAGAAATTGGACAAATACAGGTTGAGTGACATTTGGCTTGACAGCAGTAGACGGGAAGAAGATTTGAAAGTTTTAACAGACAGCTTACTTAACCATGAAGATTGACATGGTATAACAAAAAACTTATTTTTGTTCAAATTTTGTTTTGGTTAAGACTTGCTGATCCCAGGGCATCAGAAATTAAGATAGGTCTCATTAACATGAATATGATTAGAGGAGAAGAATGAAGCTGAAGTGAATCTTCTCTGACCAAATTTTAAGTCGAAACCACAAAAGAAAGTTGAAGAGAAGTTTTGGCCAAGTAGGAAAAAAGGAGGAGGGGGAGGAGAAGGAGAGGCAGGAGAAGAAATAACAGAATAGCAGAGTTGGACGGGACCTTGGAGGTCTTCTAGTCCAATCCCTTGCTCAAGCAGGAGACTCTATACCATTCCAGACAAATCACTGTCCAGTCTCTTCTTCAAAACCTTCAGTGGTAGAGCACCGCTGGTTAATTGTTAGTTAGTTTATTAGACTTCTAGACCGCCCCCTCTCCCCGAAGGGACTCGTCAGGAAATTTCTCCTTAGTTCCAGGTTGCTTCTCTCCTTGATACGTTTCCATCCGTTACTTCTTGTCCTGCATTCAAGTACTTTGGAGAATAGGGAGGAGGACAAGGGAGGAGGAGGAAAAAGTAAGAGAAAGTGAAGGAAAGAAGAAGGAGAAGGAGAAAGAAGGAGAGGGAAGAGGAGGAGGAGACCAGCTCATGATCACTGCAAGGAATGAAAACATTGAAATAGAAATTGACGGTGAAGGAGATAGAATGTGCACAAAAATCCCCTTTCCTAAGATTGCAAATTGCTCAAAGCAGTGAATGTGGCACGGAAATGAAACATTGCATTCAGCCATGCTGAATATGGAACCCATTGTAGGCTTGTTTGCTCTATTGTGTTCCCCATAGCTACCTATAGTTGCAAAAGGTGGACTTTAAAAAAGCAAGATGGGAAGATAACAGACTGGGTTGGGCTGTGGTGCTGGAGAAAGCCCCTGCGTATTCCTTGGAGAGGAAAGGGGAGTAAGAAGCAAGTAGTGGAGTGTGTAACGCCAGGCATGTCATTACAAGGCACAATCACAAAACTGTGTCTCACCTTTTTTTTTGGCTATGTCGTGCAGAGGAAATTCACTGGAGAAAGCAATTCGGTTGAGAAGAGTTCGTGGTAAAAGGAAACCAGGCGGCCAAAGAGCACGGTGGCTGGACACCATCAAAGGTGACACTATCCAGAACATAGAACAACTCAAAGAAGCAGCGCAAGATCAGAAGATGTGGCCAGGCCTGGTCCATAGAATCGACAAGAATCAGGCCCAACTGAATGGATAGAATAGAATATTTATAGAATAGAATATTTATTTCTTAGCCGCACCCTCTCCCGAAGGACTCGGGGCGGCGTACAATAAAACATATAAAATACATATCTGGACAGGACATACATATAACAAAGACGTATATAAGACGTATACAAGGAGGAGGTAGGCTGATAGATAAAAAACAATTAAAAAATCACAATATTTAAAAACCCCAATAAATAAATTCAATTAAATTACACTAATAAAAACCCGTCAGGAGCGATATAGTTAGATCATGGTTGAGCCAGGCCAGCTACTTGGAATAGGTGGGTCTTGAGCTTAACTCGGAAGGAGCGGAGGTCAGACGTAGTCCTAATATCCGGAGGGAGGTCATTCCACAGGGCTGGGCCCGCCACAGAGAAGGCTCTACTCCTAGGCGCCGCCCCTCGACACTGTCTGGTGGACGGCACCTGGAGGAGTCCCTTTCTGTGCGAGCAAATTGGTCGCAGGGATGTATGGGGCAGAATACAATCCCGCAAGTAACTAGGTCCTGAGCCATGGAGCGCTTTAAAGATAGTTATCAAAACCTTGAAACGCACCCGATAGACCACAGGAAGCCAGTGCAGCTCGCGCAGGAAAGGTGTCACATGGGAGTACCTAGTACTCCCCATAATTACCCGCGCGGCTGCGTTCTGGACCAACTGTAGCCTCCGGGTGCATTTCAAGGGAAGCCCCATGTAGAGAGCATTACAGTAGTCCAGGCGAGACGTCACCAGCGCATGAGTGACTGTGTGTAAGGCGTCCCGGTCCAGTAGGGGGCGCAATTGGCACACCAGGCGAACCTGGTGGAACGCCCCCCTTGCCACGGCTGTCACATGGTCATCCATGGACAGCCGGGCATCCAGGAGGACGCCCAAATTGCGCGCCCGCTCCACGGGGGCAAGTTGAATGCCCCCGATGGCCAAGGATGGAATTAATTGGCTGAACCGGGGAGCCGGTACCCACAGCCACTCCGTCTTGGAGGGGTTGAGTTTGAGTCGGTTGTCATCCATCCAGACCCGTACGGCTTCCACACACCGGGACATCACTTCGACGGCCTCGTTGGGGTGGTTTGGGGTGGAAATGTACAGCTGAGTATCATCAGCGTACAGATGATATCCCACCCCAAAACCACGGATGATCTCACCCAACGGCTTCATATATGTGTTGAACAGGAGTGGCGAGAGGACCGACCCCTGTGGCACCCCACACGTAAGGGGGCTTAGGGTCGACCTCTGCTCTCCTGCCAACACACGTTGCGTCCGACCGGAAAGGTAGGAGCCGAACCACCGCAAAACGGTGCCCCGGACCCCCAGCCCCTCCAGTCGGCGCAACAGGATACCATGGTCGATGGTATCAAAAGCCGCCGAGAGGTCTAATAGGACCAGGATAGAGGAACAACCCCTATCTCTGGCCCTCCAGAGATCATCTACCAACGCGACCAAGGCCGTCTCCGTGCTGTGCCCGGGACGGAAGCCGGATTGGCGTGGATCTAGATAATCATCTTCCTCCAGATGTCGTGGAAACTGATAAGCCACCACACTCTCTACAACCTTTGCCAAGAAGGGAAGGTTGGAGACAGGACGATAATTGGCCAGCTCCATAGGGTCCAGGGAAGGCTTCTTGAGCAAGGGTCTCACCACCGCCTCTTTCAAAGAGGCCGGGAGAGACCCCTCACTCAGCGAAGCGTTCACTAGGCCCAGGAGCCAGTCACGTGTAACCTCCCAGGATGCCAGTACAAGCCAGGAGGGGCACGGGTCCAATAAACATGTGGTGGGTCGCAGTCGTCCACGCATTCTGTCCAAATTCTCGATGGCAACCAAGTCAAACTCCTCCCAGATCGATGTCTCAAGACTCGCCACGGACGTCTCCATAGGACCACTGACAGGGACCCAATCCTTCCGGATTTGAGCGATTTTATCCTGCAGGTATTTCCCAAACTCCTCTGCCCTACCCTGTAAAGGGGCCTCCCGCGGCCTCTGAAACAAGAGGGAGCGGGACACCCGAAACAGGGCGGCAGGGCGGTTCTCTGCGGATACAATGAGAGCAGCACAATATTGACGTTTGGCCGCTCTCAGTGCCACAAGGTACGTCCTTAAATGGGCTCGTACCTGTGTTTGGTCAAATTCGGAACGGGAGGATCTCCAACGACTCTCTAGGCATCTCTTGCGGCGTTTCATCACCCTTAGCTCCTCGGTAAACCAAGGGGCCAGGGTGGATCGTTGCCGCCAGAGAGGCCGCAAAGGCGCCACCCGGATAACATCAGGGGTGGGATTCAGTCGGTTCAGACTGGTTTGAGCGAAACCGGTAGCTCCGACGATCAGCTGGGGAGCGAATCGGTTCGCTTTGACAAACAGGTGGCCCCACCCACACACCCCTGACCTTTACTTACCTGTATCCTCACAGCTGATTCATGCGGCAGAACAGATTGCCATGCCTCATCTGTGTTACTCCCCAGAAGTAAGATGGAAGGGAGGTTTTGTTAAAATTGTGCACACGCGTGGAGCACGTGGCCATCAAACCCAGTGATGTGCGGTGAGGTTTACAGCTGGTGAGGCAGCAATTTTTTAAAACTTGTGGACTTCAACTCCCAGAATTCCACAGTCAGGCATGCTCAGTTGCGAACTGCCGCCCTCCGCCCTGGGATTCGGCCACAGCACAGAGCTGCGCGGAATCCGGGGCGCGCTTGTCGGGCGAGGGCAGCGCAGGTGGGGAGCGGACGGAGCAGAGGAAGCCTCTCCCCCCCCCGCTTCCCGCACCCGAAAAACAAAGGGAACCTCTGCCGCCGCCCGGGCAACCTGGCCGGCCTCTCTCGCGGCGGCTCTCTGGTGCCGAGCTTGGGAGTCCCTGGAGGACTGCAAGCACCGCAGGGGGCTGCAAACACCGCAGGCTGGACTGGAGCCTCGAGTCTAGGGCAGCGAGTCATTCGATAGGAAACTTGCCTCTTGGAAGGAATGACTCGGCATGGCTCCTGCTGTGTCTCTCCTGCCTCTTTGCTTCTCCGTTCGGTCGTTGGGTGGCAGATCAAAAGTGGGAGCCAAGCTGGGTCATTCCTCCCAAAAGGCAAGTTTCCCATCGAATGACTCGCTGCCCTGATGATGAGAGGTTAGGCTGTGCCTCACTTGCCTCACCTGACTGTACGTCACTGATCAAACCAGTTGTTAAACCGGCTGGATCCCACCACTGGGTACCATCATCACGCAGGTGCCAAGATGCGCAAGAATGCAGTAAATAGCAGCTTTCCCCCACCAACGCCGGAGACATTTCCATTTGCCCATCAGCGTCCTTTTACAACACGCTTTTAATAACTGCAGAATTAGTAATGAGAAGCTATTGATTAGCAATCAAGGTTGATGCTGTGGGGCTGAAGCAAAGCAAGTTATGGGACTGCCGGTTCAGGTTTTGATTAAAGCTGCCTCCTCCCTCTATATATTCGGTGACAAACTAATCTTATAAGGATCCGAACAGCCAAACGAAACAGATTGTTCTCTCCATCTAAATAGATTGCTTTGTCCTTTCAGCTGAGATTAACATTGAGTTTTGATACTAGAAGCCAAATATTTTGTTGCCTTTTTTTTTTTTTTTTTTGCGGACTAACAAATCAAGGGCTGTCTATCCTGGGTACACAAGCGTTGGAAAAATCAAAGGCCGAATAGGATTTCCAGTTGATTTGTGCAGGGAGGCTGCAAGGTGTGGTGAGACTGCACGTCCAGAACAAAACTCAAAGTATTAGTATTGTTAAAGCCCAATTATTTTTATTCACGGTCTGATTTTCCCTCGTTGATTCCTTTCCTCCAGTCTACGTAGTCCTAAAACTTACTTTCAACTTTCTTGCTGAAAATTGATGACAGCTGAAAAGATTGCTGGAAAGGACAGCAAAGTTTTGAGGAAGTTTACTCTGTTCCTAAAAGGCATGCTAACCATTTATATATATACTAGCCGTTAATCCTGTGTTTCCCGGGTATTTATTTATTTATAGGGGGGAAATGTCCGGATCAAATGTAATTTCTAATATTGGGGTTTCCCCCTTACCAGAGGAAGCCCCCTTGTGGAGTACTGTGAAGCCATTACCATGGCAACTCCACTGTGCTGTACTGTAGAAGCCATTTAAAGGCACAACAGGCTATATCTTAACAGAATACACACCGCAAGAGGTTTTAGGGGTATCTTAACCCCACAGTATTTGTTTTCAGTGAGTAAGTCATCTCTGTACCAAGTTTGATTGAAACAATCCAGGAGAATCCAGGAGAAAGGGACTGGACATAAAATGGAGGCTGGAGGCTGATTGGAAAGAAAGGTTTCCTTTATTGATGATTACCCTACAACCTGGCATTGCCTGGATATTTATTTATAGGGGGGAAATGTCCAGACCAAATGTAATTTCTAATGTTGGATTTTCCCCCTTACCAGAAGGAGCCCCTTTGTGGAGTACTGTGAAGCTATGGCAACTCCACTGCGCTGTATAGTAGAAGCCATTTTACGGCAGTACAGTAGAAGCCATTTAAACAGGCTGCATCTTAACAGAACACACACACCCAGGGGTGTTAGAGGTGTCTTACCCCCCCAGAGTATTTGTCTCCAGAGAGTAAGTCTGGAACATATGCACAGCCATTTTTATGGATTCTATGAAGAAGAAGGAGCAATGGATGGAAACAAATCATGGAGAGAAGCAACCTAGAACTAAGGAGGAATGACCAATCAGTGGAACATCTTGCCTCCAGAAGCAGTGGATACTTCATCACTGGAGGTTTTCAAGAAGAGATTAGACAGCTATTTGTCCTAAATGGCATAGGGCCTCCTGCTTGAGCAGGAGGTTGGACTAGACAACCTCCAAGGCCCCTTCCAACTCTGTTATTTTATTATTTTCCAGCATCAGTTCTTCCAAAAGCAGCAACAACATTTAAATGACTTTGGTTGATTACCTAAAATGAAGGAAAGTAGGACATGATTAGAACTTGAATTAGAGAACATCATGGCTATAAACTAGACTCAGAAATTGTAAAAAAAAAAAAAAATCTGGAAGATGGTAATAGCAATAGCAGTAACAATATTTATTCTCATTTACCTCAAACAGTGCAATAGTGTTATAGCACACAGATTAAAAACAGCCAGAGTTTTAGGTGCCATATATATGCTTACGTTGACATACGTTGCTTATGTTGACATAGGACAAAAATTGAGCCCAACGTTTCTGTTTGCTAAGTGAGACTGTCGTTAAGTGAGTTTTGCCCCATTTTACGACCTTCCCTGCCACAATTGTTTAGGGGATCACTACAGTTGTTCAGTTAATAACCAGCTTGTGAAGAGAACCTGGCTTCCCCATTGACTTTGCTGGTCCTAAGGTCACAAAAGGTGACCACATCACCAAGGGACACCGTCGTAAATATGAGTCAGCTGTCAAGTGTCTGAATTTTGATCACATGACCATGGGGACCATGCAATGGTCGTAAGTATGAAAAATGGTCATAAATCACTTTTTTCAGGGTGCTGTAACTTCAAACAGTGACTAAACGACTGCCTGTAAGTTGAAAAGTGCCTGTGTGGGATTATGTGCAAAGATATAAAATGCATTAAAAAGATATCATACAGCAGACTTAGAAAATAATCCACATTAGGCCATAACATTGAGTTGTAACCCAAGATGAGCAATGAATTAGCAATTTGTTGTGCATTTTTCCATCTATAATTCACACACACACACACACACACAGAGAGAGAGAGAGAGAGAGAGAGAGAGAGAGAGAGAGAGAGAGAGAGAGAGAGAGAGAGAGAGAGAGAGAGAGAGAGAGAGAGAGAGAGAGAGAGAGAGACCATATTTTTCGGAGTATAAGGCACACCTTTTTTCCTCAAAAAAGAGGCTGAAGATCTGGGTGCGTCTTATACACTGAATACAGCATTTTTTGCCTCCTGAAACCCCGCCCCCTTCACCAAAATGGCCATTCATAGCCTTTAGGAGGCTTCCAGAGTGCTCCTGGGGGCTGGGGAGGGCAGAAATGAGCAAAAATGGGCCATTTTTTGCTTAATTTTGCCCCTCCCCCCCACGAGCACGCTATAAGCCTCCTAAAGGCTATGCATGCCCTTTTTTAAAATAAAAAACGAGGCAATTTTTGCAAAAACGGGCTCTTATTTGCTCATTTTTGCCCCCCTCCAGCCTCCAGAAGCATTCTACAAGCCTCCTAAAGGCTATTCATGCCCTTTAAAAAAAAAAGGGGGGGGGCATTTTTGCAAAAAAAAACGGGCCTTTTTTGGCAGGTCTGCAGAGTGCAAAGACTTTTTTAAAAAATTTGCCTCTTCAAAACCTTGGTGCAACTTATACTTTGGTGCGTCTTATACTCTGAAAAATACGATAGATAGATGATTGATTGATTGATTGATTGATTGATTGATTGATTGATAGACAGACAGACAGGCAAGCAGGCAAGCAGGCAAGCAGGCAGGCAGGCAGGCAGGCGGACAGGCAGACGGACGGACGGACGGACGGACGATATAGATATAGATATAGATATAGATATAGATATAGATATAGATATAGATATAGATATAGATAAATATTTCTGCAACGTTGATATTTCACATCACTTTTATGATTTTAGCAGATTAATAAGGTGTTTCCCCCAAAAACATGATCCCTTCAAGGGCAAATAGATAGGGCAGGTACACCCTTACCAAATTAACGAGAAAAATAACAACCCATTTTAATTCTACCTCAGATTTGACATTGGGCCTTAATTTAACATCCACCGTAGCTTTCCCTATCCCTCCAAATTGGTCTTGAAAGAAAACATATTTAATTACACGGTAATTTTTTTCCCCTTCTAAAAGTAGAAAGCAGGATGAAGACAACACATTAGCATGTAAAATCGCAATAGCAATTAGGTAATACTGTAAACAGAGATGCTTTGGTGTGAAGTTAGATCTTTGGAAGGGTTTATTTTTTCTCTCCTACCAATAGTTTCCTTCAGTGGTTTTTAAAGATACCTGCCACAGAAACTGTAAGTAACTTGCTACATATAAAGGTAAAGGTTCCCCTCGCACATATGCGCTAGTCGTTCCCGACTCTAGGGGGCGGTGCTCATCTCCGTTTCAAAGCCGAAGAGCCAGCGCTGTCCGAAGACGTCTCCATGGTCATGTGGCCGGCATGACTCAATGCCAAAGGTGCATGCAACGCTGTTCCCTTCCCACCAAAGGTGGTTCCTATTTTTCTACCTGCATTTTTACGTGCTTTCGAACTGCTAGGTTGGCAGAAGCTGGGACAAGTCACGGGAGCTCACTCCATTACGCAGCGCTAGGGATTCGAACCGCCGAACTGCCCACAGTTCTTCTGATTGACAAGCTCAACGTCTTAGCCATTGAGCTTTTTTCTACATAGTAACCGAAGCGGCTAAATCCCACCACTGCTTTACACTCTTAATAAAGTGCTCGATGTTTATTTTCTCGATGCTGCCATGAGATGCAAAGAAAAGAAAGGACATCTGGGGGTCTTTTTTTTCCATTTAAATGTCTCCATCTCTGTCAGACATTAAGGAACCACTTATCCATAGAAGAAAATAAGAATGCCTTAGCTGGCACCGCTATCAAATGTTGCCTACACGGGCATTTTGAGATGAACTTAATGCTTCTTCTGTGTTCAGATGTGAAATTTGGAGAGAGGAAGCAGAAGTTTTGAAAAGACTAGTAGTAATTTTTGTCACAGATGGTAAGAAAGTTGAAACTATGCATTCGGCAGTTTCAATAGGAATTTGAAGCCATCGAGAAATCGATTCCCAGCTAACAAACTGATAAAAGATACAAGGTAGTCCTTGACTTACAACAGCTTGTTTAGTGACCGTTTGGAAAAAGCGACTTATGACCGTTTTTCACACTTACGACCGTTGCAGCATCCCCATGGTCTCAGGATCAAAATTGAGATGTTTGGCAACTGACTCGCATTTATGACGGTTGCAGCATCCCAGGGTCATATTATCCCTTTTTGCGACCATCTGACAAGCAAAGTCAATGGGGAAACCAGGTTCACTTAAGAACCGTGTGACTAACGTAACATTTGGAGGGATTCACATAACAATCGTGGCAAGAAGGGTCGTAAAATGGGTCAAATTCACCTCACAACTCTCTCGCTTAGCAACAGATATTTTTGGGGCTCCATTGTGGTCATACATTGGGGACTACGTGTATCTAGAGATTGGCTACTCTGTCCTCTATAGCCAGGAAAAGAAAATGCAATATTGAGATTCATGACAAAATAAAAACACTTCACCTGACATGGGTGAAGATTAGATTCATAATGAAATGGTATATGTATGTATGTATGTATGTATGTATGTATGTATGTATGTATGCATGCATGCATGTATGTATTGTGTCACAACCCCTGGTATGCCCAAATATGGGAGGGAACACACTGCTTCCCCTTTCTGTCCTTCGGCTCAATCCAGGAGACCATCCAGGCAGAAAACCATATTTTTAATGTTGCCTTTGCTACATTTGTGTTGTATTTGTGCTGATAAATAAATAAAGGGACACTAGTATAGATTTATTTCAAGCTATATTAGGCTAATACATCTGCCTAATATGTAATACAGCCCAGGTTCAAATCCCAGTAAGGGTATGGCTAGCTGATGAGAGCTAAATAGCTTGAAATAGATCTATACTAGTCTCCCTTTATTTATTTTATTTATCAGGACAAATACAACACACACACACACAAACACACACACACACAAGGAGCCCCAGCCCACTCCTCAGTGAAGCCCACTATCTAATAAAATGAAATTCAATGGTGAAAAGAGTAAGGTTCTACATTTAGGCAACAAAAACGGAATGCACAGGTACAGTATAGGTGATACCTTACTCAGTAGTAGTAACTGTGAAAGGGATCTCGGAGGCCTAGTGGACAACCATTGAAATAGGAGCCAGCAGTGTGCAGCAGCTGCCAAAAAAGCCAACACAGTTCTAGGCTGCATCAACAGAGGGATAGAATCAAGATCACGTGAAGTGTTAATACCACTTTATAATGCCTTAGTAAGGCCACACTTGGAATACTGCATTCAGTTCTGGTCGCCACGATGTAAAAAAGATGTGGAGACTCTAGAAAGAGTGCAGAGAAGAGCAACAAAGAGGATTAGGGGACTGGAGACTAAAACATATGAAGAACGGTTGCAGGAACTGGGTATGTTTAGCTTAAGAGAAAGAAGGACTAGGGGAGACATGATAGCATTATTCCAATATCTCAGAGGTTGCCACAAAGAAGAGGGAGTCAAACTATTCTCCAAAGCACCTGAGGGTAGAACAAGAAGCAATGGGTGGAAACTAATCAAGGAGAGAAGCAACTTAGAAATGAGGAGAAATTTCCTGACAGTGAGAACAATTAATCAGTGGAACAGCTTGCCTCCAGAAGTTGTGAATGCCCCAACACTGGAAGTCTTTAAGAAGATGTTGGATAGCTATTTGTCTGAAACGGTATAGGGTTTCCTGCCTAGGCAGGGGGTTGGACTAGAAGACCTCCAAGGTCCCTTCCAACTCTACTATTGTATTGTATTGTAAGGAGTGGAATGTCTGCCAGTTTGAACTGAGGTAATCGAATGTGAGGCAACTGGCAGTTGGAACAGAGTTCTTTTCAGGTGGGGAGGGTGAGTAGAACTCCTTAGCATCAGCGCGTGTTAATTACTGTATAAGAAATACTAATGATCAGATGATCATTTTGAAAAATCCTTTCTTAGCGAGCACCTAAGAAGCCAAGAGGAACACATGTGCCAAATTTCAAGTTTGTAGGCTTTACAGTTCTGGAGATTTTGTGATGAGTGTGTGATATTTGCCTTTTGTATATATAGATGTATATTTATTTATTTATTTATTTATTACTTGAACTTATTAGTCGCCCCCTCTCCCCACAGGGACTCAGGGCGACGTACAAAAGTATTATATAGCGTACAGAGGAGGTAAAAATAAATAAATAAGTTACAATACCTAAAAAAGTTAAAACCCCAGTGAAATTAACCCTTAAAACTAAAATTACCAATTAAAAATGCCCTGGGCTGGAGAGGTTGTAGTATTATGCCAGGTCAGCTAGTCGAAACAGGTAGGTTTTCAGCTTCATACGGAAGGAGCGAAGGTCGGTTGTTGCCCTGATGTCTGGGGGGAGGTCATTCCAAAGGGTGGGGCCCACTACAGAGAAGGCCCTACTCCTGGGCGCCGCCCTCTGGCACTCTCTGGAGGACGGCACCCGGAGTAGTCCCTCTCTGTGTGAGCGGACGGGTCGCAGGGATGTATGGGGCAGGACGCGATCCCGCAGGTAACTAGGCCCTGTGCCATGGAGCGCTTTGAAGGTGGTAACCAGCACCTTGAAGCGCACCCGGTAGGCACAGGAAGCCAGTGCAGCTCGCGCAGGATGGGTGTTATATGGAAGAACCTCGATCTCCCCATAATTACCCCCGCGGCTGCATTCTGGACCAACTGCAGTCTCCGGGTGCACCTCAAGGGGAGCCCCATGTAGAGAGCGTTACAGTAGTCCAGGCGAAACGTCACCAGCGCGTGAGTGACTGTGCGCAAGGCCTCCCGGTCCAAAAGGGGCCGCAATTGGCGCACCAGGTGAACCTGGTGGAACGCCCCCCTTGCCACGGCTGCCACGTGATCTTCCATAGACAGCCGGGCATCAAGGAGGACGCCCAAATTGCGCGCCCCTTCCACCGGGGCTAATTGGTCGTCCCCGATGGCCAGCGATGGCATATGCTGGTTGAATCGGGAAGCCGGTAGCCACAGCCACTCTGTCTTGGAGGGGTTGAGCCTGAGCCTGTTGTCATCCATCCAGACCCGTACGGCTTCCAGACACCGGGACATCACTTCAACAGCCTCGTTGGGCTGGTTTGGGGTGGAAATGTACAGCTGAGTGTCATCAGCGTACAGATGGTATCTCACCCCAAAACCACGGATGATCTCGCCCAGCGGCTTCATATATATGTTGAACAGGAGAGGCGAGAGGATCGACCCCTGTGGGACCCCACAGATAAGGGGCCTCGCGGTCGACCTCTCCTCTCCTGCCAACACACATTGCGTCCGGCCAGAGAGGTAGGAGCGGAACCACCGTAATACGGTGCCCCCGACCCCCAACCCCTCCAGACGGCGCAATAGGATACCATGGTCAATGGTATCGAAGGCCGCCGAGAGGTCTAATAGGACAAGGATGGAGGAACAACCCCCATCCTTTGCCCTCCAGAGATCATCCACCAACGCGACCAAGGCTGTCTCCGTGCTGTGACCGGGTCGGAAGCCGGACTGGCGCGGGTCTAGATAATCAGCTTCCTCCAGGTGGCGCGGAAACTGCTGAGCCACCACACTCTCAACAACCTTCGCTAAGAAAGGAAGGTTGGAGACAGGACGGTAATTTGCTAGCTCCGTTGGGTCCAGAGAAGGCTTCTTGAGCAGGGGCCTCACCACCGCCTCTTTCAAGGCGGTTGGTAAAAGGCCCTCACCCAGCGAAGCGTTCACCAGCCCCAGTAGCCAGCCTCGTGAGCCCTCCCAGGAGGCCAGTACCAACCAGGAGGGACACGGGTCCAATAAACATGTGGTGGCTCGCAGTCGCCCGCGCAACCTGTCCAAATCTTCGGTGACAACAGGGTCAAACTCCTCCCAGCATGGTCTCTCAAGACTAGCCTCGGACGTCCCCACTGGAGCACTGAGGTGGGTCCATTCCCTCCGGATCTGATCGATTTTATCCTGCAGGAACTCTCCAAATTCCTCTGCCCGGCCCAGCAATGGGGGGTCCCGCTGCCCCTGTGACAAAAGGGAGCGGGTCACCCGAAACAGGGCGGCAGGGCGGTTCTCTGCGGACGCTATAAGGGTGGCACAATACTGAAGTTTGGCCACTCTTATTGCCACAAGGTAAGTCCTTACGTAGGCTCTTACCTGTGCTCGGTCGGATTCGGAGCGGGAGGACCTCCACTTGCTCTCTAGGCGTCTCCTAAGGTGTTTCATCGCCCTTAGCTCCCCGTTAAACCAGGGGGCCCGGGTCGATCGTGGCCGTCGGAGAGGCCGCAAAGGCACCACCCGGTCCAAGGCACCGGCGGCCGCATTATTCCACGCGGCTACCAGGTCCTCTGCCCGGGGGCGGGGCAGGTCTGCAGGAGGTGGCCCAAGCTCCGCCTGGAACCTATCTGGTTCCATCAGACGCCTGGGGTGGAACCATCTGGGATAGTCTGGTTCCGCCTCCCCGCGGTGGGGAGCAGCGCCAGGGAAGTCCAGCTGGAGAAGTGAGTGATCTGACCATGACAGGGGCGTGATGACTAAATTCCCTCTTCCCAGATCACTCGTCCACTGGTCGGAGACAAACACAAGATCCAGTATGTGGCCTCCCTCGTGCGTGGGGTCCTGAACTACTTGAGTCAGATCCATGGCTGTCATGGAAGCCATGAATTCCCGGGCTGCCCCGGATGCCTCTCCCGTCGATGGCAGGTTGAAATCCCCCATCACTAATAGCTTGGGGGTTTCAACCGCCATCTCCGCGATCCACTCGAGGAGCCCGGGCAGGGCCGTTGATGTATGGCGGGGAGCCAGGTATACTATCAACAGGCCCAGCTGACTCCCTGGGCCCCATTTCACGCCCAGAGACTCACAACCAGATATCTGCGACACAGTGAATTCTCTCGGTGCCAAATCTTCCCGGATGATTATCGCTACCCCACCACCCCTACCTTGGGCCCGTGGCTGGTGGAATACACGGTAACCTGGAGGGCACATTTCCCTGAGGGGCAACCCCCCCTCCGGGCCCAGCCAGGTTTCCGTTATTCCTGCGAGGTCCGGCTCCCCCTCTGTGATCAAGTCACTGATGAGGGGGGCCTTATTAATCACGGACCTCGCATTACATAACATCAGCCTAAGGCCCAGGCTCTGCCAATCCTGTCCACCTAGCCTGCGGGGGTTGGTACAAGCGACCTGGCATATCCAGCGGCCCCAGTCTCCCAACCGACTGTATGTTCTTCTAGTGTCCTCACGCCCGCCCCTCCCTACGACCGTCGCAATTGGAATTCCCCTTGTAGGAATGGTGTTTCCTCCCACCCACCCCCACTCCGCTCCCCTCCGTCCTGACCCCACCTGTTGACCTGGCTATGTCCATACCCCAAGGCCAAGTAACCCTCCCCCGCTCCCTGGAACCCCTTAAAACCTTTAAAAAACATTTTACTAAAAAACCCCTAATCCCCCGCTTCCTCCACCTCTCTGGGTTAATAAACCCCTCATCGAGGTGGGTCCTCACCAGGGCAAGGGGGCATGCCTGCGAGAGGGGGGACCCTCGCAGTCGAAGAATGTCAGACCTTGAATAGATAAAGATGTTAATCAATCCATGACTATGGCTGTGGCAGGGTTTTTCTTTGCAGCAGGTCCAAGATGTAACTTGATGTAAAATAGAGCAATGAGTATTTGACAGGCAGATAAGATGGGAGAGGAAGCAGACCTCGCAATCCACAGTAATCTACAGTCCACCAGCGAGGCCCAGAGGTAGTTCTTAAGGCCCAGAGGCCCAGAGGTAGTTCTTAGGTAGTTCTTAGAGTATACAGGGATCACACCTCAGCGGGGGTGCGGGGGGTGGGGTGGGCGGGGGGGTAGGCTGGGTGCCAAGGCCAGCTGCTCGGCCTATTGATCTTCTGGAGGTCGCCCAGAACCTCCGGTGACCCCCCTGGCTTTCTTCTACAGTCTCCACAGCTTCTCTCCAGCCCCACCGGCCCCACTGGCCTCTTAGCCAGGCTGCGGTCAGAGAGATAGATGAGAAATAAGGCGCCCGATATTCCAGCGCCATTTCTGCCGCCCCGTCGCCACCACCGGTCGGATCCAAACGCCGCCCCCGCACAGCAGGATGTAGCTCGCCTCCCAAACGTTCTCCTCACCGACTCGCTCTCCTCCCGAAATCGCTCCTCCGCTGTCCCGTTGTCCCGCCACCCTGGCAGCCACACGGACCTCCTCCTTTCTGCTCTTGGTGTTATTTCGCTGCCGCGGCTTGGCCTCTGCGTTCTCTGCATTCTCGCCTCTTCGCCTCCTCCTCCGCCTCCGTCCTCCTGGCTATCTGGACCCCCCCCCCCAGGGTCCCAGCTGTTAACAACGAGAGCCAGGGTTGCCACTTAATGATTCTAGGCCCCCAGAATGACCAACGGGGGCCGAAAACGCCTGCTGTCCCTGCCAAAGAGCCCCATCGTTCACGGAGCTTTGGGAAGGTCCGCCATTGCCCCCGGAAGCTCCTCCTCATATAGATGTGTTGTATTTGTGCTGATAAATAAATAAAGGGAGACTAGTATAGATCTATTTCAAGCTATTTAGCTCTCATCAGCTAGCCATAGCCCAGGTTCAAATCCCAGTAAGGGTATGGCTAGCTGATGAGAGCTAAATAGCTTGAAATAGATCTATACTAGTCTCCCTTTATTTATTTATCAGCACAAATAGAATCGAGAGATTGCTATGTATGGACTGCAAAATAATAGTGCTTTGGGTATTCAATCCGTCAAAAGGATTTTTTTTTTAAAAAAGGATGAAGTGCATCAAGATAAGAAACTGGAAATCTGAAAAGCTAACAGATTTCTAAGCATGTGGAGAGCAAGGCAATAGAAAGAAAGTATGCCTTTCCCCCCCTCCTTAAAATGAGAGAGAGAGAATACTGCAGGAAGTGTGAAAGGCTGTTGTACAGAAAATAATAGGGGTTTCCTCCCTCCACATTCTGATGAGTGAAGGGACACACGAGTGTCAAGAAAGCGGAAATGGAAAGACTGAGGTTCTTTTTTTAAAACAAAAAGCTCTCTTTTCTTTCTACTAAATGTCTCTGGAGACATTCTCAGTCATCCAGGACATGGTTGTCCCAGAGGTGATTTTTTTTTCAGGAGGCAACTGGACTTTCTTGGGGTTTTTTTTTTTGAAGACTTTTCACTTCTCATCCAAGAAGCTTCTTCAGCTCTGACTGGATGGCAGGGAACGGAAGGATTGATACTCCTTGCAGACAGCTGGTCATTTGTGATCATTTTAGACAGCCATTGAGGCCACTTGGAGGTTTGTCTGGATCCTCAGGGTCACCTGAGTGGTGCAAATGGGTGTGGCCTTCTTGGGACTGTTGACTGTGTTATAAACTGGAGATAAATGATGTTGTATCCTTCCCCCTCTGTTGAGAGAGGGCTGTTCAATTTTAAAATAGGTGGCCTCTTTTGATCCCTCTTTCAAATCAGTGTTCCTCTCTGTTCAAAATGTGGACTTTGCTGTCTTCAAAAGAGTGGCCTTTCTCTTTTAAATACAGATGGACTGCTGAATCTAGTCCTGATGGGTTTGTTCTCCTACGTTGTGCCAGTCAGAGCTAAGGAAACTTCTTGGATGAGAAGCGAAACGTCTTCAAAGGATAAAACCAGAAAGTCCATTTGCCTCTTGAAAAAAGCACCTTTGGGATTTTCTTTCCACTGCTCTGGTGTTAAAGGTGCCGGCCTAGGAAACAAGAGATTGTGAGTTGTAGTCCTGCCTTAGGCAGCAAAATCGACTGGCAGAGTTTGGGCCAATTATCAGGAGACTGTGAGTTCTAGTCCCGCCTTGGACATGAAAGCCGACCGAGTGAGCCAATCACACACCAGGAGATTGTGAATTCTAGTCCCGTCTCAGACGACTGAGTGATTTTGGGCTAATCATCAGGAGATTGTGAGCTCTAGTAAAGGTAAAGGTTCCCCTGGCACATATGTGTTAGTTGTTCCCGACTCTAGGGGGCGATGCTCATCTCTGTTTCAAAACCGAAGAGCCAGGGCTGTCCGGAGACGTCTCCGTGGTCATGTGGCCGGCATGACTAAACACCAAAGGAGCACGGAACACTGTTTCCACCAAAGATGGTTCCCTATTTTTCTACTTGCATTTTTTACGTGCTTTCGAACTTCTAGGTTGGCAGAAGCTGGGACAAGTCAAGGGAGCTCACTCCATTGCGCTGCGCTAGGGATTCAAACCGCCGAACTGCCAACCTTTCTGATCGACAAGCTCAGCGTCTTAGCCACTGAGCCACCGCCTTAGGGCCAGTTTAGAAGTTAAGAAATCATAGAAAACATAAAATTTAAAGCTGAATCTTAGAATACAGGTAGTCCTTGATTAAGGGATGTGGTGGCTCAGTGGTTAATTTAATCTTTTTGATACATTTCTCTTCTCTTGGAGCCAAATTCTTACACAACTCGTAAAATGTCTGTCTGTCAACTGAGTCGGGAAATTTTAATTGAACAATTACCTTCATTTTAACTAATTAACTAATTAAAATGTTTTAGTTCATTAATTGATTCCCGAGGTAAAGGGCAGATGATTCATCAACTCACCATTTTTCGAAACTATCGACAACGCAAATTGAATATAAACTTTTTTTTTTAATTACGAAGACCTCCGTGCAGGTGTCAGGAGATCCAGATGGAGGTGCCTGAAGAGAATGCATCAATCTTTTGTTTTGTTTTGTTTTTTAAAAAAGATATGATAAGATAACCTTCATTGTCAATTTTTTTACTGTGAGCATAAAGGCACACATTAAAAATGAAATTCTATTGCCTGCTCTCAAAAGAAGGATATATCTATCCATACACACATGCTACATATAAGTGGTGGATTCCAGCTCCCGTTGCAACTGGTATGTTGCAACGGGGCCGGGTGTTCACCACGTACACGAACACAGAGGGTGCATGAGCACCCACATTCCGTGACACTCCAGCTGCCCGGTGGAGCATTGCGCAGGCACCGTGCTCTCCGTGCACAAATGCCCCAGTCAGCTCAAATAGAGGTTAGGAGAGCGGGCGGGCAGGTGGGCCCTCTGGAGCACCGTACCGGAACGGTATCTGGTGCTCCCAGCAGGCACTGGTACACCCGTACTGGGGCGTACTGGTCGTATCCCATCACTGATACACATTCTACATACAGAGACACACATACAGCAGATTAACAGAGTTGGAAGGGACCTTGTAGGTCATCTAGTCCAACCCCCACCCAGGTAGGAGACTCTACACCATTTCTGACAGATGGCTGTCCAGTCTCTTCTTGAAAGCCTCTAGGGATGAAGCTCCCACAACTTCTGAAGGCAACTTCTGTTCCATTGGTTTTGATTGTTCTCACTGTCAGACAATTCTTCCTTATTTCCAGGTTGAATCTCTTCTTGATCGGTTTCCATCCATTAGATTGGATTTCTCTGTATTGATCTTCCACCTGTTACTTCTTCTCCTGCCCTCAGGTCCTTTGGAGAATAACAGAATAATAGAGTTGGGATGGGCCTTGGAGGTCTTCTAGTCCAGCCCCCTGCTCAAGCAGGAGACCCTGGCCTATACCATTTCAGAGAAATAGTTGTCCAGTCTCTTCTTTAAAACCTCCAATGATGGAGCATTCACAACTTCTGGAGGCAAGCTGTTCCACTGACTTCTTGTTCTAACTGTCAGGAAATTTCTCCTTAGTTCTAGGTTGCTTCTCTCCTTGGTTAGTTTCCATCCATTGCTTCTCGCCCTGCCTTCAGCTGCTTTGGAGAATAAGTTGACCGCTTTGTCTCAGTGACAGCACCTCAAGCACTGGAAGACTGCTATCAAATCACCCCTAGTCCTCCTCTTTGATGGACCACCAGATATACCCATGGTAGTTATCTCTATCGTTCATCATAAAGTTTAGCCTCCAGACCCTTAATCATCTTTTTTTGCTCTTCTCTGCACTCTCAACAACTTTTTTTCTATCAAGGTGACCAGGACTGGACACCGGTATTCCAATTAAGGTCTTACTAGTGCAGTATAAAGCGGTTCTTTACAAAGTATGAATTTACAACCACAGATCTAATCAGGCTTGGAGAGCTGCCAGGGCGGTATCTTCCAAACGCAATGGCTGTCCAAGAAAATGTTGAGTACTGAGGAGCCTGGCCAGCAGAGGGCGTTTGGAGGAAGCCCTCTGATTGGCCAAGGCGCGCGCTCCAGCCGGCGGGAGAATTCAAGGATTCCTATTGGTTCTACTGGCTGACAGCTGTAAGTATAAATAGCTGTCAGCCGGCTCGCGTTTTGTCCGTTGTCAGTTAGCCTGTTCCTTAATAAACATCGTTGAACTGACCGCTGCCTCAGTCTCCTCACTACAGATTTAACACTGGCGACGAGGACGGGCGACACGGACCCCTTCGTCGTGCCACCAATGGCTACCTCTGCCGCTTTTTCGCCTTTCAGGCCAGAGGCTGAGGCTTGGGAAGCGTTTCTAGAGAGATTCGACTGCTTCCTCATAGCCCATGACCTCATAAACCTCTCTCAGGAGAGAAAACGCGGCATCTTCCTAAACTACTGCGGCGCGGAGATGTTCGCCACTGCTAGGGCTCTAGCTGCCCCAGAACCAGCGAATTCGCTGCCGTGGGAAGACCTGATGACTCGCCTCAAGCATCATTACGAGCCGCGCCGTCCCGTTTCGCCCGGCGACAGTACTTCCGACGGTGCATCCAGAAAGAGGGCCAAACCATTGCCCAGTACGTCGCTGCTCTTCGGGCTGAGGCGAGTCTGTGCAAGTTCAGCGATCTAGAGGATGCGCTGCTGGAGCAGTTCATCTACGGCCTCCGCGACGTAAAACTACATCGCCGCATTCTCGCACGACCAGAACTGACTCTAAAAATTGCGGTCGATGATGCCAGAGCCTATGAGATGGCTGACCAATCCACCCCGGATTTCAGCCACCTCAGCCAGCACCCTCACGCTGCCTATGTACCGCCTTCTCCGTACGCGGCTTCCACCGCCTCATACGCGCAGTCCTCAGCATCTACCTTCCAAAATGAGGTCGATCAGGCCGTCGACCGCCTCCAGTCACTCGCCACCCGAGACGGACGTCAATGCCTGAGTTGTGGCGGCCGCCACCAACGATCTCAATGCCGCTTCCGTCAATCGCTTTGCCACAACTGCGGCCGAAAAGGCCACCTGGCCGCCGTGTGCCGCTCCGCGCCTCCTGACAGACGGCCCACGCACCAACCTCCTCACACTTCCCGTACTCCAGCCAATTTACCTGGCCGTCGCCAAAATTCCCTCACCGTTGGCGACCCGGCCACTGCTTTTCCTGAATGGCTGGTGGACTCGGCCTCTTCCTCTGCGGAGGGCCGAGGTAAGCTGTACCTCCCAATAACTTTAGAGGGGGTGACAACTTCCATGGAGGTGGACACGGGATCAGCTAGGTCTATTATGTCTTGGGACACACTTCACTATTTGCTACCTAAAATCCGGCGCTCAAGCCTATTGCCCCCTGACTGTCGACTACGAGACTATCAGGGGAACTCCATTGAATTGCTGGGCTGTGGCAGATTTAATGTTACCTATGGTTCCCGCCACGCCAGGCTTCCGCTCCTCATCGTAAAAAACCCTCTATCCTCTTTGCTAGGCCTGGATTGGTTTAGGGCACTAGGGCTCTCTATAGCGGGGGTGCACTCCTTACTTCCCTCTCCTCTTCCCTCTTCTACTTCTCTCTCTTCTCTCCTAACTGAGTTCGCTGACGTTTTCAGCCCCTCCCTGGGTTGCTATACAGGTTCCCCCATTTCCCTGAACCTCGACCCTTCTATAGCCCCCATACGCTTGAAGGCTCGCCGTCTGCCGCTGGCTCTTAAAGCCAAGGTAGACGCGGAGCTAGATAAGCTTCTCCGCCAAGGCATACTGGAACCCGTGGATTTTTCTCCATGGGAAACACCAATAGTGGTTCCGCTTAAGTCCGACGGATCCGTGAGGATCTGCGCGGACTTTAAATCCACATTAAATAAAGCCCTGCAAGCGCACCCCTATCCTGTGCCCGTGGTGCAGCATGTTCTGCACACCCTAGGAAATGGACGCATTTTTGCAAAATTAGACCTCGTGCAGGCGTATCAACAGCTGCCCGTGGACGAGCCCACCGCGCTTGCGCAAACAATAGTAACCCACCGCGGGGCTTTCAAATGTCGAAGGCTACAATTCGGAGTCAGTGTGGCCCCGGGAATATTCCAAGGATTAATGGAGCGCCTGCTCCATGCCATTCCCGGGGTCACCCCGTACTTCGACGATGTCTTGATTGCAGCCCCCGACACTGCGGGCCTCGTTCAGACGCTGCGCGTTGTCCTACAGCGCTTCCGCGCTGCGGGACTCCATTTAAAAGCCGAGAAATGCCAACTGGGGGTTCCTGCTGTAACCTTCCTAGGTTACCGCATCGATGCCGCGGGCATCCACCCCGACCCAGATAAACTTAACGCCATCCTAGCTGCCCCCCCACCCCAATCTAAAGCAGAGCTACAAGCTTTCCTGGGGCTTCTAAATTTTTATGCTTCCTTCATTCCCCACAAAGCTTCCCTAGCCGAGCCCCTTCACCGCCTTTTGGACTCCAAGGTCCCTTGGAGCTAGAGCAGCCGCGAGGCGCAGGCGCTCGCGGCTGTCAAACACTCCCTCACAACTCCTCCAGTCCTCGCCCAGTATGACGAGTCCCTACCACTGACTTTAGTTTGTGACGCCTCTCCTTTTGGGGTGGGCGCTGTTCTTAGCCATTCCTTTCCTGATGGCTCGGAACGTCCCATAGCGTTTTACTCCCGCACCTTATCAAGGCCTGAGCGCAATTACAGCCAGCTTGATAAGGAGGCGCTGGATGCCGTTGCGGGGGTAAAGCGCTTCCATCACTACCTATACGGACGTCCCTTCTCCCTCATTACGGATCACAAGCCACTTCTTGGCATCATTGCCGGGGATCGCCCCACCCCTCCCATCCTCTCCCCGCGCATGTTACGATGGCTTGAATTCCTTTCTGCCTATTCCTACACTCTTGCCTATCGCCCCGGCGGCCATATAGCCCACGCAGACGCTTTGAGCCGCTGCCCCTTGCCAGTTCCCATTCTTGACCCGGCTCCTACTGTTAAGGTCTGTCTCATTGATGACCTGTCCCTCCCTATGTCCGTCTCGGACATAGCTGCGGCGTCTGCGACCGACCCTGTAATCCTCCGAGTTATGGCCGCCGTAACTCGAGGATGGGCGGCTTACTCTAAAGACCCCCTCCTCCTGCCATTTTTCCGCCGCCGTTGTGAGCTTTCAGTAGTGCAGGATTGCCTCCTCTGGGGCTCCCGCGTCATTATTCCCTCGTCCTTGCGCGCCTCTGTGCTGTCTCGCCTCCATGAAGGCCACCCAGGCATTGTCCGAATGAAGGCCCTTGGCCGCGGGTATGTCTGGTGGCCGTCTATGGATGCGGACATCACTTCCTATGTTCAAGGTTGTTCTGCCTGCCAGCGGGTGCAGGCTGCCCCCCCCACCGCTCCTCCCCGCGAGTGGGAGCAACCTATGGGCCCATGGAGTCGATTGCACGTCGACTTCATGGGTCCCCTCGATGGCCACTCCTTCCTAGTCGTGGTAGATGCATGGTCAAAATGGGTTGAGCTATTCCCCATGACCACTACCACATCCGCGGCCACTATCCGCGTTCTCAACTCCCTGTTTACAACCCATGGGCTGCCCGATGTTATCGTTTCCGATAACGGGCCCCAATTCGCCTCCTCTGAATTCCTTTCTTTTCTCACCTCCCTGGGCATCCGCCATGCCCCAATTTCACCATATCACCCGGCCAGCAATGGCCTGGCGGAACGTGCGGTCCGCTCTGCAAAAGATGCATTTGCCCGTATGGCAGCACTACCATGGCCCGACCGCATTCACACATACCTCCGTACCCAACACACCACCCCTTGTTCCTCCACGGGCAAAGCCCCCTCTGAGCTACTCATGGGTCGCCGCCTCAGATCTACTTTAGACCGCCTGCATCCCCTCTGTTCTTCCCCACCCTTTCAACCCTCCACCTCCCCGAGATCCTTTCTAGTGGGGGAGGAAGTTTTTGCCCGGAATTTTGCGGGGGAACCTAAATGGGTGCCCGGAAAGATCTCAGATGTAACAGGACCCTGCTCTTACAGGGTCCTCCTCAACGATGGGAGATCTTGGAGGCGCCATGTAGACCTGTTGCGGCGACGACCGGCAGAAGTTCCCGCAATTGCAACCAGCGGACAGAAACAGCCAGGCCCTAACAACGCCGCCTGCCGGCCCAACCGTACAAAAGACTCTAGCTCCGAGTCGGCGCAGGTCGCTCCAGGTGCGTTTGGTTCCTTACCTGTTCTGTTGCATCCATCTCCCAGGGTTGGGCCTGTCGCGGCCGCTCCTCCGGTGCCTCGTCACAAGGGCGGGGCCGACACTCCTTCCACCTCGAACGCCACACCAACTATGCCGAGGCGTTCCCAGCGCTTGCGCAGACGACCAAGCTATTTGGACGATTACGCATGCGCAATCCGGGGGAAAGGGGTGTTGAGTACTGAGGAGCCTGGCCAGCAGAGGGCGTTTGGAGGAAGCCCTCTGATTGGCCAAGGCGCGCGCTCCAGCCGGCGGGAGAATTCAAGGATTCCTATTGGTTCTACTGGCTGACAGCTGTAAGTATAAATAGCTGTCAGCCGGCTCGCGTTTTGTCCGTTGTCAGTTAGCCTGTTCCTTAATAAACATCGTTGAACTGACCGCTGCCTCAGTCTCCTCACTACAGATTTAACAGAAAATAATTGGCAAGGCGTGTCTGAGAGTCTTGAAACCAATCTTCATGCTAATTAAGCAAACTCATTGTCTCCTGCAAACTCCACTCCCCTTTCGCTCCTCTTTTATTCCCTATGGGAGGGGCCTTTCAACATCCACCTGTGCCTTTACTCCCGAGTCAACCCCTGTTCCTTAGCTGTTCCCTTCATCTGGCAACTGCGCATGCGCACACTGGGAACAGGCTCCAGCTGTTCTTCTGCCCCACTGATGTCTGACTCTGAAGGCAGCTGATAACTGACCCAGGCCCCCTCTCTGCCTCTGACACAGAGCCCTCATCAGAGCCTTCCCCAGACTCTGGGACTGGCCCAGGTTCCTCCCCAACCTCCTCACTGTCCGAATCTGCTGCCAGCTCTGCTGGCTGCTGGTGGGCCACAACAACTAGAACTGGTTACTGTATTCCAGTTAAGGTCTTACTAGTGCAGTATAAAGCGGTTCTAAGCCTTCACTATTCCTCTGTTGATGCAACGTAGCTTAATCTACCATTAGAAGGTTAGGATCTGTGACTGCTGTTGGTCTCCACTAACTGGATACTTGCTTGACTTATAGAGTAGAAATTTAGTGAAGCATTAATACAGATCTAACTAATACAATAATACAATAGTAGAGTTGGAAGGGACCTTGGAGGTCTTCTAGTCCAACCCCCTGCCTAGGCAGGAAACCCTATACCGTTCCAGACAAATGGCTATCCAACATCTTCTTAAAGACTTCCAGTGTTGGACCATTCACAACTTCTGGAGGCAAGCTGTTCCACTGATTAATTGTTCTAACTGTCAGGAAGTTTCTCCTCAGTTCTAAGTTGCTTCTCTCCTTGATTAGTTTCCACCCATTGCTTCTTGTTCTGTCCTCAGGTGCCTTAGAGAATAGCTTGACTTCCTCTTCTTTGTGGCAGCCCCTGAGATATTGGAAGACTGCTATCATGTCTCCCCTAGTCCTTCTTTCTATTAAACTAGACATATCCAGTTCCTGCAACCGTTCTTCATGTTTTAGTTTCCAGTCCCCTAATCCTCTTTGTTGCTCTTCTCTGCACTCTTTCTAGAGTCTCCACATGTTTTTTACATCGTGGCGACCAAAACTGAATGCCCTATTCCAAGTGTGGCCTTACCAAGGCCTTATAAAGTGGTATTAACACTTCACGTGATCTTGATTCTATCCCTCTGTTGATGCAGCCTAGAACTGTGTTGGCTTTTTTGGCAGCTGCTGCCCACGGCTGGCTCATATTGCAGACAAACAAGATAAATCAGGGGTGGGTCTCTCATTCTGGCTACTCAGGCATTATCTTCAGAGATGGTATTCAGCCGGTTCAGACTGGTTCGGGCGAATCAGTAGTGGTGACCTGTGGGTAGGGCCGGTCGCTGTGGGTAGGGCCGGTCGCCCACCCATTCCGGCTCTATGCCGCCCTATTTAGCCACATTTTTGAAGCCATGTGCATGCGCGCAAGCCACGTGCATGAGCAAAGCGCATGTGTAGAAGGCCGCGTACATGCGTTTGAAGGCACATGTGCTCACGACGCGAGCGTGCGCAGAGGGGGCGAACCAGTGGTAAACTTCTGTGAGACCCACCTCTGATTTATCTTGTTTGTCTGCAAACACATGCGACATACAGTATCTGCACACCTTCTCTGCCCATTAAAAAAATTAGGAAATACTGTTTGCCCTTTAAGTGGGCCTACCTGAAGTCCTACTTTATACAGTTTCCAGCGGCGAAATTTAATTTGTTTCTTGCCTTGATCTATCAGGATTATCTCCAAATCAACCCCATTCCCCTGCCTACCTTTCTGCATTCTTCGCACAACCTTCCGTTTTACCTCGTCTGGATCTAGGAAACGTTGGTTTTGTTTGTTCCTCTTAAGCTTCATTTCCTCCCCGTGGCCTTGCCCGAATCCTTCTGAAGATGCTGGAGTTTTTTGGAAAATGTCAGGATCTCTGGGGTCAGCAAGGGAACAGATGTCGGATTGCATATTTATTCCTCTGACTGGGAAGGACAGATATAATTATCGTTTTGAAGGGAAATAGCTGCCAAAGAAAAGGAAATGAGGAGGACTAGCACCGGCAGCTTAATTGGACTCAAAAAAATCCGATGGCAGCCAGGTCAAGTCACAAAGCATGGGTTTAATTCTCTCCCCATAATTCCTCCTTCCGAGAATGCTACAGGTGACACGAGATTGATTAATGCTGGTAACCCAGTCTCTTATTTCTTATTAAAATATGTTGTGTGAAAACATTATTAATAAGTCATTGTTTAGAGCTAATCGCTAGTTATGATTTCTAGCACGAGGCCACAGAAATCTTTCAAGGCTCCGTAACTATTGTTTATCCCAAAAAGTTTGTCTTGAGGGATCATCCTTTTATTATGCTGGGTTTTGGCTGGGAAAAAAAAACAACTTTCTTTTTCTGGTGGGGAATGGGTTTTAAACATTATTATTTTGTCCTTGGGGGACTATACTGCAACAAAGCAATGTCACAAATAGGGCAGGGTAAAGTGACTTTTCACTTTCTTTCTTTTTTAAAAAAAGGTTTTAACATGACAAGTGAATTAAGTCTCATTGGGTACTAGGTTTTGAAGAAAAAAGAGGAAGTGGGATGGTTGGGAAGGAAGGAAGAAAGGAAGGAAGAGAAGGGAAGGGAAAGAGGAAAGGAGGAAGGAAGGAAAGGAGAGAAGAGAAGGGAGGGGTCAGAAGGGAAGGAAGGAGGGAGGGAGAAAGAAAGGAAGGAGAGGAGAGAGGAGAGAAAGGAGGCAGACAGGGAGGGAGGAGAGAATGAAGGAAGGAAGGAGGATGAGGGAGGGAGAAAGGAAGGAAGGAAGGAGAGAGGAGAGAAAGGAGGAAGGGAGGGAGGGAGGAGAGAATGAAGGAAGAAAGGAGGGAGGGAGAAAGAAAGGAAGGAAGGAGAGGAGAGAGGAGAGAAAGGAGGCAGGGAGGGAGGGAGGAGAGAATTAAGGAAGGAAGGAAGATAGGGAGGGAGAAAGGAAGGAAGGAGAGGAGAGAGGAGAGAAAGGAGGCGGGGAGGGAGGGAGGAGAGAATGAAGGAAGAAAGGAGGGAGGGAGAAAGAAAGAAAGAAAGAAAGAAAGAAAGGAAGGAAGGAGGGAAGGAAGGAAGGAAGGAGAGAGGCGAGAAAGGAGGCAGGGAGGGAGGGAGGAGAGAATTAATGAAGGAAGGAGGATGAGGGAAGGAGAAAGGAAGGAAGGAAGTGATAAAGAGAAAAAAGAAGAGAAATGAAATAAAAAGATAATTACTTCCAACTTTCTTCGCTACAATTACAAACACAAGATATATTAATGTTTTGATTTGAAATTCAGTAACACACCATATTCCTAAAATCCGAAACAATTCTAATGCCAAAATTAATATAGCATTTCCTTTGGTCTCAAGCAAAAACTCCAAAAGTGGTTTCCATAGACGTAGATTGATTTCCACTGCTAAGCTCTGTCATTATAACTTTAAACAGTCACTGAACGAATGGTTGTAAGTCGAGGTCTCCCTGTAGAAACGAAGCTAGATAAAGTGTTACCTTTCATCAAAGTAACTATCATAGCCAGCCAATTCAAGAGGGTCAGAAGCTGTGAATGATTGTTTGCTGTGAATGTCTGCCTTTTGCCTCCTCACCCACCTACCCTCTTGACTTCAACAATGGCACATCTATATATACAAAAGGCAAATATCACGCACTCATCACGAAATCTCCAGAACTGTAAAGCCTACAAACTTGAAATTTGGCACATGTGTTCCTCTTGGCTTCTTAGGTGCTCGCTAAGAAAGGATTTTTCAAAATGATCATCAGATCATTAGTATTTCTTATACAGTAATTAACACGCGCTGATGCTAAGGAGTTCTACTCACCCTCCCCACCTGAAAAGAACTCTGTTCCAACTGCCAGTTGCCTCACATTCGATTACCTCAGTTCAAACTGGCAGACATTCCACTCCTTCACTGAGGAGTGGGCTGGGGCTCCTTATGTGTGTGTGTGTGTGTGTGTGTGTGTGTGTGTGTGTGTGTGTGTTGTATTTGTCCTGATAAATAAAATAAATAAATAAAGGGAGACTAGTATAGATCTATTTCAAGCTATTTAGCTCTCATCAGCTAGCCATACCCTTACTGGGATTTGAACCTGGGCTGTATTACATATTAGGCAGATGTATTTGCCTAATATAGCTTGAAATAAATCTATACTAGTCTCCCTTTATTTATTTATCAGCACAAATTCAACACAAATGTAAAAAAGGCAACATTAAAAATATGGTGTTCTGCCTGGATGGTCTCCTGGATTGAGCCGAAGGACAGAAAGGGGAAGCAGTGTGTTCCCTCCCATATTTGGGCATACCAGGGGTTGTGACACAATACATACATACATACATACATACATACATACATACATACATACATACATACATACATAATTTTCATGCCTGATTTATATTTTTTTGAAATATTTATACAGACCTCCAACACGGCTCTGGGTGGCGTACAATCATAATAAAAACCAAAGGCCTCCCAATAAAATAAAACAGAAAGTGAAAGTGTTTTAATGTAATATAAATATCTGAACAATTTCTAGTCGACGCCCTAATTTTTTTTTTTTGCAGCAAATCTGAGGTATTTTTCATTTTTTAAAAAAAATATTTATTTCAGGTATATGTTTGCTTCAAATGCTATATACGTCCTGAGGAAGACTTTTCATACAGAAATAAGACTCCACTTCAACAGCAGACTAAAAAGGACTATTTGTAAGCTAAAAAACCCATTGGATGGAAACTAAATTATTGTTTTAAAAAAAGCAAAATAAAAGTAGAATTGTACGGCCTTGCTCCAGAATTCAGTGATAAATTCCATTTCCTATGAAATCCGACAAATGCCAATCTGACATTTAGCTATTTTGGAGAGGAAATTAGTTTATTAAATTTTTAATCACAATTTTCATGCCATGTTATCCCATTAATTATGCTTGTAGCTGCTGAGCTGCTCCAAACCCTCTCTGGCTGTCACGCTTTTTGTTAGAACGGCAAATTAATTGGCCTTAAAATATTTAAGAAGAGCGAGAAAGGTGCTTGGCTAGGAAAAATGATTGAAAATGAAAAATTAATTCAAAGGGGCTGAAGCAGGAGGGCCGCGTGGAAGGGGCAGAAAACAAAAGAGGCAAATCCAAAAGGAGGGCAGCCATCTTTGTTTAGAGGTCCCATGGTGGAGCTGAGAAATAAAATGGGGAATGAACCAGGGGAAAGATTTCCCATTTCCCAACAGTCCTAGTTTCTCATGGCTGAATTATGGAGGGAGAGAGAGGGAGGGAGGGATGGAGGGAGGGAGGAAGGAGAGAAATAGAGTAGTGGAGGAGAGATATAAAGAAAAGGAAGGGAGGGAGGAAAGAAGGAAGGAGAGAGGAGGAATGAAGGAAGGGGAGAAATGGAAGGAGTTAGAGGAGATATAGAGAAGGGAGGGAAGAAGGAAGGAAAGAAATGAGGAAAGGAAGAGGAATGAAAGAAGGGGAGAAATGGATGGAGGTAGAGTAGATATAGAGAAGGGAGGAAGAGAGGAAGGAAGGAGAGAAATAGAGGAATGGAGGAGAGATATGCAGAAAACGGAAGGGAGGAAGGGAGGAAAGAAGGAAGGAGAGAGGAGGGGAGAGAGGAGGGGAGAGAGAGGAGGAAGGGGAGAAATGGAAGGAGCTAGAGGAGATACAGAGAAGGGAGGGAAGGAGGAAGGAAAGAAACGAGGAAGGGAGGAGGAATGAAAGAAGGGGAGAAATGGAAGGAGGTAGAGAATATATATAGAAGGGAGGGGGAAGGAACAAAGGAGAAAAATAGAGGAATGGAGGAGAGATACAAAGAAAAGGAAGGGAGGGAGGAAAGAAGAAAGGGGAGAGGAGGGTGGAGGAATGAAGGAAGGGGAGAAATGGAAGGAGGTAGAGGAGATATACAGAAGGGAGGGAGGGAGAAAGAGAGAGAGAAAGAAAGAAAGAAAGAAAGAAAGAAAGAAAGAAAGAAAGAAAGAAAAAGAAGAGAAATAGAGGAGGAGGGACAAGGGGAGGAAGGAGAGATATGGAGAAGGGAGGGAGGGAGGAGGGAGGAGAGAAAAGGAAAGGGAAGGGATATAATTGTGCAAACACACACACACACACAAGCACATCTATCACCCCAAGAAGAAGTTCAAGCATTCCAAATACCTATATTTAACATTTCTCTCCAGCTTGACATTTGCAAAGGCTGAATTTCTCCTTAGAAATGTTAAGATGGATAATACCTGCTGATCAGATTTGAATGGACTGATCCTTCGCTGTAGGGTTGTTCAAATCTCTTTTTCACTGTATTAATTTTTGAGCCAGGGCAATTTCCCACACATTGAAGTACCACAGATCCAAGGACAGATGTAGTTTTAGTTATTCCCGCTCTTTCGGAATAACAGGCCTGGCCTCGAACCAGAGGATATAAACCATAATTCCTTATGCAGCCTCCATTTTTATGGCCAGTCCATCTACCGCAAGATTCATTAGGAAATATTGTTGGGGATTTTCAAACAAAGCAACTGAACTCCGTAGCTCAGGGGTGTCAAACTCAAGGCCTGCGTGCCAGATGTGGCCCCGTGGGGTGCTTAAATCTGACCCATGGGGCTGGCCTGGAAATAGCAAAAGACTGGCTCACGGTGCCTCTGGCAGCCAAAACTGAGCAAGGCGGGCCATGCACGTTTCCCGTGCCCCGTTTTCAACCTGGACAGCCTCCTGCAGCACCCTGCCAGTCAAAATACAATACAATACAATACAATAGTAGAGTTGGAAGGGTCTTGGAGGTCTTCTAGTCCAACCCCCTGCCTAGGCAGGAAACCCTATACCGTTCCAGACAAATGGCTATCCAACATCTTCTTAAAGACTTCCAGTGTTGGGGCATTCACAACTTCTGGAGGCAAGCTGTTCCACTGATTCATTGTTCTCACTGTCAGGAAATTTCTCCTCAGTTCTAAGTTGCTTCTCTCCTTGATTAGTTTCCACCCATTGCTTCTTGTTCTACCCTCAGGTGCCTTGGAGAATAGTTTGACTCCCTCTTCTTTGTGGCAACCCCTGAGATATTGGAACACTGCTATCATGTCTCCCCTAGTCCTTCTTTCTCTTAAGCTAGATATACCTAGTTCCTGCAACCGTTCTTCATATGTTTTAGTCTCCAGTCCCCTAATCATCTTTGTTGCTCTTCTCTGCACTCTTTCTAGAGTCTCCACATCTTTTTTACATCGTGGCGACCAGAACTGAATGCAGTATTCCAAGTGTGGCCTTACCAAGGCATTATAAAGTGGTATTAACACTTCACATGATCTTGCTGGGGTACAGGCCTCTCTGGCATGGCTAGTCTAGTGAAGAGAAGGACCAGGGGAGACAGGATAGCAGTCTTCCAATATTTGAGGGACTGTCGTGGAGAGGAGTGGGGTCAAGCTATTTTCCAAAGCACCCAAAGGCCAAACAAGAAGCTAAAATTTGTGACTTTATTGGGAATTATACCAGAAATATATAATAGAGATTTGAAATGTTTGATTGTAAATGTTTTAACAGCAGCCAGAATGGTATTTGCAAAAAAATTGAAAAATGAGAAAATACCAACTCAGGAGGAAACTATTCAAAAAATAATGGAAATGAGTAAATTGACATTTGAAATTAGAGAACCAGAAGATGGACAATTTTACAAGGTTTGGGACTTGTTCTATCAATGGTTAGATTAAAAAACAGGGTAATGGAAAATGTTGGAGAACGTTTTATGTTTTAAGAATAATAGAATGATATATGCAATACTTCAAGGGTTTAGCATTGTTAAACAGATTAGAACGATGTAATGGAATGATGTTGTATGATCTCAAGATATAGAATATTCTGTTTAAAATGTAGAAATAACAATTGGAGTTGAACTATTGATGCAAAATGATGTTGTATGTATGGATTCCATACTTAGAATAACTTTTAAAATTAAGGAATGATAATTACAGGTGGAATAATTGATATATAATGATAATAATGTACTTATGTTTATCTAGTGAATAATTTGTGATTCGATACATAATTGTAAGTGGTGACCGTGGAAAGGGCACACAAAATCTTGTAACCAAACGACACGCTATATGAAATGGAAGAAGGTTGTATGTGTTTTATGTCTTTGTTTGTCTTTGTTTGTTTAAAAATTATATATATGTGTGTGTGTGTATGTGTGTGTGTGTTGTATTTGTGCTGATAAATAAATAAAGGGAGACTAGTATAGATCTATTTCAAGCTATTTAGCTCTCATCAGCTAGCCATACCCTTACTGGGATTCGAACCTGGCCTGTATTACTTATTAGATGTATTAGCCACTAAGTCACAGGCTCTCCTCCTTATCAGCTGAGATATATATGGTACAGGGTCTCCTGCTTGGGCGGGGGGGGGGGTTAGATTAGATGACCTACACAGTCCCTTCCCCCTCTCTTATTCTGTCTGTCTGTTTGCTAGGTGAGCAGGAG
Organism: Natrix helvetica; assembly: GCF_964273705.1. Classification (NCBI taxonomy): domain Eukaryota; kingdom Metazoa; phylum Chordata; class Lepidosauria; order Squamata; family Natricidae; genus Natrix; species Natrix helvetica. The sequence continues at coordinate 6,096,991 of NC_138550.1, read as the reverse complement.
CTGGAGCAAGGAATGGGAGCTCACCCCATCATGTAGTGCTCGGGACTTGAACCCTGACGGTCATCAGTGTCTTTAACCACTGAGCCAATGCGCTCCGCTATATGTTGCTAGATTAAATTACACTTTTGAGCGGTTGCGTATGGTGCACTCACAGGTAAATCGGAAGCTGATACTATACCATTTTGCCAAAGCAAACAGAAGACAGAAAACCATGACAACAAGAGAAGAAAGCATGTTTTATAAGATGCATTGAAAACGGAGTTTTGGTGTTTTAGAAAAAGAAAGATAAGAAGGAAACACATAGTCCTGGACTTAAAAATCATTCGTTTAGTGATTTTTCAAAGTTACAACTGCACTGAAAAAGTGACTTAGGATCAGTTTGCACACTTACCACCAGGGGTGGGCTCCTGCTGGTTTTACTACTGGTTTGCAACCCGCACGCACCTGCACTGTTCAATGTAAATTGCTCTTTGCGAATGCTTTACAATACAATACAATAGCTGAGTTGGAAGGGACCTAGGAGGTCTTCTAGTCCAACCCCCTGCCTAGGCAGGAAACCCTAAACCGTTTCAGACAAATGGCTATCCAACATCTTCTTAAAGACTTCCAGTGTTGGGACGTTCACAACTTCTGGAGGCAAGCTGTTCCACTGATTAATTGTTCTAACTGTCAGGAAGCTTCTCCTCAGTTCTACGTTGCTTCTCTCCTTGATTAGTTTCCACCCATTGCTTCTTGTTGTACCCTCAGATGCCTTGGAGAATAGTTTGACTCCCTCTTCTTTGTGGGAACCCCTGAGATATTGGAACACTGCTATCATGTCTCCCCTAGTCCTTCTTTTCATTAAACTTCAATGAATGCTTCATTGAGTGAGGGGTCCTTGCCAGCTGTCTTGAAAGAGGCGGTGGTGAGGCCCCTACTTAAGAAGCCTTCCCTGGACCCATCAGAGCTTGCCAATTATCGTCCCGTCTCCAACCTTCCCTTTTTAGCGAAGGTTGTAGAGAGTGTGGTGGCGCAACAGTTCCCTCGTCACCTGGAGGAAATTGACTATCTAGACCCGCGCCAGTCCGGTTTCCAGCCCGGTCACAGCACGGAGACGGCTTTGGTCGCGTTGGTGGATGATCTCTGGAGAGCTAAGGATGGGGGTTGTTCCTCCATCCTAGTCCTATTAGATCTCTCAGCGGCTTTCGATACCATCGACCATGGTATCCTGTTGCGTCGGCTGGAGGGATTGGGGGTGAGGGGCACCGTTTTGTGGTGGTTCTCCTCCTACCTCTCTGGCCGAGCGCAATGTGTGCTGGCAGGGGAGCAGAGGTCGACCCTGAGGCCACTCACTTGTGGGGTGCCACAGGGCTCGGTCCTCTCACCTCTCCTGTTCAACACATACATGAAGCCACTGGGCGAGATCATTCGAGGTTTCGGGGTTGAGTATCATCTGTATGCTGATGATACTCAGTTATACATCTCCACCCCGAACCACCCCAACGAAGCCGTCGAGGTGATGTCCCAGTGCCTGGAGGCCGTACGGGTACGGATGGGCGACAACAGACTCAAGCTCAACCCTTCCACCCTACCTGTGGCTTTTCGGGTGCGTTTCAAGGTGTTGATTCTCACCTTTAAAGCGCTCCATGGCTCAGGACCTAGTTATTTGCGGGATCGCATCCTACCCCATACATCCCTGCGACCAATTCGCTCTCACAGAGAGGGACTCCTCCAGGTGCCGCCCGCCAAACAATGCCGGCGGGCGATGCCCAGGAGTAGGGCCTTCTCTGTGATGGGCCCAACCCTCTGGAACGACCTCCCCCTTGACATTAGAATTATTACTGATCTCCGCTCCTTCCGTAAGAAACTCAAGACCCACCTGTTCCAATTAGCTGGCCTGGCCCAATCACAATCATGATCTAATCCTTTGACTTTCCTGGCCGGTTATTTTAAATTTTGGGGTATTTTAATTTGGTTTTAATCATTAATTAATTGTTGCACTATTGTACAGACCTGTGTTCAATTTGTTTTTATGGGGTTTTGTAACTGTTGTATATAATGTTTTTTATTCTGTCTGTACACCGCCCCGAGTCCCCTTGGGGAGAGGGAGCGGTTGACAAATCCAATAAATAAATAAATAAAATAAATAAAAAACTAGACATACCCAGTTCCTGCAATCGTTCTTCATATGTTTTAGCCTCCAGTCCCCTAATCATCTTGGTTGCTCTTCTCTGCACTCTTTCTAGAGTCTCCACATCTTTTCTACATCGTGGCAACCAAAACTGAATGCAGTATTCCAAGCGTGGCCTTACCAAAGCATTATAAAGTGCAGAACAATTTACAAGTGAACTGCACATACGCAGTCACTAAAAACCAAAATGTTGGGGGCCCAGCCGCGGTGAGGAAACCGGTTCAGGGGTGTGGCAGGCCTGTTCCTGGTTCAGCTCAACCGGGCCGAACTGGAAGCAACCCTCCTCTGCTTACAACCCATGCCCACATCACATGACCAAAAGTTGGGCACTTGGTAACTGATACGTATTTACGACAGTTGCAAATTTTGTGACACTCCCACCCCTCTTCTCACCACCAAAGTCAATGAGGGAAGCCTGCTTTGCTTAATGACAACATGATTCACTTAACGACGGCGGTGAGTCGCTTAACAACCGTGGCAAAGAATGATCAATGTGCTGATGATACTCAGCTGTATGTCTCAGCTCATGGTGAGTTAGGCGATGCCTAAGGTGGAACTATAATTCACCATCTTCCTGGGGATTGGCCCAAAGTCACCCAGCTGGCTTTCCGGCCCAAGGGAGGACTAGAACTCACTGTCTCCTGGTTTCTACCCTGGTGCTTTAAACTACAGAACAAATTGGCTCCTTTTCCAACAATAAACACTGAAAAATACTAGCACAAAAAATTAGGAATGTTTACTATGTAAACTATTTATGTAAGCGAAACTAAACTTTTAAAGAAACCCTCCTCTATTAATTTACTGACAAAAAGAATTTGGGACTATCATTATTTTATCCAGAAAAGGGGGGGGGGAATGTCAATTTAACCTTCTTCTTTTTTTTTTCATTTTCATCCAGTCTTCACAAATCTATCAAATAAGGAACAGGCTGATGCTTTATAAGAGGGAAAAAAAGACAATTTTGACAATTTTCCTTCTCTTCTTGCCTCTCTAGTAATTTTGTTTTGCATTTTTCACATCGTAACTATGACTACTATAGGGTACTAACAGTGGAAGTGGGCCTTGGAGAGGCAGGGATTGCTACTAATTTGATGCTTTTCAAAGCAGATTAGATTTATGTATATATGTATGTATTTATATATATACATATACATGCATCCATCTGTCTATGAAAGTAACTCAGGGCAACCAACAAAAGATAAAACAATAATAAACAACCAAATCAGTTAAATATCTGTAAAACACCTGTGTCTGTCAATGAATCAATCTTTCTTTCTTTCTTTCTTTCTTTCTTTCTTTCTTTCTTTCTTTCTTTCTTTCTTTCTTTCTTTCTTTCTTTCTCAGGACATTCATGGCTAATTCACCAAGTGCTATTTTGGGGCATATTTCTTGTCTACTTGTACTTTTACTTGTGATTGTTTTGTCGTTGTGAAAGCAGTAGAAATGGGTTAATTCTTTATCGAGAACTAAATACTCCTCCATATAATACCTATCCTAAAACAGGTAAAACATTAGAAGACCACTATTGTTGTTGCGGTAGTGACACTGGTTGTATATTAATCTGTTATGTATATCTACAAAATATATGTATATTATAAACAGAGGTGGGTTCCTACCGGTTCGGTCTGGTTCAGACCGATTTGGCCAAGTAGGTAGTAACTTGGCTGGCCACGCCCCAAACCGGTTCCATTGTTTTTTCCGCTTCTGTGCATGCGCAGAAGCATTTTTATAGTACTGCACATGTGCGCCCACAGTGCATCAAACATGCGCCCCCAGCACATCCCTGAGCAAACCACTAGTAGCGATTGTAAAGTAAAATGTGTATCCTATTATAAAATATATAGACTTTTTTATTTGTCAAAGTGCCATCAAAGCTACATTTTTTGCTTTATAAACTGTATCCCAGGCTTTAAATTATTTTTGCTCTCGGACTGAGGAAGGGCAGAGGGAGAGGAGAAAAGCAGCTGTTGGGTCGAAATTATTGTAAAAAGGCAGAAAGAAAGAAAGAAAAAACAGCCTACAACAGCCCAGAAAGAAAATTGACAATTGTACAGAAAGTTTAAAAAAAAAAGCAGTTGAGTCATTCATATAATTAATAATTCAACATTTGTATTGCCAGGCATGAAAGAAAGAGCAAAAAACTTATTTTTTTTTCAAATGTTCTGTGTCTAAATCCTGATGGGTATAATTAAACAAATTGTGGTCCTTTATTCCAGAGACGTATCTGTCAGTAATGGAAATAATAATGAAGAACAATTTCGATGTATTCAGTGATTTACATGTTGTACATTTGCCTCACTTAGAACTTTTTGGTCTTTGACTCTTTAATGTATCAAAAAGATTACATTAGGCTGACACTATATGAATCTGAGCCTGCCAGGAATACTGTTCTTTCTCTGAGTTCACACAACACGGTAAATCCTTTGTCCAAAGAAATGATACCTTCTTCCTTTTGCTTGTTCCTTCCTTCCTTCCTTCCTTCCTTCTTTCCTCCCTCTTCTTCTTCTTCCCTCTCTCCCTGCTTCCTCCCTTCTTCATTGCCTGCTTTCACCTATCCTTCCTTCCTTCCTTCCTTCCTTCCTTCCTTCCTTCCTTCATCTCTCTTCTTCCCTCCCTGCCTCCCTTGCTTCCTCCTTCATTGCCTTCCTTCCTTCCTTCTTTCCTCCCTCTTCTTCCATCCCTCCCTGCTTCCTCCCTTCTTCCTCCCTTCTTCCTCCCTTCTTCATTACCTTCCTCCCTTCCATCTATCCTTCTTTCCTTCCTTCTTTCCTTCCTTCCTTCCTTCCTTCCTTCCTTCTTTTCTCCCTCTTCTTCCCTTCCTTCCTTCCTTCCTTCCTTCCTTCCTTCCATCCATCCATCCATCCATCCATCCATCCATCCATCCATTCTCCTTCCTGCCCTTAAAGCAATACTGCAGGCAAACTCTGCTCATAGAGTCAGTAAAATGAGGACCTCAGATTGTTGGGTCTGTTAAGGACCTAGGAGTCCTCATCTCAAACGATCTAAGCCCCAAAGCTCACTGTAACAGCATTGCCAAAAAGGCATTAAGAGTTGTTAACCTTATTTTGCTAAACCTCTTCTCCAGTAACATTGTACTGCAAACTAGCGCATACAAAACCTTTGCCAGACCAATTCTCAAATACAGCTCATCTGCCTGGAAAGACTGTTTGCTGGGGCTTTGTTGGATGTGAATGAGAAGAATTCACATTAACTTAATAAAAATGGGTTTTGTGGGGACAAGGAGTCTGCTTTGTGATTTGGGGAAGCCTAGGTCAGAACAACAGAAAGCTCTTAAACAAAGCGAGAACATTCCTGCTTAAGCAGGGGGTTGAACTAGAAGACCTCCAAGGTCCCTTCCAACTGTGTTATTCTATTCTATTCTATTCTATTCTATTCTATTCTATTCTATTCTATTCTATTCTATTCTACTCTACTCTACTCTACTCTACTCTACTCTGTTCTATTCCGTATTTTATTATTCTATTCTACTCTACTCTATTCTATCAACTCTATTCTGTTCTATTCTATTCTGTATTTCATTATTCTATTCTATTCTGCTCTACTCTACTCTATTCTGTTCTGTTCCATATTTTATTATTCTATTCAGGTGTCTTCAAGCTCTTTTGAAGACTGAGCAATCATTAAGAAGGTGAAAGTGAAGATTCAGACAAGATTATCAGTTCGCGGGGGATTTAGCTTTTATATTTTCTGCTTCGTCGGGTGACAACTCCACAAATGTCGAGTGGCACTTCCTGGCAATTTCAAAGGCTGCTTGCTTCGGCGCATCTCGTTCATTGGTCAAGCCATTCATTTCAACTAGGAGTAGAGGAGGCTGGGGGAGGATGGTGGGGAGGGACGGTGGTCTCCCTTTCTAGCTCAGAGAGCATGAAGCATCCACTCGACATGATTAAAACACTCTCTTGCCCTGATAGGCACCGTTGAAGAATCAGGATAAATACTAATATTGTAATTTTCATATTTCAAGGCTCGGACTGACTTACCAACTTATCTGTTTGTTTTTTTCTGAAAGTGACAGCAAAATCGAGTAGGGACAAGGACACCTTAATGGTAGGATGTCAGAGTAGATATATTTATGAACTGGAATAGGGCTTAGTAACAAGGTCAGCCAATGGGAGCTGTTTGCTCATTCAGACAGCTAGGAACCTGGGCATTGCTTAGCTCTGCAGCTCTGAGTCTGTACCTAGAGAGAGTCGTTGGAGATCCTCCCGCTCCGAATTCGACCGAGCACAGGCACGAGCCTATTTGAAGACGTACCTTGTGGCATTAAGAGCGGCCAAACGTCAACATTGTGCCGCTCTTATTGCGTCTGCAGATAACCGCCCTGCCGCCCTGTTTCGGGTGACCCGTTCCCTCTTGTTTGAGAGACCACGGGAAGCCCCTCTACAGGGCAGAGCAGAGGAGTTTGGGAATTATCTACAGGACAAAGTCGCTCAAATCCGGATGGGATGGACCCCTTTCAGTGGTTCAGTAGAGACGCCCGTCGCGAGTCTTGAGGGACCGCTTTGGGAGGAGTTTGACTCGGTTGCCATCGAGGATTTGGACAGGTTGCGTGGACGTCTGCGACCCACCACATGTTTATTGGACCCGTGTCCCTCCTGGCTTGTACTGGCATCCTGGGAGGTTACGCGCGACTGGCTCCTGGGCCTGGTGAACGCCTCGTTGGGTGAGGGGTCTCTACCGGCCGCCTTGAAAGAGGCGGTGGTGAGGCCCCTGCTCAAGAAGCCTTCCCTGGACCCAACGGACCTAGTCAATTATCGTCCAGTCTCCAACCTTCCTTTTTTAGCGAAGGTTGTAGAGAGTGTGGTAGCACAGCAGTTCCCACGTCACCTGGAGGAAAATGATTATCTAGACCCGCGCCAGTCCGGCTTCCGACCCGGGCACAGCACGGAGACGGCCTTGGTCGCATTGGTTGATGATCTCTGGAGGGCCAGAGATAGGGGTTGTTCCTCTATCCTGGTCCTATTAGATCTCTCGGCGGCGTTCGATACCATCGACCATGGTATCCTGTTGCACCGGCTAGAGGGGCTGGGAGTCAGGGGCACCGTTTTACGGTGGTTTGGCTCCTACCTCTCTGGTCAGACGCAACGTGTGTTGACAGGGGAGCAGAGTTCGACCCGGAGGCCACTCACATGTGGAGTGCCACAGGGATCGGTGCTCTCGCCTCTCCTGTTCAACACATATATGAAACCGTTGGGCGAGATCATCCGTGGTTTTGGAGTGGGATATCATCTGTATGCTGATGACACTCAGCTATACATTTCCACTCCGAACCACCCCAATGAGGCCGTCGAAATGATGTCCCGGTGTCTGGAGGCCGTACGGGTCTGGATGGATGGCAACCGACTAAAACTCAACCCTTCCAAGACGGAGTGGCTGTGGCTTCCGGCCTCCCGGTTCAACCAGGTGCTCCCATCTCTGGCCATCGGGGGCGTCCAACTAGCCCCCATGGAACAGGTGCGCAATTTGGGCGTCCTCCTGGATGCCCGGCTGTCCATGGACAACCATGTAACAGCCGTGGCAAGGGGGGCGTTCCATCAGGTCCGCCTGATGCGCCAATTGCGCCCCTTATTGGACCGGGATGCCCTACGCACAGTCACCCATGCGCTAGTGACGTCTCGCCTGGATTACTGCAATGCTCTCTACATGGGGCTTCCCTTGAGATGCACTCGGAGACTACAGTTGGTCCAGAACGCGGCCGCGCGGGTGATTATGGGGAGGACTAGATACTCCCCTGTAACACCTCTCCTGCGCGAGCTGCACTGGCTGCCTGTGGTCTACCGAGTGCGTTTCAAGGTTTTGATTATGATCTTTAAAGCGCTCCATGGCACAGGGCCTAGTTATATGCAGGATCGCATCCTGCCCCACACATCCCTACGACCAATTCGCGCACACAGAGAGGGACTTCTCCGGGTGCCGTCCGCCAAACAGTGTCGGGGGGCGACACCCAGGAGCAGAGCCTTCTCTGTGATGGGCCCAGCCCTGTGGAATGACCTCCCCCGTGATATCAGGATTATTTCCGACCTCCGCTCCTTCCGTGTACAGCTGAAGACCCACCTCTTTCAATTATCCGGCCTGGCTCAATCGCAATCGTAATCTTCCCATTCCTCCAAACTGTTTTTAAACTGTCTGTAAATATTAATTTTTTGGGTTTCTACAATTGGGGTATTTTAAAGCTGATTTTTAACTGTCTATTGATGTAATTTGTTTCCTCCTCCGTGTATGTATGTGTGTATGTATATGTGTTGTATATGTATGTACATTTGGTGTTGTTATATATTTTTTATGTTTTATGCTCCATTGTACGCCGCCCCGAGTCCTACTTGGAAAGGGAGCGGCTAATAAATCCAAATTTATTATTATTATTATTATTGTACTGAGCTCCAAACTAGTCTGCTGCTCTGAACTGAAACTGAAACTGTTCTCTCCTCTGCCTGTGTTTGCTTGTACTTTCTACCACGTTGGAAGAACCTGATTTTGGTATTGTGTATTTACTTCATGTGTTATGTTATATATAAAGAGAAGATAACGAATCCTGCTGAATCAGTTACCTGTGTGCTTTCTGGATGTGATTGCTGCTGCAAACTCAGACATAGGATTGTCTGTCATTGAGTGAGTTGGCCCAAAGGGAGAACTGAATGAACCAGCAGAAAAAAAAGAAAGGAAAGGATAAGAGAGTCAGTTTTGACTCCTGATAATTGTCTGAACAAGCTTTCCTTGTCAAGGTTTTTCAGAAGTGCCTTGCCATTGCCTTCCACCTAGGGCTGAGAAAGAGTGACTGGCCCAAGGTCACCGAGCCAGCTTTGTGACTAAGGCAGGACTAGAACTCTCAGTCTCCTGCTGATTGGCCTAAAGTCATCCAGATGGTTCAGCGCCTAAGGCAGGACTAGAACTCATAGTCTCCTGTTGATTGGCCCATAGTCTACCAGCCAGCTTTCATGCCTAAATTGGGACTAGAACTCACAGTCTCCTGCTGATTGTCCCATAGTCACCCAGACAGCTTTCATGCCTAAATTGGGACTAGAACTCACAGTTTCCTGCTGATTGGCCCAACGTCATCCAACTGGTTCAATGCCTAAGGCAGGACTAGAACTCACAGTCTCCTGGAGAGAAGCCCAAAGTCCCCCAGTTGGCTTTCTTGCCTAAGATGTGACTAGAATTCACCATCTCCTAGTGATTGGCCCAAAGTCACTCAACCACATTGCATGCCTAACACAGGATTAGAATTCACAGTCTCCTGAAGAGTGGCCCAAAGTCACCCAGCTGGCTTTCATGCCTAAGGCGGTACTACAACTCACAGTCTCCTGTTTTCTAGCCTGAGGCCATAACTCCCTCATCAAAGGGGATCTTTGTTTAAAGAGATTTAAATAGATCTTCTCGAGAGTCAGTTATGGCCTCAATCTGATTTCTAAGAAATCAATTTTAGGGGTTGGAAAAATATATTGGGTCACAGTTGAGGCAAATGAGCTGAGATCCTAAGCTGCATTAACAGACGGATACAATCAAGATCAAGTGAGGTATTAATACCATTCTATAAAGCCTTAGTAAGACCACAACTAGACTACTGCATCCAGTTTTGGGCACCACACTATAAAAAAGATGTTGAGATGTTGAGTGCAGAGAAGAGCAACCAAGAGGATTAGGGGACTGGAGACTAAAATATATGATGAACGGTTGCAGGAACTGGGCATGGTTAGTCTAGTGAAGAGAAGCACCAGGGGAGACAGGAGAGCAGCCTTCCAATATTTGAGGGGCTTCCACAGAGAGGAGGAGGGACTCAAGCTATTCTCCAAAGCACCTGAAGGCCAGACAAGGAATAATGGATGGAAACTGACCAAGGAGAGATTCAACCTGGAAATAAGGAGGAATTTTCTGACAGTGAGAGCCATCAACCCATGGAACAGAAGTTGCCTTTGGAAGTTGTGGGAGCTTCATCCCTGGAGGCTTTCAAGAAGAGACTGGAATTCTCTCTGTCAGAAATGGTGTTTCCTGCTTGGGCAGGAGGGTTGGACTAGATGACCTACACGGTCTCTTCCAATTTGGTTAATCTGTCTGTCTGCTAAGTGAACAGGAGCTGAAGTAAGGAACGGGAGCTCACCCCGTTGTGCAGCGCTTGGGTCTTGAACCTGGAGTGTCAACTTTCCGAATGACAAGTTCAGTGTCTTTAACCGCTGAGCCATCGCACTTTGCTATATATTGCTAGATTAAATTAAACTGTTAAATCTGTTATTCTAGCATGGACGGCCCTCTTCCCAAATATAACCCACACTAATCCTAACCATGCTTGCCTTGTGAATAAACACACCTGTCAGTCCCTAAGTGAGCTTATTGAGCATGTTGCATGAAGTCCGGTGACATGTTTGGTAAACGAAACAGCAAGAGCCTTGAAAGAGAGAGAGAGACAGGATAGGCAGGAACAGATTCTTCTTTATTGGTTTACTTGCTTGACGGCTTAGGGATTCAGTCATTCCTCTATTAGTTTTTCATGACTTTATGCACAACTCTGGCCTACGGCAATAGAATACTGGTGATGTGCAGGATGCGAGCTATTTCCCCCAATGTTGGACCTTCAGGTGCGATTGGGGGAGGGGGGATACTGGTGTCATTAAACAGAACATCTAGGCTGTTAAGATAAAAGTTTCCAAAGGGATGAGACCTGTGGATTTCCACCCCTATCTATCATATGTAGCTATCTAGCTTATTATTTTCTTTCCCATTTCCCTTCTCCATCACACACTCAAATATCTAATCTGTAAAGCTATCTATTATCCATCTATTATCTACGTATATGTGATTCATTCTCTCTCTCTCTCCCGTTCCCCCCCCTCTCCTGTGTTTTACTGAAAATAAGACAAGGACTTATTTTCAGGGGGGGTGTCTTACTATTTTTGAGGTGCAGGATAGATCTATCTATCTATCTATCTATCTATCTATCTATCTATCTATCTATCTATCTATCATCTATCTATCTATCCTATATTGGCTATCTCAATCTATTCATCTCTAGCTCTGCCTTTCTACCTCTCTATCATCTATCCCCATCTATCTATCCTTCTATCTATCTAGCTATGTATCCTATATATCTTGATCTATTCATCGCTATCTCTACAACTCTACATCTATCTATCTATCTATCTATCTATCTATCTATCTATCTATCTATCTATCTATCATCTATCTATCATCTATCTATCTATCTATCTATCTATCTATCTATCTATCTATCTATCTATCTATCTATCTATTTCTCTCTCTTTCTATCTGTCAATGTATCTAATTATTTACCTATCCTCTAGATATCTATCTGGATATCCTCTATACCTAGCATTTCTCTCTCTCTCTCTCTCTCTCTCTCTCTCTCTCTCTCTCTCTCTCTCTCTCTCTCTCTCCCTCCCTCCCTCCCTCCCTCCCTCCCTCCCTCCCCTCTCCCTCTGAACTATCTGTCTATCATCTCTACTCCCTGTTGCTTTTTAGCTTTCAGTGTCACGTTCCTTTCAAAATGGAGGGACAATTGGGTAATCAGGTCCTAATGAAACTTGTTGACCTGCTAATCAGACCTGTGCAGCTCGGATTTGCCATGAAGAGGCACTTTAAACTGCCAAGGCCTCACACTCTCCATATCAAGGCAAAGGAGAGAAATTCCTCATCGCCGTGAAGTCTCAACCAGCAGTTCCAATCTTCACATATTTGTTCCAGGCCCCAGTGATTAGAGGTATTGATCTGAGCAAAAGAATCCTACCACATTTTTCAAGGGCCATTAGCTTGGAAGAGTTGTTGGAGTCACTACAAGGCCTTAAAAGTGGTAATCCTCTTGAATGTTCAGATGGTATAATGTCATTTTTAAAATATATTTATCTAGAACATTAGAATAACAGAGTTGGAAGGGACCTTGGAGGTCTTCTAGTCCAACCCCTTTCTCAAGCAGGAGACCCATTACTATTTCAGACAAACGGTTGCCCAAACTCTTCTTTAAAACTTCCAGTGTTGGAGCATTCACAACTTCTGGAGGCAACTTCTTCCACTGGTTAATTGTTCTAACTGTCGGGAAATTTCTCCTTATTTCTAAGTTGCATCTCTTCTTGGTTAGCTTCCATCCATTGTTTCTTGTCCTGCCCACCTTGTGCTGCCTACCTTGTCTAGAATAGAATAGAATAGAATAGAATAGAATAGAATAGAATAGAATAGAATAGCAGAGTTGGAAGGTCTTCTAGTCCAACCCCCTGCTTAGGCAGGAAACCCTACACCACTTCAGACAAATGGTTATCCAACATCTTTTTAAAAATTTCTAGCATCCACAACTTCTGGAGGCAAGTTGTTCCGCTGGTTAATTGTTTTCACTGTCAGGAGATTTCTCCTTAGTTCTAAGTTGCTTCTCTCCTTGTTTAGTTTCCACCCGTTGCTTCTTGTCCTGCCTTCAGGTGCTTTGGAGAATAGCTTGACTCCCTCTTCTTTGGGGCAGAATTTTAGATATTGGAACACTGCTATCATATCATCATATTCTGCTGAAGGACTGCATTTAATATTTTAGGAGATGACAAAGATGAGAACAAGGGCAGAGTCAAATGCATCATTAGTTTGGAATCTCTACTCCTCCATAAGAGACCTACCTTCAGCCTCCCTTGAAGTTTATTGACTCCTAGGTAAAGGCAAAGGTTCCCCTCGCACATATGTGCTAGTCGTTCCTGACTCTAGGGGGTGGTGCTCATCTCATTTCAAAGGCGAAGAACGTCTGAAGACGTCTCCGTGGTCATGTGGCCGGCATGACTAAACCCAAAAGGCGCACGGAACGCTGTTACTTTCCCACCAAAGGTGGTTCCTATTTTTCTACTTGCATTTTTACGTGCTTTCGAACTGCTAGGTTGGCAGAAGCTGGGACAAGGAACGGGAGCTCACTCCATTACTCTGCACTAGGGATTCGAACCACTGAACTGCCATCCTTTCTGATCGACAAGCTCAGCGTCCTAGCCACTGAGCCACTGCATCCCTTTGTGTCCCCATTGACTCCTATCTGGTGTCAATTCTCCATTAGTAGTTCAGACTCTTTGCTATAGTTAACATGAAATAAACTTGCAGTACTTTTGAACTCCATCATGGCTCCTGTACTTCCTGTAGCTGACAAATATTCTGTTATTATCTAAACCCTAAGTAACATGCCTTTTTTTCCCATTGTACTACTACTCTCTATAAGTCTACTTTATAAATCCTGGTAAGTTTTTTCCCCACCACTGGGATAACAGGAATTATTCATTCAGAGTCTCTTATTCCAAATGCAGATGGCCCTTAATTTATGACTGTAGCTGAGCATAGAATTACAGTTATTCATCATGCCGGTTGTTAAGTGGGTCATCACATGACTGGATCCAATTTTATGGCCTTTCTTGCAGGAGTCATTAAACAAATCATTAAGTGGCCACCGCACTCATTAAACAAACACCGCAATCGTTCAGTGCTCCCATTGTCCACAATAGGCATTTTTGGGTGGCCTCCGAGTTTGGTTGTTTGCTTGCAGCCGTTTCATTACCCATCTTGGGAACATCATCAGTACTCTTGAGTGTGGGGTTTACTCCTTGTTTATATAAAGGAGTTTGTCCTGCCAGTGTTTGTGACAGTGGTTTTTTTTTTCCTCATTAGGGTATTGCTTTCTGCCTGGTTGTTTGTCTGGTGTTAATCCCTGCTTCTCTGGGAGTTGGCTGCTGGGGAGGATGTGTTCTGTTTTTTTTTTTTTTTGTTTCCTTCTTAGCTTTTTTTTTAATTCTCTCTTTTGAATGGTGTGTAAATATGGTTTATTTCCGTCCTCTTCTGTTTATTTCTCACATGCTGGAAATTGCTGATTAAGTTGTATATCTCTGTGTCAGCGTTCCAAATATCATGCAGAATTAAATCATTGTCCAAAGCAAAGTTATCCTTAAAACTCCAATTTAATAAGACAGACATGTTGGCATTATGCTGTGAAATTTCAACTCTAATGTACATCCTGTGGGTTCACCCAGTTGAAAGTTCGTTATCTATCCCCACACCCCATAATTCATCACATGGTCCAATCTTCATCTTCCACGCTGGCATGTACACCCCTCTGCTTCCGGTCAGGTCTCGAGGTACGGAGACAAAAGATGACCTTGAGCTTCTATAAAAGAATGACAACAATACATTCCACAAATCTACTCCTCTCTATTCCCCCCTCCCAACTACTACACTAATGAACCAGCATAAGAAATTAATAAAAAGTGTGGCAGGCCAAAGATCCTAAAAGGAACATAACTACAGGCCTGACACTCTGTGTATTTGGTATTAAGCTTGTGGTGTGAAATTGTTTGCTTTTGGGGGGAAAACAGAGCTAGGCGTTTTAAAGAAGGACATTTATAAAGCCAGTATATGGGAACACTAAAGAGTAGTTGCAACAATCTAAGCCAGGGATGGCTAACCTTTTTGGCTCCTATGCCAAAAGCGGGGGCTGTGCTTGGGGATCGTGTGTACCCAGTGCCTCCTCCCTCCCGGCTTTTGATGCATTTTTTTTGCCCTCCCCAGGCTCCAGAGGCTTTCTAGGAGCCTGGGGAGGGCGAAAACAGCCTCCCCTGTCCTCCCCCCGAAAGCCCTCCATAGGCTTCAGTAGCTTCCCTGAAGCCTCCGGTGGGCGAAAAATGGACCTACGAGGAACCTGGAAGTTTGGGAATGGTGACTTCCGGTTTGTCTGTAGGGCCGTTTTTCGCCCTCCGGAGCCTTCAGGAGGCTTCTGAAGGCTCCCGAAGGCTCCAGAGGGAGAAAAATGGCCCTATGAGCAAACCGGAAGTCCGTTCCTGAACTTTTGGTTTGGCCGTAGGGCTGGTTTTCCTGGAGGGCGAAAAACGGCATCAAAAGAAGGCCAAAGTCAGTTGGCCAGTGCTTGCATGTGCGCTGCAGCTGACAGGGCAACATCTTGTGTACCCTAACAAATGGCTCCGCGTGCCATAGGTTCGCCATCACGGATCAAAGCTATAGCTTCCGTCATGCTATTAACCAGTGTCTACCTTGCAACAACTCCTGTAGCCTTTTGCTGCTGACAATGGAAAAAAGGATACTCTGATTTATTGAAATTAAATTTAAATTAAACTTTAATTTATTTAAATTAAAACTGAAGAACCTGTTGCAAATGTCGGCCCACAGAAGACTGGTAGTCTTCGACTTACGACCGCAATCGAGCCCAAAATTTCTGTCGCTGAGCAAGACGGCGTTTGTGAATTTTGCCCCATTTTTACGACTTTTCTTGCAGCAGTTTTAAGTGAATCACTGCAGTTGTTAAATGAGTAACACTGTTGTTAAGTGAATCTGGCTTCCTCCTTGACTTGGCTTATAAGAAGGTCACAAAAGTTGATCACATGATGAACCTAGGGCACTTCAACTGTCATAAGTCCATGCCAGTTGCCAAGCCTCCAAATTTTCATCATGTGACCATGGTTGGGATGCTGCGATTGTTGTGTGTGAAAAATGGTCATAAGTCACTTTTTCCCCTACCATTGAACTATCTACAGTCACTAAGGGAA
Organism: Natrix helvetica; assembly: GCF_964273705.1. Classification (NCBI taxonomy): domain Eukaryota; kingdom Metazoa; phylum Chordata; class Lepidosauria; order Squamata; family Natricidae; genus Natrix; species Natrix helvetica. The sequence continues at coordinate 6,081,286 of NC_138550.1, read as the reverse complement.
TGAGTGTAAGTCAAAGACTACCTATGTTCATTGCCTAACTGTGAAAGAAAAAGTAGAATAGTTCCGGACACTATCCAGAGAAAAGTATACATTGAGAACTGTAGTGGCACAGTGGTTACAGGGCAGTACTGCAGGCTACTTCTGCTGACTGCCGGCTGCCTGCAATTTGACAGTTCGAATCTCACCAGGCTCCAGGTCGACTGAGCCTCCCATCCTTCCGAGGTAGCTAAAATGAGGACCCAGATTGTTGTGGGCAAGAGGCTGACTCTGTAAACCGCTTAGAGAGGGCTGTAAAAGCACTAAATATATCTAAGTGCCATTTCTATTGCTATTGCTATTGCTATTGCTATTGCTATTGCTATTGCTGTCTGTCTGTCTGTCTGTCTGTCTGTCTGTCTGTCTGTCTATCTATCTATCTATCTTTTCTATCCATCTATCTATATGTATGTATGTATGTATGTATGTATGTATGTATCCTATCTATCTATCTATCTATCTATCTATCTATCTATCTATCTATCTATCTATCTATCTATCATCTACCTACCTACCTACCTACCTACCTACCTACCTATCTTATCTATCTACCTATCTTACCTACCTACCTACCTACCTCTATCTATCTATCTATCTATCTATCTATCTATCTACCTACCTACCTACCTACCTACCTACCTACCTACCTATCTTATCTATCTACCTATCTTATCTATCTACCTACCTACCTACCTACCTACCTACCTATCTTATCTATCTACCTATCTTACCTACCTACCTACCTACCTCTATCTATCTATCTATCTATCTATCTATCTATCTATCTATCTATCTATCTATCTACCTACCTACCTACCTACCTACCTATCTTATCTATCTACCTATCTTATCTATCTATCTACCTACCTACCTACCTACCTATCTTATCTATCTACCTATCTTACCTACCTACCTACCTACCTACCTCTATCTATCTATCTATCTATCTATCTATCTATCTATCTATCTATCTATCTATCTATCTATCTATCTACCTACCTACCTACCTACCTACCTACCTACCTACCTACCTCTATCTATCTATCTATCTATCTATCTATCTATCTATCTATCATCTTCAAGAGCCGTGGGGGTACAGTGGTTAGAATGCAGCATTGTAAAAGAACTCTGCCCATTGCCAGGAATTCGATCCTGACCAGCTCAATGTTGACTCAGCCTTCCATCCTTCTGAGGTGGTTAAAATGAGGACCCAGATTGTTGGGGGCAAGAGGCTGATTCTGTAAACCGCTTAGAGAGGGACTGTAAAAGCACTAAAAGCAGTATATATGTCTAAGTGCCATTGCTATTGCTATTGCTATTGCTATTGCTATTGCTATTGCTATTGCTGTCTGTCTGTCTGTCTGTCTGTCTGTCTGTCTGTCTGTCTCTATCTATCTATCTATCTATCTATCTATCTATCTATCTATCTATCTATCTATCTATCATCAAGAGCCGTGGTGGTGTAGTGGTTACAATGAGTATTGCAGGCTAACTCTGCCCACAACCAGCAGTTCCATCCTCACTGGCTCAAGGTTGACTCAGCCTTCAATCCTTCCAAGGTGGCTAAAAAGAGGCCCCAGATTGTTGTGTGCAAGAGGCTGACTCTGTAAACCGCTTAGAGAGCGGCTGTAAAGCACTTTAAAGCGGTATATAAGTCTAAGTGCTATCGCTATTAAACCATGGGCAGGAGATCAAGAGACGCATTAAAAATTCAAACTGCTACTGGTAAGCAAAATGATCCAGAAATGAAGCCAAAGGAATTAGAATCAATAAGCAGTTGCAAGAGAGAGAAAAAATTCTGGAAGGAAGGACCCAAATAATCAAAGCAATTAATGATCTTTCCAAAAGACCGCGAAAAGGTCAGCTAATTAAACTGTCTTCAAATAAACAATAATCACCACAAGGTACACAGCTTTCGGAGCGAACGCCCTGATGCTTGAGCCATTGTTGAGTAGACAGTTATTCAATGCCAGGGAAATTAAAAGTATTTATTTTTTACTAAGAGCAAGCCCCCACCTACAAGCTGGCATTATGTGAAACACTTAATGTCAAATCCCTGGATAATGGAAATTGCTAGTAAAGTGTGTGTGTGTGTGTGTGTGTGTGTGAATGATCATTTAGGCAACCCACCAATGGTTTGTAATTCTGGACACCTCCCAAAACTAAAACAAGGAAAAGAAAAACACGCCTTTCTTATTGGCGGCAATTATTCATCCTTTCACCCACGAACCAAAAATGATGTACTTCCTACTGTTGAAAACATTTCCTAGCTTCTTCTTAGTTTAATGTTGAACGCTGACCATCACCACCCACCTAAAACTACTGACCATGTATTCATGGGAGTGGATGCTTATTCAAACAATGGGGCAAGCAACTTTGAATTGGTTGAGTATGTAGATATGAAGTTTCAGTTGTGATCGCCACGATGTAGAAAAGATGTGGAGACTCTAGAAAGAGTGCAGAGAAGAGCCACCAAGATGATTAGGGGCATGGGTGGGTTCCTGCCAGTTCTAACCTCTTCTATAGCAGAGGTTCCACAAATCTACCATGCCGTTTAAAACCGGTTCCAGCTCCCTCCCCCCGCCCGTCTGGACATCATTAAGATGAAGAGCAAGAGGAGGAATTCTGGGAGTTGAAGTCCACAAGTCTTAAAGCTGTCAAGTTTGAACACCCCTGGGGTTTATTTTCTAAAGGGTTAGGGGTGCAAGGGTCTTGTAACTTGGCAGCTTTAAGACTTACACACTTCAATGCCAGAGTTCCTGAGCCAACATGACTGGAGGAGGAATTCTGGGAGTTGAAGTCCACAAGTCTTAAAGCTGTCAAGTTTGAACATCCCTGGGTTTTTTTTTTTTCTAAAGAGTTAGGGGCGCAAGGGTCTTGTAACTTGACAGCTTTAAGACTTGCGTGCTTCAAATGCCAGAGTTTCTGAGCCAACATTTTGGTTGCTAAGCAAGAGCATTGTTAAGTGAGTTTCACCACATTTTACAAGTTGATCACACCCACCCAGTCACATGACTGCCAAGCCACTCCCACTCGGTCACAAGGCTGGCAAGCCACTCCCACCCAGTCACATGGATGGCAAGCCACTCCCACAAAGCAGGTCACACCTACAGAAGAGGTTCTAAAAAAAATTGAAATCCACCACTGATTAGGGGACACTGATTTTAGTGCCTGTTGTCAGTGGCTTTTTAGTTGTTGACTGGGGTGTGTAGATGGCGGGCTTTTAAGTCATTTAGCTGTTGTTTGCTTGTGCTTCCCAGCCCTCGCCTTCTAAGTATTTGGTAGGCTGGTGGCAAATCAGTACTCCTGTTGATTGATGAGGGCCTTGTTTCCCAGGCTTCAATCATTTCCCTGGCTGTTTTTGTTCCTGCTCGTTCAACAATCTTAGTAACTGCAAAAATTTTATTCCAAAGGTGCTTTTTCAGGAGGCAACCAGACATTCTTGTTTTTTCTTTTGAAGATATTTTGCTTTTCATCCAAGAAGCTTCTTCAGCTCTGACAGGATAGTGGGGGACGGAAGGATTTGTATTTATATTTTATTTTATTATTTTATTTTATTTTATTTTATTTTATTTTATTTTATTTTATTTTATTATTTTATTTTATTTTATTATTTTATTTTATTTTATTTTATTTATTTTATTTTATTTTATTTTATTTTATTATTTTATTTTATTTTATTTTATTATTTTATTTTATTTTATTTTATTATTTTGTTTTGTTTTGTTTTGTTTTATTTTATTATTTTATTTTATTTTATTTTATTTTATTTATTTTATTTTATTTTATTTTATTTATTTTATTTTATTTTATTTTATTTTATTATTTTATTTTATTTTATTTTATTTTATTTTATTATTTTATTTTATTTTATTTTATTTTATTTTATTTTATTTTATTTTATTATTTTATTTTATTTTATTTTATTTTATTATTTTTATTTATTTTATTTATTTTATTTATTTTATTTTATTTTATTTTATTTTATTTTATTTTATTTTATTATTTTATTTTATTTTATTATTATTTTATTTTATTTTATTTTATTTTATTTATTTTATTTTATTTTATTATTTTATTTTATTTTATTTATTTTATTTTATTTTATTTTATTTTATTTTATTTTATTATTTTATTTTATTTTATTTTATTTTATTTTATTTTATTATTTTATTTTATTTTATTTTATTTATTATTTTATTTTATTTTATTTTATTTTATTATTTTATTTTATTTTATTTTATTTTATTTATTATTTTATTTTATTTTATTTTATTTTATTTTATTTTATTATTTTATTTTATTTTATTTTATTTTATTTATTATTTTATTTTATTTTATTTTATTTTATTTTATTTTATTATTTTATTTTATTTTATTTTATTTTATTTTATTTTATTTTTTATTATTTTTATTTTATTTTATTTTATTATTTGTTTGTTTGTTTGTTTGTTTGTCTGTCTATCTATCTATCTATCTATCTATCTATCTATCTATCTATCTATCTATTTATTTATTTATTTATTTGGGATGAAGACCCTCGGAATGGTGTGGGAGTAGGAATGGATTTCTAAGAGGAAAAATTGCAGACTACAGGAACCATTTGCACCACTCAGGGGACCCTGAGGACACGGATAAAACCTCCAAGTGGCTTCAAGGACCTTCTAAAAGGATGCAAACAACGAGCTGTCTGCAAGGAGTATCAATCCCTCCATTCCCCACCATCCAGCCGGAGCTGAAGAAGCTTCTTGGATGAGTAGCAAAAGGAGACAGATCTTTGTTATGTAGAATAGACTGACCCAGGCCTTAATGGCTCATTGACAGAGGGGGAATATGAATGTCTGCCTCTTTTTAGGGGGAAATATTCTGCCCTTTTAATATTTCCTAAAATATTTCATTTTTCTAGGAGAAGGGTGGGTGCTAACTTCCTACAGGGGCATCTTGCAATTACTGTGGCCATTTTGCTTTTCATAAGCAAAATAACTTCGTCACAATGACAACAAACATTTGTTCTGGAGCAACCCAGGATCTCATGATACCATTAATCCGAAAGGTAAATGGTAATTAGAATTACAATGAATTTTTTTTAAAAAAAACACCTAGTCCTACGGCATCATTTGTTTCTCCGTGGCTTTCGGTTGGACTTGTTAAATGTCTTCATCTTCAAAACTGTCCAGGGTTGTTAATTTCCTCAGTTTCTTTTTCATAATTAGGGAGCCATGTACTTAATTAGAGGATGATATATTTGTTCTCAGCTCCTAAAGATAAGTAACATGAGTTAAACAGCCGGGCAGTTGTAGGTGGGTAAACTTGTGTCAAGTACTAATGGGCTGCAAATGTGTGTGTGTGTGTGTGTGTGTGTGTTGCATTTGCACCCTACGAGCCATCCAGGCAGAAAGCCATTTTTTAATGTTGCCTTTAAATAAATAAATTTATTTATCAGCACAAATGCAACACAAATGTAATAAGGCAACATAAAAAAAAAAAAGGCTTTCTGCCTGGATGGCTCCTAGGGTGAGCCGATAGACAGAAAAGGGAAGCAATATGCTCCCTCCCATATTTGGGATACCAGGGGTTGCGACACAATACACATACACACACACACACACACACACACACACAGACACGTATATTTGCAGCCCATTAATACTTGACACAAGTTTACACACCTACAACGCCCGGTTTGTTTATCCAAAGCTAACTGAAAAAATGGCAGGTACTGACAATTATTCATGTAGTGACCGTTTGAGTTACAAAGGCATTACAATGATAGATGCCTGTACTAAAACTTCCAAAATTATTTTTTTAAACTATGGAACTTTGTTGTGGCAGCAGATTCGAACAGTGAGGAGGTTGGGGAAGAAGATGGGCCAGTCCTGGAGTCTGGGGAAGGCTCTGATGAGGGCTCTGTGTCGGAGGCAGAGAGGGGGCCAGAGCCGTATGACAATTATCAGCTGCCTTCAGAGTCAGACATCAGTGAGGAGTGACGAGGGACCCGTTTCCCAGACAACACAAAGAAACAACAGCCAATAGCTAGCCATCAACATCCGAATCGACCAATAGGAAGCCACACCCAATACCATGCTGTCTAGGGAACTCTGGGAGTTGAAGTCCACATAGCTTAAAGTTGCTGATGTTGAAAAACAGGGCTTTAGTGTTGTATTTAGGCGGCGCCTGGTTGGGTGTGGCGTCCTATTGGTTGATTGGTGTGTTGATGGTTGGCTATTGGCTGTTGATTCTTTGGGCTGCTGAGTCCTCAGCTCTTAAACTGGTGGTAAATCAGCACTCCTGTTGACTGACAGGGGGCCGTTTCCCAGACAACACAAAGAAACAAAAGTCAATAGCTAGCCATCAACGCCCCAATCAACCAATAGGAAGCCACATCCAATGCCATGCTCTCTAGGGAATTCTGGGAGTTGAAGTCCTCATAGTTTAAAGCTGCTGAGGTGGAAAAACACTGTTTTCGGCTATTCTGTGCTGTATTTATGCGGTGCCTGTTTGGGTGTGGCTTCCCATTGGTTGATTGGGGTGTTGATGGCTGGCGATTGGCTATTGTTTCTGTGTGCTGGCAAGTCCTCAGCTTTTAAGTACCTGATAAGCTGGTGGTAAATCAGCACACCTGTTGACTGGCAAGCGAACCGTTTCCCAGATAACACAAAGAAGCAACAACCAATAGCCAGGCATCAACACCCCAATCAACCAATAGCCAGGCATCAACACCTCAATCAACCAATAAGTTGTCTTGTTCTGAATCAGGAAGCTGTTTGATTTGTGTGAATGTCTCTGGAGGAAGAGTAACGTTGCAAATCAAAGGTACTGGTGTTTTTGTCAGTTGCCATGAATAACGTTGTGGAGGGATTCCTTTTGTGGCCCTCTTGGAGCGTCTAGGAGCAACAGACCAGTCTTCTTCTTCTTCTTCATCATCATCCTCGTCCTCACGTTCATCGCTAGCATCAGCATCCGCGGCTTGCGAAGACGGAACATCAGTTTGTGAAGAACTGGTAGAAGGAATATCTGCCTGCGAATTGCCATCAGGCTGCGTGGCATCTGGAACACCATCTCTAGGAAAATAAACTTCAGGATCATTGGAATGAATCCTGGACCAGTCAATGTCTTCCTCAAAATTAGCAGATTGTGAAATGACAATCACATGTTTAGTATCAATGAATTTGTACCATTTTGAATTATCATCAATACCCATAAATCTTAGTCTCTTTGCTACTATACCTCCCTTTCTTCTTTGACTTAAGGGAGTGTTCACCATAGCATATGAACCAAAAATGTGGAGGTTCTTGAGATCAGGCTTATAGCCATACAGCATGTAGAAAGGAGTTTGATTGATTACACTGCTCCAAGTACGGTTGACAATGTAATTTGCATATTTGATTGCTTCACCCCAGTATGCGTTACTGAGATTGGCATCTTCTAGAAGACAACACATCATGGTTTGTAGAACCCCTTGTCTTCTTTCTACGACTCCGTTATGAGCCGGTGTATATGGAGCAGATGTCTGATGAAGAATTCCATTCTTACGCATCCAGTCCTGGAAACGCTGAGAGATGAATTCTGCACCACGGTCACTCTGGATTCTGGCGATGCGAACTTGGTATTCACTGTCCCTCAGATACCCGGGTGTGAGTCCCTTGGTGTGAACTGGGGCCCAGGGAGGCAGTGGGGCTTGCTGATTGTATACTTGGCTCCTCGCTATGCATCAGCAGCCCTGCCCGAGCTCCTCGAGCTAATCTCAGCGACGGCAGTTGAGACTCCCAGACTTTTGGTCATGGGGGACTTCAACTTGCCGTCAATGGGAGCGGCTTCCGAGGTGGCTCGGGAGTTCATGGCTTCCATGAAGGCCATGGACCTGACCCAATTAGTTCAGGGCCCCACTCACGAAGGGGGCCACACACTGGACCTCATTTTTGTATCTGAACAGTGGACGAGTGATCTGGGAATAGGGGACTTAGTCATCATGCCCCTGTCATGGTCAGATCACTCATCCCTCCGGCTGGACTTCCCTGGCGCTATCCCCCACCGCAAGGAGGCGGAACCAGACTCTACAAGCTGATACCGCCCCAGGCACCTGATGGAATCGGACAGATTCCAGACGGAGCTTGGGCAAATACCTGTAGCCCTGTCCCGCTCCCGCTCCGAGGACCTAGTGACTGCCTGGAATAGGGCGACGACTGGGGCCTTGGACCGGGTTGCGCCTTTGCGACCTCTCCTGCGACATCGACCCACCCGGGCTCCTTGGTTCACTGAGGAGCTAAGGGTGATGAAGCGCCACAGGAGACGTCTAGAGAGCAGGTGGAGGTCCTCACGCTCCGAATCTGATCGAACACAGGTAAGAGCCTATTTGCGGACTTACCTTGTGGCAATAAGAGCGGCCAAGCGTAGATATTGTGCCGCCCTTATTGCGTCCGCGGATAACCGCCCTGCTGCCCTGTTTCGGGTGACCCGCTCCCTTCTATCGCAAGGGACGTGCGAGACACCCTTACAGGGAAGAGCAGAGGAGTTTGGGGAATATCTCCAGGACAAAATCGATCAGATCCGGAGCGGATGGACCTCCGTCAGTGGACCAGACGAGCCGTCAACAGCGAGTCTTGAGAGACCATTCTGGGAGGAGTTTGACTCTGTTGCCCCCAAGGATTTGGACAGGTTGCATGGATGGCTGCGGCCCACCACATGTTCAATGGACCCGTGCCCCTCCTGGCTGGTACTGGCAGCCTGGGAGGTGACACGAGGCTGGCTTCTGGGCCTGGTGAACGCCTCATTGGGTGAGGGATACTTACCAACCGCCTTGAAAGAGGCGGTGGTGAGACCCTTGCTCAAGAGACCTTCGCTCGACCCAATGGAGCTAGCTAATTACCGTCCAGCCTCCAACCTCCCCTTCTTGGCGAAGGTTGTTGAGAATGTGGTGGCGCAGCAGTTCCCACAACACCTGGACGAATCCGACTATCTAGACCCACGCCAGTCCGGCTTCCGACCCGGGCACAGCACAGAGACAGCCTTGGTCGCGTTGGTTGATGATCTCTGGAGGGCCAGAGATAGGGGTTGTTCCTCTATCCTGGTCCTATTAGACCTCTCGGCGGCTTTTGATACCATCGACCATGGTATCCTATTGCGCCGGTTGGAGGGGATGGGAGTCGGAGGCACCGTTTTGCGGTGGTTCGGCTCCTACCTCTCCGACCGGAAGCAATGTGTGTTGACAGGGGGGCAGAGGTCGTCCCTGAGGCCACTCACTTGTGGAGTGCCACAGGGGTCGGTCCTCTCGCCTCTCCTGTTCAACGCATATGTGAAGCCGCTGGGTGAGATCATCCGTGGTTTTGGGGTTGAGTACCACCTGTATGCTGATGATACTCAGCTGTACATTTCAACCCCAAACCACCCCAACGAGGCTGTCGAAGTGATGTCCCGGTGTTTGGAAGCCGTCGGGGTCTGGATGGGGGACAACAGACTCAAACTCAACCCCTCCAAGACCGAGTGGCTGTGGGTACCGGCACCTCGGTTCAGCCAGCTGACACCATCGCTGGCCATAGGGGGCAAACAACTGTCCCCTGTGGAGCGGGCGCGCAATTTGGGCGTCCTCCTTGATGCCCGGCTGTCAATGGAGGACCATGTGGCAGCCGTGGCAAGGGGGGCGTTCCACCAGGTTCGCCTGGTGCACCAATTGCGCCCCCTACTGGACCGGAGTGCCCTGCGCACGGTCACTCATGCGCTGGTGACGTCTCGCCTGGACTACTGCAATGCCCTCTACATGGGGCTTCCCTTGGGACGCATCCGGAGACTGCAGTTAGTTCAGAACGCAGCCGCGCGGGTTATCATGGGGAGTACACGTTACTCCCACGTAACACCTCTCCTGCGCGAACTGCACTGGCTACCTGTGGCCTTTCGGGTGCGTTTCAAGGTATTGATTACCATCTTTAAAGCGCTCCATGGCATAGGACCTAGTTATCTGCAGGATCGCATCCTACCACACACGTCCCTGCGACCTATCCGCTCACACAGGGAGGGACTCCTTCTGGTGCCGTCCGCTAGGCAATGCCAGCGGGCGACACCTAGGAGTAGGTCCTTCTCTGTGATGGGCCCAACCCTCTGGAATGACCTTCCCCCTGATATTCGAACTACCACCGACCTCCATTCCTTCCGTCAAAAATTAAAGACTCACCTATTTCAATCAGCTGGCCTGGCACTCTCTTAGTTTTACCTCCTGGGGATATATTTTAATTGGGTTTGGGTATTTTAATTGGGGATGTTTTTAGGGTTTTTATGGTATATTTATTTCTTGTACAGCCTTATCTCCTCCACCCAAATGTATTTAACTGTTTTATATTATTGTATTTTTATCTGCATTTGACTGTACACCGCCCCGAGTCCCTTTTTGGGAGAGGGGGCGGTTTAGAAATCCAAGAAATAAATTAATAAATAAAAAGAAACCATACCCAATGCCATGCTGGCTAGGGAATTCTGGGAGTTGAAGTCCTCATAGCTTAACGTTGCTGAGGTTGGCCCTAAATCATACATTCTATTAGAGAGAAGCTCCCCAAGGAATCTTGCAACATTATCCTGGGATACATATATTTGCCTTCCTTTCTTCAGCAGTGTTCAAAATATATTTTCCATAATTATCCATTCATACAGCCCCGTTGATTAATTATTCGGGATGCTGTAATGTTGGGGAAGGTTAATGATTTATACAGACCTTAATAGTGCTTAATAATGGTGATTAATGCCCATACGATTAACACAAAATGCATAATTGGCATTTTGTGGTCAATCTTATAGACCCCAAAGCCACCAGTAGAAAAGGCAGGCCCTGGCCAAATCTTGGTTTCCAACTATAATCTTTATTTGTGAGAAAATAGGCATATTTCAGTAGAGGTAATCCTCGACTTACGACTTTTTGCTTAATGACCATTTAGGGTTCCACCAGATCTATGTGGAGATACATACGAGCTGCGTTTGAAGTTCTGATGCTTGCCCAACAAGTCACATGACTGAACCTTGGGCACTTGGCAACCTGGCTACAATTACAGATTAAACAGATTAACAGAGTTGGAAGGGACCTTGGAGGTCTTCTAGTCCAACCCCCTGCTTAGGCAGGAAACCTTACACCATTTCAGACAAATGACTATCCAACATTTTCTTAAAGACTTCCAGTGTTGGGGCATTCACAACTTCTGGAGTCAAGCTGTTCCACTGGTTAATTGTTCTAACTGTCAGGAAATTCCTCCTCAGTTCTAAGTTGCTTCTCTCCTTGATTAGTTTCCACCCATTGCTTCTTGTTCTACCCTCAGGTGCTTTGGAGAATAGCTTGACTCCCTCTTCTTTGGGGCAACCCCTGAGATATTATGGCCTTAACTCAAGAAGTACCTGTAACCGTATTTGGTTTAAACTAAGATACAAGTCATTTTGTATGAATACCATGTGTGTCCTGATCTGGCCTTGCTCACGTCTCAAGGTTCAAGGAGAAGCCCTCAGCCGTCCATCGGTCTCTCCTCGTGTCTCTATGATGGAGAGTCCCTCTAAATCTCGAAATGTTCACATCTATCTCGTTTAGCTATGCGCTGTCCTTTCACGATGCTGGCAGGAAACAAAAGGTGAAAAGCAGAAGGCTCGGTCTTGTCTGTATGAAACTCTGTGAATGGAAACTAATTATGCTTCACCTGTGGCGGCCTCCTCCTCCTCCTCCTCCTCCTCCTCCTCCTCCTCCTCTTCCTCCTCCTCCTCCTCCTCCTCCTCCTCCTCCTCCTCCTCCTCCTCCTCCTCCTCCTCCTCCTCCTCCTCCTCCTCCTCCTCCTCCTCCTCCACACAAGCCATCTTTTGAAGCAGCTCCAAGCGTCACCTCGGTTATTTTTATATTCAGAAGGCAGAGAAGAGGATCTAGCCTGAGCTTCCTTTAGTTTAACATGGAGCTTGCTCTACATATATTACAGTCACTCTTCAAGCTTTATTCCTTAACAAAATGGCATCACATTTCACCGTCATTTAATCTAAGGCAAATCAATATAATATCTCATACAACTGGAATAGAATGGAATGGAAGGGAAGGGAAGACTAGAGTAGAGTATAATAGAGTAGAATTGAATTGAATTGAATAAACAGAGTTGGAAGGGACCATGGAGGTCTTCTAGTACAACCCCCTGCTTAAGGAGAAGACCCTACACCACTTCAGACAAATGGTTATCCAATCTCTTCTTAAAAACCTCCAATGTTGTAGCACAAGCTGGGTGGCTTTGAATCAGTCAACAGGAGACTAATAGGTGTATTAATTCCACTTTAGCCATGAAAGCTGGCTGGGTGACTTTGGGCCAAATACCAGGTGACTGTGAGTTCTAGTCCCAACCTAGGCATGAAAACGAGCTGGGTGGCTTTGGGCCAGTCAACAGGAGACTAACAGGAGTATTAGTTCCACAGCCATGAAAGCTGGCTGGGTGACTATGGGCCAAATACCAGGTGACTGTGAGTTCTAGTCCCAACCTAGGCATGAAAACCAGCTGGGTGGCTTTGGGCCAGTCAACAGGAGACTAACAGGAGTATTAGTTCCACAGCCATGAAAGCTGGCTGGGTGACTATGGGCCAAATACCAGGTGACTGTGAGTTCTAGTCCCAACCTAGGCATGAAAACCAGCTGGGTGGCTTTGGGCCAGTCAACAGGAGACTAACAGGAGTATTAGTTCCACAGCCATGAAAGCTGGCTGGGTGACTATGGGCCAAATACCAGGTGACTGTGAGTTCTAGTCCCAACCTAGGCATGAAAACCAGCTGGGTGGCTTTGGGCCAGTTACTCTCTCTGAGCCCAACCCACCTCACAGGATTGTTGTTGTGGGGACAATAAGAGGAGGAAGGTGTCTTGCATATGTTCACCCCCTTGAGCTATTTGTAAAAGCAATAAAGGTACTTTATTAAAGGCAGCGATACAAACAAACAAGCACCTAGAGGGTGCTGGAATTAAACATGTACTCAAATTAATATGTATTAATGTGAATTCCTATTGCTCATTTCGGTTCGCTTGTTTTGAATAAACTATTGCATCCTCTTTTTTTTTTTTTTTTTGAATATTTTTATTACGGTCACTGACCAGAAATTGCAAACAAAACTCATTAAAAATAAAACAAAGTAAAAACAAAAGAAAATATTGCGATTGGTAGTGGCTGGGCAATGAATAATAAAAGTTTGACCGATTTTACAGGCAATGAAATAACATACCTTCCTTGGTGACTGGAAGAGGCTTACAAGCAATGCCAATAGGAACGTCATACTTCATAGTTACCATGGAAATATCAGAAATACAGAAAATGTCTCTGCCATTTTTGCTGGTGGCTGGGATACGTCAGCCTCTCAAGTCCAGTAGAGACTGGTAATGTGACACAACTGCAAACTTTGAGTCTCTACTGGATCTTAGAGACTTGGACAACCCCAGATATCTAATGAACGTCATGGTAGGTTGCTGAAATCGGGTATATCTAGTTTAATGAAAAGAAGGACTGGGGGAGACATGATAGCAGTGTTCCAATATCTCAGGGGTTGCCACAAAGAAGAGGGAGTCAAGCAATTCTCCAAAGCACCTGAGGGCAAGACAAGAAGCAATGGGTGGAAACTAATCAAGGAGAGAAGCAACTTAGAACTGAGGAGAAATTTCCTGACGGTGAGAACAATCAATCAGTGTGTGTGTTCCAGCATAACTCTGAAGCACCGCGAGCAATTTCAACCAAACTTGGTACACAGATGACTTACCCTTTGGAAACAAATACTGGAGGGGGGGTACAACCCCCCTGGTGTGTGTGTGTGTGTGTGTGTGTGTGTGTGTGTTCCAGCATAACTCTGGAACACCTGGCCCGTCAAGAGAGTGAGTGTCGCATCCTAGAGTGGCAATTGTTTGTGACGTCATAGGAGGAGGAAGGGACATCCTGGGCCATCAAGGAGGGCGAATATTTCCCCTAAAAGGGAGGCAGAAACTCAACACCCCCCACCTTTGTCAATGGGCCATTAAGGCCTGGGCCAGCCTACTCTACATAACAAAGATCTACCTCCTTCAGGCAGAACCATAGTAGGAATTGCACAAAGCCCTTTCGTTGCATCATCACCCAGCAAGAGTCAACCAAGCTTGGGACTCAAAAAACAACCTACAAAGTTACCCCTGCATGGCTCCATGGGAGCCTGACAACCAATCAGAATACAAGCTCAAATTCAAAAGCTCAGAGAGGGCATAACACCCAGGCACGCTCAGCATCTCTTCCCTTTTTTTGCCCAGGACCTCAAACCATGTGATCTTGTCCGCCATTAAACCATCTTTCCAAGCAGTCTCCGTGTTTCCAGTGTCTTTTTCCCCACCTTGGAACTGAACCCAGAGGGGCATTTCTTCCAACAGTAGACTGGGCCAAAGCGATGCAGACCGGCCCCTTCCATTTTCCAGGATGACCCCTTGGGCCAGATCCAATCACATCACGGGCTGGATCCAGCCCACGGGCCTTGTGTTTGACACCCCTGTGCTGTGGTCCGCAGCTTTGATTTTTGCAGAGCTGCCTTCAGTGTTTCACTGCTTCCCTGGAGGTCTCCTATTTTTCCACTTCTCGTCGTAACGCAGGCATGGAAATGCAGAAGCTTTGTGTGTGTCCCTTAAACGACGAGGAAAGGTCCCTTACAATTATACTCTTCCACAAACGGAATCTAACCAACTCACCCCGGATTTGCTACAGGGGCAGCGTGTCATCTTTGCAGATATTTGCCTTTCTCAAATGTCAATAATCACACTGTTGAATCTCGTTAATGAGAGATTTGCATGGCTTGCTAAGCTAGGGGGACTCCAGCCTCACGTAAGACCCAGAAACACGTCATCTTAGGCATCTCATCTTGTCAGACCGAATCAGTACACAGAGAGGAATATAATTAACAGAGCTTTTGCAGAAGAAGAGAGGTCAGAACTAAGAGAAGAGTTCCTCGTTTTCTCGTCGGAGACGGATGTAAGCTTTGCGAAGTGTACCTTTTACTCTGTTTCCCCAGACACTGGGGTGGGTAAGATGTGAATTGCAAATAGGAGTAGGAAGTCTGACAGTTTGGGTACTGAGGAGGGAGGGGAAACCAAGCAGTACCGGCACCTCAATACAAAGACTGTAGTTCAATTGAGGAGTTCAGGTTAGATTTGTTGTGGATTGCCAGAGCTGGCAGCAGATTCGGACAGTGAGGAAGTTGGGGAGGAAGATGGGCCAGTCCTGGAGTCTGGGGAAGGCTCTGACGAGGGCTCTGCGTGGGAGGCAGAGATGGTGACAGGGCCGTATGCCAGTTATCAGCTGTCTTCGGACTAAGACATCAGTGAGGCAGAAGAACAGCTGGAGCCTGTTCCCAGTATGCACATTTGCAGAGTGGCCAGACGAAGGGAACAGCTAAGGAACAGGGGTCGACTTGGGAGTAAGGCCACAGGTGGACAATGAATGGCCCCTCCCAGAGGGAATAAAAGAGGAGCGAAAGGGGAGTGGAGTTTGCAGGAGACAATTTGTTCGCTTCATTGGTTCGTGACTCTCTGAGACTCCTTGCCAAGTTTTGCAGAGATCGGCCTGGCAGTTCTCCAAGCCAGATAAGGTCTGTGACTGTAAATCCTCCCTCGAAAGACTTTGATGGATGTGAGTGAGCAGAATTCACAGCAAATTAATAAAAGGGATTTTTGCCGGGACCGGGAGTTTGCTGCATGCTCTTGGGAAGCCTCGGTCAGAACAAGATTTTTGGCTGAGTCGTGGTGGTTAGAATGCAGTATTGCAGGCTAATTCTGCCCGCTGCCAGCAGTTCGATCCTGACTGGCTCAAGATGGACTCAGCCTTCCATCTTTCTGAAGTTGGTCAAATGAGGACCCAGATTGTTGGGGACAATATGCTGATTCTGTAAACCATTTAGAAAGGGCTGTAAAAGCACTGTAAAGTGGTATATAAGTCTAAGTGCCATTGCTATTGATTCACACGTGCGGCATTCGAAAATACTTTTCCACCTGTGAAGAACACACAGTCCATTTTTATATATACAATAAAACTTCCCCTACTTTTTTCTTCTTCTTAAATGGTGCAATGGTGAGAAGAAAGCATAACTGCGTATACATTTGTGCATATGTTATGTAGCTCATGATGAATCTTCTCATCATTGGTGTAGAGGAGGCCAGAGAGGAAAGATCTTGAAATAATTTCTACCCAGATCTGGGTCGGGAAAGGTACCAAATAGATCTGCATAAGCTGGAAGATGGGTGTGATGAAAGTATTTGACTAGGACTTGGGAGGACTGGATTCCAATCTACTTCAGCTGTAGACATTCAGGATCAGTCCAGCTGTTTTAAAATAAAAATAGAAGATGTATCTCATATAAGCCAGGGAGGTGGAAGGTAGGTAGGTAGCTAGGAAGGAAGGAAGGAAGAAAGGGGAGGAAGAGAGGAAGGAAGGAAGAAAAGGTATGAAACTAAGAAGGGAGGGAGGGAGAGAAGGAAGGAGGAAGGGGAAGGAAGGGAAAAAATAAGGAAGGAAGCTAAGAAGGAAGGAAGAGGGAGGGAGGGGGACGGAGGGATGGAGGAAGAAAGGAAGGAATAAAAAGAAGATATGAGGGGAAGGAAATTGGGAGGGAGGGAGGAAAAAAAATAAGGAAGCTAAGAAGGAAGGAAGAGGGAGGGAGGGGGTGGAGGGAGGGAGAGAGGAAAAAAGGAAGGAATAAAAAGAAGATATGAGGGGAAAGAAAGAGGGGAGGGAGGGAGGAAGGAAGAAAAATAAGGAAGGAAGCTAAGAAGGAAGGGAGGGGAGGGAAGGAAGGAAGAAAAATAAGGAAGGAAGCTAAGAAGGAAGGAAAGGGAAGGAGGGGGACAGAGGGAGGGAGGGAGGAAGGAATAAAAAGAAGATGAAGGGAAGGAAGGAGGGGGGAGAGGAAGGAAGGAAGAAAAATAGGAAGGAAGGAAGCTAAGAAGGAAGGAAGGAAGGAAAGAAGAAAAGGAGGGAGTTAGAGAGGTAAAGAGGAAGGGAGGGAGGGAGGAAAAGGGAGGGAGGCAGAGGGGGAGAGGAAGGAAGGGTAAAAAAGAAAGTATGACGCAAAGGAAGGGAGGGAGGGAAGAAGGGAAGGAACGGATAATTATTTATTAAAAGAATAAAGGCCCTGATATGAAGTGAGTCCTGGCCACAGCATAGTCGGTACTTCCATCCATTGCTTCTTATCCTGCCCTCGGGTGCTTTGGTGAATAAGTCGACCCCTCTTCTCTGCGTCTTCCCCTCAAATATCGAAAGAGAAGGAGTAATTCATCCTTCTGATCTTATTTGAGCTCCTCTCCCGGGCCTTTTGGAGCTCCATCAGACCTAGCTGTGTCAAGGCCAGCCAGACCCCTCCTGGAGAAGCCCTCACCTCCCGCAGCTTCGGATTGTCTACGGCAAACAGGGTGAGACCTTTGCGTACTTTTAGACAGGAGCCTCTTCACCCGACCCAATTCCTCTATTCAAAGCAAGTAGGATCCATGCAGCCTTTATTCCCCCCCCCCCCCACAACACAAACACACACTTGCTTTCCTAGTGAAACGGATCATTTGGTTCTGGTACCCACAAGTACGATCCTGGCTGGATTCTCCAGCATGTTGACAACTCCATTCAACCACTGGAGACAGATGTTGCCGCGAGGCGCAAACCCCTAAAACGTAAAAAGATAAATAAATAAATAAATAAATAAATAAATAAATAAATAAATAAATAATAAATGAATGAATGAATGAATAAATAAATAAATAAATAAATAAATAAATATATTCTGCCCTTGTCAAACAAGATCTGAAAAATGTCCTGACAGCCAAGCGCAATGTGCCGTCTGCATATCTAATGTGTGAAAAGTGCAATTCCTCTTAAAATACAACGCAGACCTCTGGCCCTGCTTCCTTCCCTAAGGGAATAGGGGACAACCAATCATTCCACTTACTGAAACAATGCCAGCACTCCACACACACACACACACACACACACACACCAAGATTTATAGAAAGACGGCAGCTCCGACCATGCTTTAAGGCCAAAACCCAGCCTGAAGATGGCGAGTGAGACCTCGCCGAAACGTTGCCAAGACAATTTCAATCTTACACGGGAAAAGACCCGAATACAACAAGACCAGCATATGTGTGTGTGTGTGTGTGTGTGTATGTGTGTTGCATTTGTGCTGATGTAACAAATGTAGCAAAGGCAACATAAAAAAATGGCTTTCTGCCTGGATGACTCCTAGGGTGAGCCGAAAGACAGAAAAGGGAAGCAGTATGCTCCCTCCCATATTTGTGCACACCAGGGGTTGTGACACTATATATGTGTGTATGTATTTATCAGCACAAATGCTATATAGCATTCGTGCTGATAAATAAATAAAGGGAGACTAGTATAGATCTATTTCAAGCTATTTAGCTCTCATCAGCTAGCCATACCCTTAAACACACACACACACACACACACACACACACACAAAAGTCATTTAATTAAAAAGTAGAACTTTTCCCCACAATGTTGTTGATGAACGTCAACACAAAGTCACATCCTAAGATCTTTTCTTTAATCTTACCGGATCAAGACCTTGTTGGAATAACAATAATAATAAAAAAAGACTGTCCAGAGATGGTTTAAGGGGCCTCACTCTGACAAGATTCCTTATCAGACTTTCTGAATGTCGTCTGAGCCTTTTGATCTGTAATAATATCGAAAGTCGAGGCAACTGTGCCACACTTTCCCCCACGGGGGGCTCACGACAGCCACCCAATTACAACCGCAGAAGACTAGTCATAATTAACATTTCATGATTGGGAAAAAAGAAAAAGGCATCACTCCAGAGCTTAGTGATATTCCTTTCATGTCTTTATCAATTGTTGGCCCCGCCGATGTATTATTTATACACCCAGAGTGGAAAGGTTATAGCGGAGGAATTACAGATTGTAGCTTATGAGCGCAGAAGGTCAACGGCAAAAAAAGAAAGAAAATAAAAATCCGAATGCCGAACGCATAATCTTTCCGTTGACCCAGTCAAATGCAAGTTGCTTAATGAGTCTGGATGGAAATTCAGAATTAATGCAACAGCCGTCGTTCTTTTTTTTTTAATCCCCCCCCCCCTTTCGGTTCACGTGGAATTTTAATATTTTTTTACAGAATAAAATAGAGGAAGAAATAGAAAGAAGGGCTGTTAGAGTCGAGGTCGAGACACTGCTAAGATCAAAGGAGAGGTTGGTGTTGGGTTGGCTGCAACTCAAGAGTTGACAGGATCAACCCAACGGCCCGCCAAGCCAGGACTGGATTTCCCAGCATCCTTTGCCAAAAAAAAACGGTGATAAAAAATGAATCAGGTAACTCTTTGCTAGAAGGAGTCTTTCTCATCTATATTTTACCACCAGAGCTCTATCGGGGAAGACATCTATTATTTAAATGCATCGCTTTTATAGCATCCGCAGCAACTTGCAACAAAATGGCAGGGCGAAGAGAAGAATGCTCTAGAACAGGGATGTCAAACTGGATTTCATGGAGGGCCATATCAGGGTTGGGTTTGACCTCAGGGAGGGGGGCTGGGGAGGCAGCTCAGTGTCAGGACTTCCCTTAGACCAGTGTTTCCCCACCTTGGCAAGTTGAAGATGTCCGGACTTCAACTCCCAGAAATCCCCAGCCACTGGGGAATTCTGGGAGTTGAAGTCCAGACATTCTTCAACTTGCCAAGTTGGGGAAACACTGCCTTAGACCCTCCCTCACTCTCATTATAATCTCCTTCTTTCCTTCTTTCCTCCTTCCTTCCTTCCTTCCCTTCTTTTTCCTTCTCTCTTCCTTCTCCTTTCTTCTTCCTTCCCCTCTTTCTTGCTTCCTTGCTCTTACTCTCATTATAATCTCCTTCCTTACTTCTTTCCTTCTTTCTTTCTTTCCTCCTTTCCTTCCTTTTCTTCTTTTTCCTTCCCTCTTCATTTTCCTTTCTTCTTTCTTCCCCTCTTCTTTGCTGCCTTTCTCTCACTCTCATTATAATCTCCTTCCTTCTTTCCTTCTTTCTTTCCTTCCTTCCTCCTTCCTTCCCTTCTTTTTCCTTCCCTCTTCATTCTCCTTTCTTCTTCCTTCCCCTCTTCCCTGCCTCTTTGCTCTCACTCTCATTATAATCTCATCCCTTCCTTCTTTTCTTCTTTCTTCTTTCCTTCTTTCTTTCCTTCCTTCCCTCCTCCTCCTACCTTCCTTCCTTTTCTTCTTTTTCCTTCCCTCCTCATTCTTCTTTCTTTTTTCTTCCCCTCTTCCTTGCTCTCACTCTCATTATAATCTCCTTCCTTCTTTCCTCCTTGATTCATTCCTTCCTTCTTTCCTTCCTCCTCCCTCCCTTTCCTTCTTTTTCCTTCCCTCTTCCTTCTCTTTTCTTCTTCCTTCCCATCTTTCCTTATTTTTCCTTTCTTCCTCTCTTCCCATCTTCCCTTCTTTTTCTTTGCTTCCCTCTTTTCTCTTCCTTCTTTCCTGGCCCTTCTTGGATGCTCAAATGCAAAAGGGGAAACATTTCTCCTTTTGCTTTGTTGTTAGTTCATTTTGCTCACCCTCTGCCAGTGAAAATGGAGCCCAGGGTGCAAGTGCGACACACACACATTCTCTCCATTTTCACTGTCAGAGGTCCTTCACTATTTCCAGGCAGCCCCATCAGCCATTAACCAGACAAAGGTTACATGAAAAACTCAGATCAGAGTTCTAAATACTACTAAATTAATATGTGATCTTACAAAGAGGCAACACGTGAGATAGGGAGCAAAGTTCAAAGTTACTACCATGGCACGGAAAAAAGTGACTGACGACCGTTTTTTCACACTTACGGCTTTTGTAGCATTCCCCCTGGTCATGGGATCAAAATTCAGAGGCTTGGCAACTGACTCGTACCTATGAACGTTGCTGTGTCCTAAGGTCACATGGTCATCTTTTGTAACCTTATGACAAGGGGGAATCCAGATTCACTTAACAACCATGTTACTAACTTAACAACGGAAGTGATTCACTTAATAACTGTGGCAAGAAAAGTCGCCAAAGGGGGCGAAACTCACATAATAGCTGTCTCGCTTAGCAATTTTGGGTTTAATTGTGGTCATAAGTCAAGGATCCTACCGGTTTAACAACCGGTTTGGTGATCGTGCGCTTTGCCCAAACTGGTCTGAACTGGTAGAATCCCACGCCTGCTTTACTCCCTTCTGACAAAATTATAAGGTAAGTTTCACTCATAAATAAAGAATATTTGAACAGAAATGGATAGGTCAATTCAGGTGGAAAAAAAAAACTATTGATTTTGTTTGGGAAACTACAGTCCAAACACAACACAACGATTTTTGCTTTTGCATAAACCGAACCAATAATCTGCATTATGTGCTACTTCTGTTCCTTTGACTTTTTTTTAAATAAAGAGAAAGAATCTTTGACCCATTAGGATTATACTCTCTTTCCTCCCCACTTTGCACCAGAATATTTTGACCACTCATTAAGAAAACTAAGATTGTGGCATCCGGCCCTCTCAATTCCTGGCAAATAAATGGGGAAGAAATGGAGGTAGTGACCGATTTTATTTTCCTGGGTCTCCAAGATCACCGCAGGCAAGAAATTAAAAGACACTTTCTCCTCAGGAGGAAAGCTACGACAAATCTAGACAGCAGACTAAAAAGCAGAGTCATCACCCTGCCAACAAATGTGTGTCTAGTCAAGGCTATGGTTTTCCCAGTTGCAATGGATGGTTGTTGAGGTTGGACCATAAGGAAGGCTGAGCGCCAAAGAATGGAGTCCATTGAACAATGGTGTTGGTGGAGACTCCTGTGAGTCCCTTGGACTGCAAGGCCATCCAACCGGTCAGTCCTAGAGAAGATCAACCCTGACTGCTCTTTAGAAGGCCAGATCCTGAAGAGGAAACTCAAAGACTTTGGCCACCTAATGAGAAGGAAGGACTCCCTGGAGAAGAGCCTCATGCTGGGAACCATGGAGGGCAAAAGAAGAAGGGGACGGCAGAGAATGAGGTGGCTGGATGGAGTAATAGAAGCAGCAGGCATGAGCTTAAATGGACTCCGGGGGATTGTAGAGGACGGGAAGGCTTGGAAGAACATTGTCCATGGGGTCGCAATGGGTCGGACACGACTTTGCAACTAACAACAACAAAATTTCGACCACTGAATGCAGCCGCTTTGGCAATGTGGAGGTCAATTTGCAAGGTCGTATTTCCCCTCCAGTCCTCTTAAATATTTTCTTTGCAAAGCCCCCCAAACATTGCCAAGATTCTTTCTTCTGTCGTTTCTTTGTTCTCCAGCATCTTCCTGCGAAGTAAAGTGGAAGTCGGATAATTAGCCAGTAGAGAGAAGAATAAAAGGGTGGGGCCATCAGAACTGAATCATACTCCCAAGCTTTTCAAGGGACCTCCTCAATATGTGCTTAGTGCTTCTAATTCTCCAGGGCTGTAATTATCTGGAAATAGATGACTAAAAAGGGGACTATTTTGGGAGATGTCAATTTTCTGGATTTATTGGAACTGAAGAAGTCTCATATTCAAAGCCTCCAGTGGGATGGAAGGATCTCTTTTTTTTTTTTAAGTTCAAGAAAGAACCAAAGACACGGTTGAAATTGGTGGCCTAAGAAGAAATGTTTTATTTCTGCCTCTCCACGGCCTTTGCTTCCTACTGCAGACATTGATTTAAACTAACTAACGGATCGGCTTCCCTTGGCTTCTTTCGAACTGTTGGAAGACATGTCCTTCTGGGTTCAGTTCCAAGTGGGGAAAAAGAGACTGGACACATGGCGGCTGCTTGGAAAGATGGTTTAATGGTGGACAGGACCTCATGGCTTGAGATCCTGAGCAAAAAAGGGGGATCCCACACTTCCAGGTGTTGGGTGAAGAAGAAAAAAGAGAACGAGATGCTGAAAGTCCCTGGGTTTTATGCCCTCTCTGGCCTTTGATCTTGATCTTGTATTGTGATTGGTTGTCAGACTTCCTTGGAGCCATGCAGGGGCAACTTTCTAGGCTGTGTTTTGAGTCCAAGTTTGGTTGAGCATTGCTTCTTCCCAGGTGCCCTGTGGTGAGATGAGCAAAGGGCTAATACTATCATTTTGGTCACCACGATGTAGAAAAGATGTGGAGACTCTAGAAAGAGTGCAGAGAAGAGCAACAAAGAGGATTAGGGGACTGGAGACTAAAACATATGAAGAACGATTGCAGAAACTGGCTATGTCTAGTTTAGTAGAAAGAAGGACTAGGGGAGACATGATAGCAGTCTTCCAATATCTCAGGGGTTGCCACAAAGAAGAGGTAGTCAAGCTATTCTCCAAGGCACCTGAGGGTAGAACAAGAAGCAATGGGTGGAAACTAATCAAGGAGAGAAGCAACTTAGAACTGAGGAGAAACTTCTTGACAGAACAATGAATCAGTGGAACAGAAGTTGCCTCCAGAAGTTATGAATGCCCCAACACTGGAAGTCTTTAAGAAGATGTTGGATAGCCATTTGTCTGAAACAGTATGGGGTTTCCTGCCTAGGCAGGGGGTTGGACTAGAAGACCTCTGAGGTCCCTTCCAACTCTGCTATTGTATTGTATTGTATCACACCTTAATCCCATCACCCTGGATCTGAAAGGGGGAGATCTTTGTTATGGAGAATAGACAGGCCCAGGCTTTTTTAATGGCCCATTGACAAAGATGGGGGCTATTAAGAGTAAGTCTTCTTCCTGCCTCAAACATGTTTCTCCATTTCTGATGCAGGGAAATATAATATTCTGCCTTCTCAATATTTCCCAGGACATTTCAGTTTTCTAGGAAGGGGGTGGGGTGGGGTTAACTTCCTACAAAACAATTCCTTTTTCCCCCCCCTTTATGATTTTTAACTTTGGGCACTTTAGAGGCTTGCAGGGGGGCGGGGCGCCCAAAGAGTTAAAGAAGGACACTTGAAGTCTATGGGGGATTCTCCATCATCCAGGTCACAGTTTGTCCCAAAGATGCTTTCTTTTGAACTTTCTGGACTTCCTTTTCTTCTTTTTTTTTCTGTGAAGACCGTTTGCTCAGAACGGAAGACGCTTCTCCGATGAGAAGCAAAACCCCTTCGAGCCAACAAGCAAGCCCAGCTGCCTTTCGAGAGAAAGCAACTTTGCGACAATGAAAGTTAGAAGGAGACAACTGCTTGCCAAGACAAGTGCATGAAATCAGCATGGTCGACTGGTGTTATTTTTAGGGGGACGGCAAGCAGCTCCATGTTTCACCACAAGCTGAGACCTATCAGAGCGAGGAGGGAGGGAATGTTGCAGGTCCCATTCCCTAGGGCCGTGATGGCGAACCTATGGCACGTGTGCCACAAGTGGCACGCGGAGCCATTTGTCAGGGCACGCGAGGCGCTGCCCTGTCAGCTGGCCACCTGAGTTCACCTTTTTAAAAGCTATTTTTCGCCTTCCCCAGGCTCCAGAGGCTTTATAGGAGCCTGGGGAGGGCGAAAAGAGCCTCCCTGCCCCTCCGGAGGCTTCAGGGACCGTCCCTGAAGCCTTCGGAGCGCTTAAAACCACCCACCGAGCAACCCGGAAGGTGGTTTTAAGAGCTCCAAAGGCTTCAGGGAAGGCTCGGACGGTCCCTGAAGCCTCCGGAGGGCCTCTGGGGGGTCGGGGGAGGCTCTTTTCGCCCTCCCCAGGCTCCTATAAAGCCCCTGGAGCCTGGGGAGGGCAAAGAAAATGTAAAAATGGGGGGTGTCGAGTGTTGTGCGCGCATGCGCACTGGGTGTGTGTGTGTCGCGCGTTGCATTATGGGTGCGGCAAGCCCGCACTCGACCCCCCCTGCGCTCCCCCCACTTGTGGCACGCGAGCCAAAAAAGGTTCGCCATCACTGCCCTAGGGAGATGCACCTGGTGGGACCCAGAAGAAGGGCTTTGTCCGTGATGGATCCCTCTTTCTGGAACTGTTCTGACCTAGGCTTCACCAAATCACACAGCAGTGTACAACAGCCCTGTTTGCTCTGCCTCTCTAAACCTTTCTGCTTCTGAAGGCCATCCTTGGTTTGGTCGCCTCCATAAACCATAGCCTTGTCGTTTGAACTTCTCACCACTCTTTTTCATGAGGGTCTCATTAAAGTCCTTCTTCTTTCTTCTTCCTCTTTACTTGCCCTTTGCTCTCCCTTCATAGGTTTGGTGATGTAGTCCTCCCCATTGTTTTAGACTTAGAAGACTTCTTCTTCTAGTGCCATATCCATCATTGGACGTTGGCGATCCTATTTTTTATCAACAGCCGCGTGAAAAAGTGCTGCTGAGTTTTTGTCCAAACCGGTCCCTTAGATTGTGAAGCCATGATGTTCTTCTTCGTCTGCCTGGACCTCCTTTGCCTTCAATCTTTCCTTGGAGGATTAAGTGAAGGATGCCGTATTTTTTCTGGGTGTTATTCTTAGAAGACTTAGAATAACTTTATTGTGAGCTGAGGTGGCGCAGTGGTTAGGGGACAGTACTGCAGGCTATGTCAGCTGAGTGCTTGCTGCAGTTTGGCAGTACAAATGTCACCATCTCAAGGTTGACTCAGCCTCCCATCCTTCCGAGATGGGTAAAATGAGGACTCAGATTGTTGGGGGCAATAGATTGACTCTATCTATCTATCTATCTATCTATCTTCAAGAGCCGTGGTGGTGCAGTGGTTACAATGAGTATTGCAGGCTAACTGCCCACAAGCAGCAGTTCGATCCTGACTGGCTCAAGGTTGACTCAGCCTTTGACCCTTCCGAGGTGGGTAAAATGAGGACTCAGATAGTTGGGGGCAAGAGGCTGACTCTGTAAACCACATAGAGAGGGCTGTAAAAGCACTATGAAGCGGTATATAAGTGCTATTGCTATTGCTATTGTCACTTTGAATGTACACTAATTGGAATACATTAAAATGAAATTTCGTTGCATACAGCTCTCAACTTCCAATATTCACTACATAAACATGACAAGATAGATAGAGAGAGAGAGAGAGAGAGAGAGAGAGAGAGAGAGAGAGAGAGAGAGAGAGAGAGAGAGAGAGAGAGAGAGACAGGCAGACAGACAGACAGACAGACACAAAATTGTGCATGTACCCACATGTATTATATGACATGGAGGAACAATACAATCTAGTTCAGATGTATGCATGTACATGGCGAGAGAAACAAATCTTGCGATTTTACCAGATGGATAACACAGGGAAAAAAGCCATTACAGAATCTGGTAGTCCTGCTAGAAATACTTTGAAGCCTCCTCCCAAATGGGAGCAACAGAAATAGACTGTAAAGGGTGTGTGTGTGGGGGGGGAGCTCTCTAACAATGCTGTGAGCTTTAAGCCCATAGCGCTTATAAACAGTATCCTGAATGACGGGAAGCGAGCTTCCTATAATCTTCTCCACTGTCCTCACCATTCTCTGTAGGGACTTTCTATCTGAGGTGGTGCAGCCACCAAACCAAACCGGGATTTAGTTGGTTAAAGCACTCTCAACCGTGCCTCTGTAAAAAGTGGTCAGGACAGAAGGACAAAGATGTGGTCTCCTCATCCGATGCAGAAAATGCAGACGTTGGTTTGCACGCTTCACTAAGGATGACGTATGGAGATTCCAGTTCAGTTGGTTAGTTATCTGCACCTCCAGATACCTAATTATGCTTACCACCTCTACAGCATGACCATGCCTTTTTTTTCTAAAATTATCTTTTCAACATTGTCTCTTTAGCAAGCCCACTGGGCTAGCGGTCCCCAACCTTTGTGACTTGGCGGTCCGGCTGGGAGGGTGAGAGGGGAACTGGGAGGAATGATCGGCGGGCCGGTGTACACGCATGTGCGTGCAGCTTGACTCACACAACTCAAGCTGCACACACATCCGTTTGTGTCAACCCACTGCTCACACAGCACAGTTGCAAATAGGCCACGGCCCAGTAGCGGAACTCAGCCCAGAGGTTGGGGACTCCTGCAGTAGGTAACTGACCACGTCAGGCTCAGGGATTCTTGGAGTTGAAGTTCACAAGTCATAAAAGAGACATTGTTCCCCACTCTTGAGTTGCTAAGTCATGTCTGATCATCTGTGGCCCCCATGGACTAGAGCATACCAGGCTTCAGCTGGTCCAGAATGCGGCCGCGTGGGTTGTCATGGGAGTACCTAGGTGCTCTCATGTTACATCCCTTTTAGGCAGCCTGCACTGGTTGCCGGTTGTTTTCCTGGTGCGATTCAAGGTATTAATTGTGACCTTTAAAGTGCTCCATGGCTTAGGCCCAGGGTACCTGCGAGACCACCTACCGCCACCAGTAGCCTCCCACCGTCCAGTGCGATTCCACAGAGTTGGCCTCCTCAGGGTGCCGTCGGCCAGGAAGTGTTGGCTGGTGACCCCCAAGGGGAGAGACTTCTCTGTGGGAGCGCCTTCCCTCTGGAATGAGCTGCCCCCGGAGCTCCGCATAATCCCTGACCTCCGGTCCTTCCGACGCGCCCTAAAAAGTTGGCTTTTCCAGCAAGCCGGCCTGGCCTGTTAATTTTAATTTTAACTTATTTTAAATGTATTGTTTTTTAAAAAATTCGGTTTGTTTTTTTGGATATGGATTTAATCTTTTTTAACTTTTGGGATGTGTGTTTTTTTAATGTTGTACGCCGCCCTGAGTCCTTTTGGAGAAGGGCGGCATATAAATCCAAATAAACCAAACCAAACCAACCCTCTGTCCTCCATTGTCTCCCAGAGTTTGCTTAAACCCATGTCCCTTGCATTCATGACCCTATCTTACCATCTCCTCCTCCACCATCCCCTTCTCCTTCTGCCTTCCTTCTTTCCCAACATCAGGGTCTTCTCCAAGAAGTCCTCTCTTCTCATGTGGTGGCCAAAGTATTTTGAGCTTCAGCTTCAGGATCTGTCCTTCCAAAGGACAGTCACAGGTGATTTCCTTTAGGACCGACTGATTGGATCTCCTTGCAGTCCAAGGGACTCTCAAGAGTCTTCTCCAATGCCACAATTTGAAAGTGTCAATTTTTTTTCTTACTCAGCCTTCCGTATGGTCCAACTCTCACATCAATGCATTACTACTGGGAAAACCATCATTTTGATTGTATGTACCTTTCTCAGTCAGGTGATATCTGTGCTTTTTAATATGCTGTCTAGTTTACCATAAAGTTACCCTCCTCCCCACCCAAGGAGCAGGTGTCTTTCAATTTCATGGCTGCAGTCAGCATCTGAGCTGTAGTGGCACAGTTGTTAAAATGTAGTACTTGTTGTGGCCCTCCAGCGACCAGCGGAGCTGTCAGCAGATTCAGACAGTGAGGAAGTTGGGGAGGAACGTGGGTCAGTCCTGGAGTCTGGGGAAGGCTTGGATGAGGGCTTTGCCTCAGAGGCAGAGAGGGGGCCAAGCCATATGCCAGTTATCAGCTGCCTTCAGAGTCAGACATCAGGGAGGCAGACGAACAGCTGGAGCCTGTTCCCAGTGTGCGCATGAACAGACAAAGGGAACAGCTAAAGAACAGGGGTTGACTTGGAAGTAAGGCCACAGGTGGATGATGAATGGCCCCTCCCAGAGGAAATAAATGGGGAGCGAAAGGGGAGTGGAGTTTGCAGGAGACCATTAGTTTGCTTAATTAGTTCATGACTCTCTAAGATTCCTTGCCAAGTTCTGCAGATATCGGCCTGGCAGTTCTCCAAGCGAGATAAGTTCTGTGACCATAAATCCTCCCTTGAAAGACTTTGCTAGATGTGAATGAGCAGAATTCACAGTCAATTAATTAAAAGGGTTTTTGTTAGGACAAGGAGTTTGCTTCATGCTCTTGGGAAGCCTAGGTCAGAACAGTACTGCAGGCTACTTTCGCTGACTGCTGGCTGCCTGAAATTTGGCAGTTCAACTCCCACCAGGCACAAGATTGACTCAGTCTTCCAGCCTTCCGAGATGGGTAAAATGGGGACCCATATTGTTGGGGTCAATATGCTAACTCTATAAACCACTTAGAGAGGTTTGTAAAGCAATGTAGAGTGGTATATAAGTCTAAATGCTTATAGGTGGATGGAGGAAAGAAATAGGAATCCTAGGCGATAAATAAACAGAATGTGGTAGCTCTCATAGATGGTTGTCGGTGTTAAAATGTTTATCCATTGAATAATATAAATACGAATGTCTCTTGATAAAAGTACTCTCAAAACAAATGTAGCTAAAGGAGAATGTGGGTATCGTTTTTGATTTAAAATGCACAATTTAATGTGAATGAAGTATAAAGAATGATTGTAGTAATGCACGGAACTCAAATGTAACCAATTGACATGCTAGCTGGCAGTTGTATTGAAGAGTGTTTTGTGTGTGTGTTATTTGTCTAATTAAAACAATAATAAAAAAAGAAGTCTAAATGCTATTTGCTACTGCTACCTGTAGACCAGTTTCTCAACCTCAGGAAGTTTAAGATGTGTGGCCTTCCGCCTATAAGGATAATATCTACAAAATGTTTCATAGGTGGCATTTACCCCCGGCGAGATTGGACAAAATGTTCCCAAATAGACCCCCACATTGCTGGAAATGCAACCATCAACAAGGGACCTTCTACCACATGTGGTGGACATGTCCCAAAGCTAGGGAGTACTGGAACAAAATCCCAAAATGGTTGGAGGAAGTAATGAAACATAAACATTGATATGAAGCCAGAGCTGTTACTTCTAGGAATAATAAAAGGAAAGATAAGTAAAAGAAGTTCAATATATTATGCTTCACATTATTATTGCAGCCAGAATGACATTTGCCCAAAATTGGAAACAAAGAAATGTCCCCTCAAACACAGAGGTTATAAAAAAAGGTGTTGGAATGTGCAGAAATGGATAAATTAACGATGGAACTAGGGAAGAGAGAGGAAACAGAGTATTACAAGACATGGAATAGGTGGCATAATTGCCTTGAAAAGAGATGTAAAATCAATGCACAATACAATACAATAGCAGAGTTGGAAGGGACCTTGGAGGTCTTCTAGTCCAGCCCCCTGCCTAGGCAGGAAATCCTATACCGTTTCAGACAAATAGCTATCCAACATCTTCTTAAAGACTTCCAGTGTCGGGGATGAATGAATGAATGAATGAATTTTCTATATAATGAATATATAGAAAATATAAGAAAAGGAAATGGTATATATTTAGAGAGTAACGCAGGTATAAATGTTGTATATATTATATAAATGAGTAACTATGAAATAAGGAGGTGTATGCACAAAACAATAGGCCTTAGAATGGGAAATTCGAAATCAGAAAAAAAGTGTAACTGTGATTTTAATGTTTGAAAAATGTTGAATAAAAATTATTTTTTTAAAAAAAAGATGTGTAGCCTTCAACTGCCAGAATTCCCCAGCCCGTCATGCAAAACATCCACAGTTTTATTCTAGCTGTGGTGTTACCTAGTTGGGTCATGAAATGTCCACAAGGAAACAACTAGAGAACAACAAGGACCCCACAGTACAATCGGTCATTACAAGCTAACTCTAAATCACCTAGAATCCAGCTCGGCTCAGTGATTTTGGGGAACTAATTTCCCAACGGCCGAAGATGAACAATTTATTTCATCCTAACACTCGCTTAAGAATAGTAGACTGCCAACTTGCAAAGCATCCCTGGCCTGCTGTCGAGTTGCCATAGGCAAGGGGGGGGGGGGAAACTGACGACACAGCACAGCAATCACAAACCGAAGCACATTCCAGGCATATCATTCTCAAGGCTGTCTCTCAGGTTACCCGCAGCAGCCAGAGGGGCGTGATCTCTACAGCCCTCAAAAGTGCTCTGTTGGAGGATATTATTAATGATACACGGGGGGGGGGGGGGGAGAAACAGGGTCATGATTGGGTTGTAAATTACGTGGGGTCAGAGTTGGCTTCACTTGGGTAAGTGCTGGCATGTTGCTCCTAATAAATAACTGTATTTCTTTTGAAGCTTGGCTCGAGACTGATGGTTTAATGGAAACCCTGAAAGAGACGAAAAGATGCGCTACAAGGCATGGGTTTGTTTGTTTTCCCCCCTATTCAGAGTGAAGACATTAGTGAGACACCTGCAGGATTCTACCTAAGGGCTTATTTTGTGCAATGTTTGTATTTGAGATCGGGAAGAGGAAAGAAAGACGGCAAGCCCTGTGCAAACAACATCAAGCTTAGAGGCACGCTTAGCATGCAGAAAGGCTAAAATTAGAAACGAGATGGAGCCTGTTGGATGACCCTCTGGTTTGATGTAATAGAAACGGAATGCAATTCATTAGCAGAAAGAAGGATGGAAAGAAGATGGTAGGCAAGGAATTTAGGCTGGAATAAAAGCAGCCATACTAATCCATCCTTTCTTTCTTAGTCCCTTTTTCTTAAAAGGTTTTGACCCCAGATAGCAGGCAGTTCCCCTTGTCGCTACTAATAGCTTAACCACCGATGGTTTATTAGAATTATCTACCTCAAGATCAGGCCTTGGATTGCACTACAGAAGAAGGAAGGAAGGAAGGAAGGAAGGAAGGAAGGAAGGAAGGAAGGAAGGAAGGAAGGAAGGAAGGAAGGAAGGAAGGAGGAGTGGGATTCAGCCGGTTCAGCCCGGTTCCAGCAAACTAGATGTTAATTTTAATCTGGTAGTTACAAGGACTGGTTGACCCACCCTCCCCTCCCCGGAGTCTCCACGCAGCCTGTTCATCATTCCAGGAAAGTGCAGGGCCCACACGGAGGCTCTGGGAGGGTGAAAAACGGGCCTACCAGAAGTAACAAAAGTCCAGAAACAGCCTTGTTTTTTGGCCTCCAGAGGGTCTCCGGAGCCCAGGTGAGGCCATTTTCACTCTCCCGGAGGCTCGAGGACAGCCTCTGGAGCCTGGGGAGGGTGAATACTCCCCTCCCACCACCTCCATGGTGCAGGAAGCTGACTAGGCCACGCCCCCATGGCCATGCCCATCAAGCAACCGGGCAGAGAACCAGTTGCTAAAAATTTTCAATCCTACTCCAGGGAGGGAGGGATTTAGCTGGTTCGGATTGGTTCAGGCGAACCAGGTGTTAATTTTAATCTGGTAGTTACCCTGCCCACTCTCCCCTCCCCGGAGTCGCCACGCGGCCTATTCATCATTCCAGGAAAGTGCAGGGCCAGCACGGGGGCTCTGAGAGGGCGAAAAACGGGCCGACCGGAAGTACCAGAAGTCCAGAAACAGGCCTGTTTTCAGCCTCCAGTGGGTCTTCAGAGCTCAGTAGAGGCCGTTTTCACCCTCCCGGAGGCTTGAGAAAAGCTTCCAGAGGCTGGGGAGAGTGAATACTCCCCATCCGCCACCACCATGGTGCAGGAAGCTGACTAGGCCACACCCCCATGGCCACTCGCACCAACTGGGCAGAGAACCAGTTGCTAAAGTTTTTCAACCTCACCCCAGGAAGCTAAGAAGGAAGGGAGGGAGGGAAAGGAAGGGAGGCAGAAAAATATGAATAAACGAAGCTAAGAAGGAAGGAAGGAAGGAAGGAAGGAAGGAAGGAAGGAAGGAAGGAAGGAAGGAAGGAAGGAAGGAAGGAAGGAAGGAAGGAAGGAAGGGTAGTGAGAAGGAGTACTAATTGGCGTATTGTTTACTTGAAAACGTCGAATAGGCAGCCCCAGATGTGAATCTCCCCAGCCACCTTAATTTTTTTTTAAAGTCTCAAGTTCAATGATCTCTTGAACTTTGCTTCTCCAAGCTATTTCCTCCTAAGCATGATGGCAAGATGCTTCATTGACCATTTCCTCCTCCTGACGTTAAGATGGCTCTTGAGATTCCCACTAAAAGCCATTTGCAGGTTTCTGGAGTAAATCTGTATTGATTGGAATGTCGATTCCGCTGATTATCCCCTCCCATTAAGTTGTAGCATCCATGGAATTTGAGGGGCGATCCGTCAGGGCAGTGACAGCTAAATGAGAGCCACTGAGATTGAGGCAATGATAGGAAGAGCTTCAAGGAAGCGTCTGGTCTTTGGAGATGTCTACTCAGGGTCCCCTTTGTTCTCCCTGCTTGCTTGATTCAGTATCGACGGCAGCTATAGATTTTGATGGCATCCAGCCTGCCTTCTCCACAAGATTTACATTTGGGAAAAGATTGGATCGTGTGACCCAAACTTGAGATGACCCAAACGAAGAGCTGCATTTAACAACTGAAATGAAATTGTGCCCCTTGTAGAGACTGTCCTGGATTGTTATTTTTGATTTTCCTCTTCGCTGTGAAGCTTCTTTGGGGCCAGCAGACTGAACACAAATGGGTTCATAAATTTTTCAATACACATTTGATGGCCATCTTCACCATCCCTACTATTAGGCATCTCCAGAGAACATTTAGGCCCTCTCTTCCAACCTAGTGCTCCCCAAGTATCCACATAGTTGCCAACTATTTCCTTTCCTTCATCCACTCTATTTTCTTTTTCTTTCCTTTGCTCTCCTTTCCTTGTCCTCTCTTCTCCTCTCTTCTCCCTTCCTTCCTTCTCCTGTCCTCTCCCTCCCTCCCTCCTTCCCTCTCCTCCCCTCCCCTCCTTTCCTTTCTTCCTTTCCTTTCCTCTCCCTTCTTTTTCCTGTTCTCTCCTCTCCCTTCCCTCCCTCCCTTCCTTCCATCTCCTCTCTTCCCCTACCCTCCTTTCCTTTCTTCCTTTCCTCTCCTGTCCCTTCCTACCTTCCTTCCCTCCCTCTCCTCTCCTCTCCTCTCCTATCTTCTCCCTTCCTTCCTTCCTTCCTTCCTTCCTTCTCCTCTCCCTTCCCTCCCTCCCTCCCTCCCTTCCTTCCTTCTCCTTCCTTCTCCTGTCCCTTCTCTCCCTTCTTCCCTCCCTACCTCCTTCCTTCCATCTCTTCTCCTCTCCTCTTCCCTCCCCTCCCTTCCACTTTCCTTTATTTTCTCCTTTCCTCTAGCTTTATTGGTTTCTTTTCCTTCCTTCCTTCCTTCCTTCCTTCCTTCCTTCCTTCCTTCCTTCCTTCCTTCCTTCCTTCTTTCCAATTCGGAATGCAGAATTATTTTTGAATCCTTCTCTTTTGTTATCCGCCCCCCACTCCAAACCAATTCCAAAAACAGGAATAAATATATACAGTATATATACTGTGGCAATATTTGAACATAGCAGAAGTGAGATGGTTCGCGATGACAGAAAAATATGGAGTGGTAGAGTAACTGGTATACTTTACTTTTGGCAGAAGTGCTTTTGTGTATATGTATTTTTAATGCTTGCCTTACCTTTGCCACCTGTGACTCGCTGTGTCTTACTCTTTTTTGTGCATTCTGAATAACATCGCTTTCTCTGAAAGGAATAATATCATAGCTGTGTGTTTGTGTGCTTGTGTTTGTGTGTGTGATTTATTTCACTGTCTACATAAGCAAGCCAGTATGCCGGATCTTGGGGATTTTCAGATTTTCCTTCTACGGATGATGTCTAAAAAACCCACATCTAGTTTTGTTTGCAAAGTCTCCTAAGCAACTTCTCCGAATATATGCAGTGATTAACTACAATTCCATAAAAAAAACACTTTCTATAATAAAACAACAAGAGACAACCAAAAAGGAAAAAAACTCAACCTTAATGACTACATACGGCAGGGGTGTCCAAACTTGAGAACTTTAAGACTTGTGGACTTCAACTTCCAGAATTCCCCAGCCAGCCATGCTGGCTGGGGAATTCTAGGAATTGAAGTCCACAAGTCTTAAAGTTCTCAAGTTTGGACACCCCTGACATACGGCCTTCAAGATTTAAAGCAACAAATAAGTCGCTGAGGGAGAAACTTGGTTCCATGTTCAATATATGCATTCAATTAATGTCCTTTTTTAAAAAAAACTTGAGGTAAATAAAATAGGAATTGGGGGAAAGCCCCAGAAACCACAGAACTGTGAAGATAAAGGAGGAATATCAAAAGGGGGAAGTTTTGAACCTCACCCTTTAAAATTTGTCCATTCCTCCTTCATTCCTTTATCTTTATAATTGGGGTGGGATTCAGCCGGCTCGAACTGGTTTGGGTGAACTGCATGCTAATTTTGCACCTTGTTCACCATACCAGTCGTTTCAAAGACTGGCTGGCCCCGCTCATCCCTCCCCTCTCAGGAGTCTCCATGCGGTCCATTCATCATGCCAGGTAAGTACAGGGCCCCTGCGGAGGCTCTGGGAGGGTGGGCCTAATGGAAATTCTGGAAGTCCAAAAAACAGGGCCATTTCCAGTTTCCGGAGGACCTCCGGAGCCCAGAGAATGCCATTTTTGCCCTCCCGGAGGCTCAAGAAAAGCCTCCAGAGCCTGAGGAGGGTGAAAAATGGGCCTCCAGGAAGTCCTAATGGGAATTAAACAAGGAGAAAAGCAACCTAGAACTAAGGAGAAATTTCCTGACAGTGAGAACAATTAATCAGTGGAACAGCTTGCCTCCAGAAGTGGTGGGTGCTCCCCAGTGGATATTTTTATGGAGAGATTGGACAGCCATTTGTCTGAAATAGTATTGGGTCTCCGACTTGAGCAGTGGGTTGGACTAGAAGACCTCCAATTCTGTTATTCTCTTATTTCCCCAACTAACCCTTACCTCAACCTTCATTTGTTCTGAGAAGTCTAGTAGAGACCATCAAGTTCAACTTCTCAGATAAAAAGAGTAGAGTAGAGTAGAATAGAATAGAATAGAGTAGAATAGAATAGAATAGAATAGAATAGAATGTAGAATGTAGAATGTAGAATGTAGAATGTAGAATGTAGAATAATGTAGAATAATGTAGAATATAGAATAGAATAGAATAGAATAGAATAGAATAGAATAGAATTCTTTATTGGCCAAGTGTGGTTGGACACATGAGGAATTTCTCTTTGGTGCATATGCTCTCAGTGTACATAAAGAAAAATAAAATAGAATACAATCATCAAGAATCATAAGATACAACACCTAGTGATAGTCATAGGTTACTAATAAACAATCAAATTATACTAGGAAACAAATAAAACAATGTAAATTTTAAAGATACAAGCAACATGGTTATAGTCATAAGTGGGAAGCGATAGGTACTAGAAGGAAGAGAAGAAGAATAGTAATACAGTCTTAGTAAATTATTTGACTGTGTTGTGGGAATTATTTGTTTAGCAGAGTAATGGCATTCGGGGAAAAACTGTCCTTGTGTCTAATTGTTCTGGTGTGCAGAGCCTTATAGCATTGTTTTGAGGGTAGAAGTTGAAACTAATTTAAGCCACGGTGAAGGGAGAATCAGATACTGCAGGAGTGTTTATAATTGCCCCGTCTCTATATTATTTACCGGGTAATATATCTGCTCTTTAGGAACAAATATCTGATATATATTTTTTCTCCCCTTCCTTCCTCGTCTCCCTGAATTGAAAGCTGAACAATGTCAGCCGTAACCAGCCTGACATCAATTAATATTTACTCTACTGATTCCTCCCCGAGTGAGTAACCGGAGCTGCTTCCAGACTAAGTGAGACTGTGTAATTATTGAAGAATGATAGGTGCATAGGAATATCATGATAATTATTCCATTAACAAACACAAGACCTCTGGAGCAAACACTATTGTTTCGCTAATTAGCCCGGGTCTCTGACAGATTTTTTTTTCTTTTCTTTTCCCCATTTTCCGGATTCTGCTGGTGGCATCTAAAATTTTAAGCCAACTCTGATGAAATCGAATGAACCCGCAAAGTCATGTCTGGTCAGCTCTGGCTAACTCACTTCAAAAATTAAACAAAAAAACCCCACATCTACGGTGTTTAGAAATTTAGCACAAGTCGACAATTTTGAGCCAATTTTTCACTGACCTCCTTGCTTGGCTTTTAATTGATGCAGTGAGTCAAAAAAAATCATGAACATTCAGCTCCCAGGACTTTTCCTGGTGATTTAACAGAATAAGAGGAAGGAACCTTGGAATTAATACAATAGTAGAGTTGGAAGGGACCTTGGAGGTCTTCCAGTCCAACCCCCTGCCTAGGCAGGAAACCCTATACCGTTTCAGACAGATGGCTATCCAACATCTTCTTAAAGACTTCCAGTGTTGGAGCATTCACAACTTTTGGAGGCAAGATGTTCCACGGATTAATTGTTCTAACTATCAGGATGTCAACTGTCAATTCATCTAGTCCAACCCCCTGCTCAAGCAGGAGAACCTATATCATTCTGGACAAATGGCTATCCAATCTCTTCCACTGATGGAGCAGGAATGCATTATTAGTGGATTGCACTTTTTCCTGGCAAGGAAATCTGTGATATATTTCTCCAACTCTCCTCATATGGAAGCCATGGATAGGAACCTGCTTTTTATTCTTTCTGCTTATATTGTTTCCAAAATGTCATTCATCCACTGAAGTAAGCTAGTGCTAAGAACTGCTTTCAGTTTATGTACATCAACTAAGTTCATTTTGAATAAACTTCTGTTTTCTATTTTTCTGTTCTTAATTTGGTTTATGGATCGCAAGCCACCCAGAATTTTCGTTTTAAGATGGGGCCGCTGTGGAAATGTTTTCAATAAATAAATTCCCCCTATTGCTTTTATTCTTGTTTGCCATCCAGAGGGAGGAAGCCTCACAAATATGACTTATCAACAAACAAATCAAACACAATTATAATATTATGTTAGTAAAATATGGAGTTTTTCGACTTCAGCAACTTTAAGACGTGCAAATTTCAAATCCCAGAATTCCCCAGCCAGCATCCGGAGACGTGAAATCCATTCATTTTAAAGTTGCTGAGACCTGAGAAAAACTGATATAATCTATAGAAAGATGTAATGTATGAGGATTTTTTTTACAAAATCATAAAGCGAGAAACCAAAGTATTGTTTGGACTTTTGACATTTGGATAAATTTCATTAAAGTGAGCAATAAAGAATGAAGTCCTACCAATCCATATACAAATAACTGAATAAAGATGTTTGCATAACATAAGCCTTCTTCGTAATTCACTTATAAATCTCGAAAAAAAGTTATCACCCTTTTTTTGAACCAATAATTCTCTCTGCTTTAATACACACTGTCAAAATGATTGCTTGAACAACTGTTCCAGCAGAAAAGTTCTACCTGGAATATTGGAATAACTTTCTCAATCATGGCAATTTGAATCGGTGTGTGTGTGTGTGTGTGTGTGTGTGTGTATGTGTGTGTACTTTAATTCCCAGAATTCCTCAGCCAGCCATATATAATTCTGGGTGCCCCATTTTTGACAGGTCTGAAGAGGTCCAGAAAAAAAAGATGAGAAAGATAATACACAAAATCATCTAGAAAGAGTGCAGAGAAGAGCAACAAAGAGGATTAGGGGACTGGAGGCTAAAACATATGAAGAACGGTTGCAGGAACTGAATATGTCTAATCTTATGAAAAGAAGGACTAGGGGAGACATGATAGCAGCGTTCCAATATCTCAGGGTGTTAGATTCGGGCAACGAGAG
The DNA here is from genome assembly GCF_964273705.1 of Natrix helvetica. Taxonomy (NCBI): domain Eukaryota; kingdom Metazoa; phylum Chordata; class Lepidosauria; order Squamata; family Natricidae; genus Natrix; species Natrix helvetica. The sequence continues at coordinate 6,042,990 of NC_138550.1, read as the reverse complement.
AACAGACTTCAGACGATAGTGACAAACAGCTCTTTATTAGTTAAGTAGTAGTGATCCAGCTTGCTATGGGGTCGTGCAGCTCCCCTTTTATAGGGAGCTGGCAGACCTCCCGTCCAATCAGAACAACCCCTTGTTCCCGCCCTAGTGGCGGACCTGAGTGGAGACTATAGCAGTTAATGCAAATATCTAACACCCCTCCCCTCTTAGATGGAGTGTTCCGGTTAGTGACAAAGTCCTGTAAGTATGCAGGTTTCTGCCTTGCTCGGGTGGACCTGCGCAGTTCGGGTTGTGCCGGAGCGGGCGTAAGATCGGAGTGTCCTTTTTGTTCCGTTGTCCTGGTTGGGGATGGTAAATTCCCTTCTCTAGGAGGCTGCTCCATTCTTTCGTTGGTATCAGGTTCCACCCCAGGCTCTGCGGTGCCGTAGTTGTCTGTGATGGGCGATTCGGGTTGTTGTATCGGCAGTCTTTCTGACGGGATGAGTTCTTCATTCGATGATCTTAGGTTGGAGTGCGTCAGGCGACCTCGGAGTTAGTCGATGTGTCTTTTCCAGTTCCTACCGTCTTCCAATTCCAACAAGTAGGAACGAGGACCGGTGATGCCTATTACCTTTGCCGGAATCCACAGTGTCCCCCCTGCATAGTTTTGGGCGTATACTGAATCCCCTATGCTAAAATTCCGGATTTTGCTTGTGGAGTCTGGGGGCGATGTGGCAGAGTAATTTGGGTGTAGTCGGTCTAGGTGAGACTTTAGCCGGCGACCCATGAGGAGTTCAGCGGGACTTCTTCCCGTTGTGGCACTAGGGGTAATGTGTTGGATTAAAAGATAATGATCGATTCGTGTTTGCCAATCACCCGGACCCATCCTAGCGAGGGCCTCTTTTGCAGTGCGCACCATTCTTTCCGCCTGTCCATTCGATGCCGGATGGAATGGCGCGACGAGGGCATGCCGAATTCCCTGACTTGCTAAGTATGCTTCGAATTGCATGGCCGTGAACTGGGGCCCGTTATCGGAAACCAGGAGGTCGGGCAGGCCGTGCGTGGTGAAAAGTCGCCGTAGTACCTTGATGACCGCCTCTGCCGTGATCGAAGTCATCAGGACTACTTCTAACCATTTGGAGTATGCGTCCACAACTATTAAAAACGTCTGTCCCTGAACTGGTCCTGCGAAATCTATGTGTATTCGCGACAAGGGTGCTTTCGGTTTGTCCCACTCCGTAGCGGGTGCTTCAGGGGCGGGCTGGTCTGGATTCTTGGCACGGATTGCAAGTGGCTACCCATTCCTCTATCTCCTTGTCCATGTTAGGCCACCAAACGTAACTCCTAGCCAATGCTTTCATCCTTACGATCCCTGGATGCCCAACATGCAAAGCTTCTAATACATTCCTCCGCAGTTTGTGCGGTACAACAACTCGATCCCCCCACAATAAACAACCTTTTAAAACTGACAGTTCATCACGCTTAGACCAAAACAGTTTGAATTCGGGTCCCACAATCCTTTTGGGCCACCCCCTCCATACCCAAGTTTGCACTTGTCTGATTATGTTGTCCTTAGCAGAAAACATAGAAACGTCCACAGAAGATACCGGCCCTGTGTCCAAACAGTCAATCAAAAGGACTGGTATCTCTGGAGTGGGGTTGGCTAACAATTCCGGTAGCGGGCAGCGGCTGAGCGCGTCTGCATGCCCCAATGTAGAACCCGGTCGGTGTACCAGTTTGTAGGAATACGCAGCCAGGAAAACAGTCCACCTGGTCATGCGCGGGGAGAGGGAGACCGGTGTGGGGCGGTTTCCCGCCAGTAGACCCAGCAATGGTTTGTGGTCCATGATAAGTTTGAAATCGCGGCCGTAGAGGTATTCGTGAAAACGCTTGACTCCAGCCACAGCGGCTAACGCTTCTCTGTCCAGTTGGCTGTAGTTGCGTTCCGCCGAAGACAATGTTCTTGAGTAGAAAGCAATGGGGGCTTCATTCCCGTTTGGCATTCTGTGGCTGAGTACTGCACCGACGCCGAAAGGTGAGGCATCGCAGGTCAATACCAGTGGTAGGGTTTGGCTGTACTGGATTAGCAGAGAGTTGGTCATCAGCAGGCGCTTGACTGCGGCGAAAGCGGCCGCCTCGGAACGTCCCCAGGTCCATTTCGCGTTCTTAGCTAGAAGTCGGTGCAATGGCTCAGCGACGGTGGCTTTCTGTCTGAGAAAGACGCTGTAGAAGTTAAGAAGTCCAAGGAAGGCCTGCAACTCAGTCTGATTTCGTGGTGTGGGGGCGTCCTGGATCAGCTTAATTTTTTTCGATGTCGGGTGTATTCCCAGTCCATCGATTCTGTAACCCAGGAATTCTACGCTGGGCACGTTAATTTGGCATTTTTTCTTTTTTAGGCAGAGACCCTTTTCTCGAATTCTGGCCAAAACAGTCCTTACACGCTTTAATAATTGCTCCTCATTTGCAGCCGACACCAAGATGTCGTCGACATAAGGGACGACTCCTGGTATGCCCTGCAAAAGCCGTTCCATGACGCTTTGGAACAATCCTGGAGCGATGCTTATGCCGAATTGTAACTGGTTGCATTTAAAAGCACCCCTGTGCGTCACTATGGTTTGGGCCTCCACCGTGGCGCTATCCACTGGCAGCTGCTGATACGCTTGTGCCATGTCTAATTTCGCAAAAAAAATTCCTGGCCCCAACGAGTGCAATAGGTGTTGAGCCACGGGCACAGGATATGCGCTTTGTTGTAGGGCGACATTAATTGTGCATTTATAGTCCGCGCAGATATGGACTGACCCGTCTGGCTTAACAGGGGTCACGATTGGGGTTTCCCAGCGAGCGTGATCCACTGGTTCAAGGATCCCTTGCTCTACCAGCTTATCAATTTCCTTATGCATTTTGGGACGGAGCGCAAAAGGCACTCTCCTAGGTTTGAGCGTGATAGGCGCCACATTTGGATCCAAATTAAATGAAATTGGCTTTCCCACATACTTACCAAGGCCGGGGCTGAACACATCCTCGAACTCCTTAAAAATCCCTTCAGCGCTGCTGTTACCCACGGCGTTGATTCCGGTAACTTCTAGCCCCAAGGCTTCAAACCAATCCAATCCCAGGAGGCTTTGTAATGGCGCGCTGGCAACGGTCATGGGCAGCTGGGCTGTGATGTTTTTGAACTGGACTCGAAACGTGCCCTGACCCACGATGGGGACCCTGTTCCCCTGGTAGTCTCGAAGCAGGATGTCTGGTGTTCGTAGTTGGCGCTTCTTTAGGCTCGGAATCGCCTTTTTCATCGCTGACCACGAGATGATCGTCAGTGATGATCCCGTGTCGACTTCAAGCTCGCAAGGGAAGTCCTCCAGGAGGACAGTGAGTTTCAGCTTTTTAGGTCGCTTTGTGCGGACCTGCCCTATCATTGTGAGATAGATTCTCAGTGGTTCTCTCTGGGAATACTCTCTCTCGGCTCTCTGGGAATATTCTCTCTCGGCTCCCTGGGAATACTCTCTCTCGGCTGACTCCCTTGGGTCTCTCTCTGGGCGCCCTTTGTTTTTTTGCCAAGCCCCTGGGGTGGGCTTCTGTCGGCGATGCGTTGGTGGTTGCCATGTTGTGACAGGGACTTCGCTCCGACACACCTTTGCAATGTGTCCGATTTTGTCGCAACGCGAGCAAACAACGTCTCTGAAATGGCAGGTAGACTGGGGATGATTCCCTCCGCAGCTTGCGCAGGGTGGCAAGCGGGATTCGAATTTTCATGCCGGTTTTGTGTGGCTGCTGCGCATGCGATGGCTGTCTTCACACTCGCTGTCCTCGGTTTCTTGATCGGTGGCCTCGTGATGCACCCGGGTTTGTCTGGTACCGGATTGGGCTGCGCTGTACCCGCGTTGTAGCGTTTCCATAGATCTGTCCGCTGATTCCGAAGCTCTTGCCTCATCTAACGCAATCTGCAGGTTTAAATTGGATTTGGCCAACAATCGTTTTTGTAACGAAATGTCTCTTAACCCGCATATGAGGCGTGCTAGGATATGCTCGTCCAGGTCCCTGAACTCGCAATGCGTTGCTGCTTTTCAGAGCGCTGCAACGTACTGATTGATGGATTCGTCTGCCTTCTGGTTCCGCATGTTGAATTCGTGGCGGCGAACATGGCGGGAAGGTTTTGGCGCGAAATGCGTCTGCAACATCTGTTGTAGTGCCGTCCATGTTACCGCCTGGATGGGGGTTGGCTCTGAGAGATCCCTGGCCGTCTCGAAGACCTCTCGACCGCAGTAGCTCAGGAACATATTCTTTTTCCGGGAGTCCAGTACTCCCATGAGATTGTTTGCCTCGAGGAAGCATTCGAATCTCAACATGTAGGATTCCCAATGCTCGGTGATTGGGTTGTATGGAGTTGGTGGAGCGTGCACCGCCATCTTGTCCTGCATTCGAATTTGCCGTGCTGAGATGGCTGCCGGAATTTCCGCCGAATTCCGGGGCTGGATCGAATCCGTAGATTATGGTGGTAGATCTTCGTCCTATCTGCCTCTCAATCCCACCTTCATCGCCAGTGTTAGATTCGGGCAACGAGAGAACAGACTTCAGACGATAGTGACTAACAGCTCTTTATTAGTTAAGTAGTAGTGATCCAGCTTGCTATGGGGTCGTGCAGCTCCCCTTTTATAGGGAGCTGGCAGACCTCCCGTCCAATCAGAACAACCCCTTGTTCCCGCCCTAGTGGCGGACCTGAGTGGAGACTACAGCAGTTTATGCAAATATCTAACACAGGGGCTGCCACAAAGAAGAGGAAGTCAAACTATTCTCCAAGGCACCCCAAGGCAGGACAAGAAGCAATGGGTGGAACCTAATCAAGGAGAGAAGCAACCTACAACTAAGGAGAAATTTCCTGATAGTTAGAACAATTAACCAGTGGAACAACTTGCCTCCAGAAGTTGTGAATGCTCCAACACCGGGAGTTTTTAAAAAGAGACTGGATAACCATTTGTCTGAAGTGGTGTATGCTTTCCTGCCTAAGCAGGGGGTTGGACTAGAAGACCTCCAAGGTCCCTTCCAATTTTGTTATTCTATTCTGTTCTGTTCTGTTCTGTTCTGTTAAGTTCTCTTCTCTTCTGTTCTATTCTGTTCTATTCAGATTTCTCTTAAATATCAAGAAAGTCTTGCTTTGGGTAAGATTAACAGAACATCACAAGGACCTACCAAAAAAGATTGTGGGTTCTCCATTTATGGAGGTTTGTAAAGAGATTAGACAACCAGTTCTTAGATATGGTTTCGTTAGTTTTCCTGCCCATTGCAGAGGGTTAGGCAAGATGATCTCCTTAGTCCTTTGCAATCCTGTAATTTTATGCATCTGCGAGAAATTATGCAGGGAGCTTTGTTCCCCCACTTCCATTGCACGAATAGAAGGCAATATTTGAATGGCGGCATCCTTGGTGCTCTTTGAGTTTGTTTTCATGCAGATGTTTCATGACCCAACTATTCAATATCATAGAGCTAGAAGGGAGTAAGGTTTTTGGAGAGGAGGAGGAGGAGGAGGAGGAGGAGGAGGAGGAGGAGGAGGAGGAGGAGGAGGAGGAGGAGGAGGAGGAGGAGGAGGAGAACTGTGGGTTCCTTGGTGCTCTCTGAGTGCAGATATTTTCTTGCAGTTGTTTCATGACCCAATTAGGTCACATCATCATGAGGGGGAGGAGGGGGAGGATTATTGTGGGATCCTTGGTCCTCTCTGAGCTTGGTTACTTCCTTGCAGACGCTTCATGACCCAGCTGGGTAACATAATCAGGGCAAGGGAGGATGGTGCTTTATCTCTGTTTATATTCAGTGGCTTGCCCTGTCCGTCTTGGTGCGAGTATTCTTGGTGGTTCCTTGATTAGGCTGTCCTTAGGCTCCTCTCTGGTACTGATGCTATTACCTAGTTGGATAACGAAATGTCCGCCATAAAGAAAAATAACCACGCTCATAAAGCATCAAGGACCCTGCATTTCCACCATTGGCCATGACTTCTGTCCCACTTTGAAGCTAGCTTGTTCCCCCCCACCCCCACTTCCCTGGGAATAAAATCTGAATTAGTTCTTTTTTTCTCTCGCTCAGTCCTTTATCACTTCCTTCTCCCCCCACCCCCACCCCCCAAATGGCAACCCTGGATGAGTATTTACAAGAACAGTGGAGATAACAGCGTGCTCTGAAGGTAACAAATATAGATCTCCTTCAGCCTTTTGGAGAATGAGAAGTGGCTTTATTTTATTTTTTTCTCCTGCAAGAGGATTTAATATATTTGAGAGTTGTAAACCTGGAAGGAACATTGATTTATGGCTTGAAATCAAGGATTACTTCTGTCAACTCGCTCAGAGGAATTTACTCTGTTTCCAGACACATTTTTCCCCCTTTCCTGAAAAGATCAAAGGCAATGAAGGAAAGCTTATTAAAAGGCATTTTGGTCTTGAGGTCACCTTGTTTTTCTACCCCCCTCCTCTTCTTGCATTTCCAAGGGACAGGGAGCCTGTCCATTTATCACTGGCTATCATAGCAACCAGGCAAGGAGATGGCCAGGCCTATAAAAAAAACCTCTGCCCCTGAAGGCAGAAGAAGAAACAATGGAGAGAAAACTCATCAAGGAGAGAAGCAACATAGAACTGAGGAGAAATTTAGAAACTAAGGAGAAGTTCTACTGTCATCTTATGCATGAAAGCCAGCTGGGTGACTTTGGGCCGGTCACTTTCTGTCCTCCTCCTCCTCCTCCTCTACCTCCTCCTCCCCTTCCCCCTCCGCCTCTATCTAAGAGTTTGCCACAAAGAGGAGGGGGTCACCCTATTCTCCAAAGCACCTGAAAGCAGAACAAGAAGCAATGGGTGGAAACTAATGAAGGAGACAAGCAACATAGAACTAAGGAGAAATTCCCTGACTGTGAGAACAATTAATCAGTGGAACAACTTGCCTTCAGAAGTTGTGAATTCTCCAACACTGGAAGTTTTAAAGAAGAGATTGGACAACCAATTGTCTGAAATGGTGTAGGGTTTCTTGCCTGAGCTGGGGGTTGGACTAGAAGACCTCCAAGGTCCCTTCTAACTCTTCTATTCTATTCGAAGGACTAGGGGAGACATGATGGCAGTCTTCCAATATCTCAGGGGTTGCCACAAAGAAGAGGGAGTCAAGCTATTCTCCAAGGCACCTGAGGGTAGAACAAGAAGCAATGGATGGAAACTAATTAAGGAGAGAAGCAACCTGGAACTGAGGAGAAACTTTCTGACAGTTAGAACAATTAATCAGTGGAACAGAAGTTGCCTCCAGAAGTTGTGAATGCCCCAACACTGGAAGTCTTTAAGAAGATGTTGGATAGCATTTGTCTGAAATGGTATAGGGTTTCCTGCCTAGGCAGGGGGTTGGACTAGAAGACCTCCAAGGTCCCTTCCAACTCTGCTATTGTATTGTATTGTATTTATCCTTTTGTTTTGTTTTTGTATAACAAGCGTAAGGGTTTAAAGGGGCTGAAATCCAAATAACCAATCTATATTATCCGTTATGCATGCATTATTAGGGGAAGGGCAAAGGGTTGAGAGTGGCCACCCTTTGACTATAAAAACTGCTGTAAGATCCTAATCTTGGGCCCTTGGTTAGCTTTTCAAACTGGCGTTCTTATATCTGGGTACCAAATATAAAAGCATAATTCGGTATCACACCTTGTGTCCGCGGTGACTTATTGGCTTCGACACCAAGCAAGAGTCCAGTTTTGGGGACAATACCAGTGAAAAAATGCTCCCGAGCTCTGTTTTCGGCTGCCACGGCTCGTGGCCCTCCTGAACTCCATTTTCATTGGCAGAGGCACTGCGGGCCGATCCTTCGTTGTTTCTAGGGTGGCCCAGCAGGCCAGATCGAAGCACCCCAGAGGCTGGATCTGGCCCTCAGGCCTTCAGTTTGACACCTCTGTTCTAGACCAGGGGTGTCAAACAACAAAGCCCGCGAGCCACATCCAGTCCTCAATGTGGTCGGATCCAGCCAGCAGGGGCATTCTGGAAAATGTAAGGGGCCGGCCCGGGTCACTTCGGCCCGGTGTACCCAAAGCAAATGCCAGCGATTTGGGGAGTGGCGTCAAACTTTTAGTTTCTATTTCAGCTTCTCTTTCCATGGTTGGTTCTAAAGAAATGGACTTTAAAAAAATAAAAAATAAACATTAGGTGCTTTCCTATCTGAGTATAGGTGCATAAAAGAAAGAAAAATCCTTTTTGTTTTTTTGTTTTTTTAAAAAAAGATGCTTTGCATTTGAATGCTTTCTTTTTTCCATTTTTTTTTGTAGCCAGTAATCAATGGGAACGGTGAAAAATAAACCTGAAAGAATTAGGTAATTATGCCAAAAGCTACTGGCTTCTTTTTTGTATGTTTTGCTGTAAACCTTCTAAGGGGAGAAAAAAACAACAACAGTCAAATACTATCTTCTTATCTCTGTAGTGCACCCAAAAAAGAGAGAGATGTGCCAACTGCCTAATAGATGAATGGTGTAATTTATCACTGGAATAATACTGCTCCCTCTGGAAATTCTCAGTGTGTTGGCCTTTCTCTTACCTCTCCATCCTTTAAAATGCTGTTTTTAAAGGGACAGAGATAAAAATATTCAACTTCTTCAGACAATGTAATCCTTTCCTTCTACACTTTTCACTCGCTTCTTCCCTTTTTCAAGTTCATTTTTCCTTCAAGAAAAGCTGCATGTTCTGACCCATACTTCCTTAAAAGGCAAGAAGCAAAGTCTTGGTCCCAGCAAAACCCCTTTTATTTACATGACTGTGAATTCCTTTCCTTCACAGTCAGCAAGGCTTAGCAAACAGTCTTTCAGAGGAATATTTATCAACACGAACCTTATCTCGCTTGGCGAGTTGCCAGATAACTAGTTTCCAAATGCAGGGCAATGCAAAACTTGGCACAGAGTCTCTTATAGTCACAAACTGAACTTTCCACTCTTGAAATGACCGAATGAAGGAATTGTTTCCTGCAAAAGCCCCCTCCCCATTCGCTCCTCTTTTGTTTCCTATGTGAGGGGCCAATCACCTCCAAGGTGTGGCTTTACTCCTAAGTCGACCCTGCTGTCTTAGTTGTTCTTGTCTTCTGGCAGCTCTGCACATGCGCACACTAGGAACAGGCTCCAGCTGTTCCTCTGCCTCACTGCTTTCTATCTCCCTCTCTGCCTCCGACGCAGAGCCCCCGTCTGAGTTTTCCTCAGCCCCCAGGACTGGCCCATGTTCCTCCCCAACCTTCTCACTGTCAAACTCTGGTGCCAGCTCCTCTGGCCACTGGCAGGCCACAACACTGCAGGAGTATTAAACGCAAGCATGGTTTACGGTGTGTGTGTGTGAAGCAAGCAAGCAGGAGGACAAGGCACACTACCACATTTTAAATGCAATTGGTCTTCGACTTATGACTTATGTTTGTTTAGTGACCGTTCAAAGTTACAGCGGTTGCTGAAAAAAGTGACTTATGACTGTTTTTCACACTTACAACTATTGCAGCAGTGCCCCCTGGCCACGCTCTCCCAGCCATGCCCCCCCCCCCCGCCTTTTGAGGTCAAACACAAACCTAATGCGGCCCTCAATGAAATCAAATTTGACACCCCTGGTATATCTCCTTTTTAAAAAGAAAAACCCACAATAATTCTTCAAAACAGGTAAAGTTAATTTCGTGCGAGGTGTGACCCCAAGACACCTTGAGAAGCGAAGGTCATCTTTATTAATCTTTTCCCAATCATCATTTGCCAGGACCTCTCTTTATTCTGGAGGATTCAGAAGCTTATGGTGAATGCTTTTAATATTTTAAATCACCTTGTATAATCTACCCGGAGAACTCTAGTTATTGGATGGATTAAAATTTAATATTCTGTAATAAATGGATATCTTGGTCAACAGAGAGCCACACGGGCATATCAAGGGACATTTGTGTAGGAAGCTTTCCTGAAGACCTTCAGTTTAGCTTTTCTTAGCAGCCAAAAATGTTAATCTTCCTCATTTTCTTTTCCTGACCTTCTAATGGCAATTAACGTTGAAAGATGTTTGGTCCACTTTGGAGTGTTGGAAGAAACGTCCTTCTGGGCTCAGTTCCAAGCAGGAAGAAAGACACTGGAAACACAGAGACTGCTTGGAAAGATGGTTTAATGGTGGACAGGACCACATGGCTTGAAGTCCTGGGCAAAAAAATGGGAAGAGATGCTGAGAGTGCCTGGGTTTTATGCCCACTCTATGAGCTTTAGAATTTGAGCTTGTGTTTTGATTGGTTGTCAGACTCCCATGGGGTAATTTTGTAAGTTGCCTGTGTCCCAGGCTTGGTTGAGCCTTGCTGGGTGATGATGTAATGAAGGGGCTTTGGGATTCCTATTATGGCTCGGCCTGAAGGAGGTAGATCTTTGTTATGTAGAATAGACTGGCCCAGGCCTTAATGGCCCATTGACAGTGCCATCTGAGCTTAATTTCGGGTGACTCCAGAAAATGTTGACTCTTCTGACTTATCTTAGAACATTACAGAGTAACAAAGTAACAGAGTCTTATCTTAGAACATAACAGAGTAACAGAGTCTGAAGGAACCTTGAGGTCTTCTAATCTTACCCTCTGCTCAAACAGGATACCCTCATTGCATTAGGAGACAAATGGCTATCCAGTCTTTTCTTGAAAACTTCCACTGTTGGAGCATTTACAACTTCTGGAGGCAAGGCTGTTCCATTGATTAATTGTTCTCACTATCAGGAAGTTCCTCCTTAGTTTTTGGTTGCTTCTCTCCTTAATTAGTTTCCATCCGTTGCTTCTTCTCCTGCCTTCAGGTGCTTTGGAGAATAGGTTGACCCCCCCTCTTCTTAAGCTCAAAGGTGACTTTATTTGCTTTAGTAAGGAACGAAAGAAATCTCATCTTTATGATTATTCAGACTTGAAGTGGGCCACAATCCACCAGATCTAGATGTCTTCTAATAAAGCATATTATTCCTCAATTTATTTATTTGCTGACATTTTCTTTGGATTTGATGTGGTAAAAAGACTATAAGATCATATATATATATATATATATATATATATATATATATATATGTGTGTGTGTGTGTGTGTGTGTGTGTGTGTGTGTGTGTGTGTGTGTGTGTGTGTGTGTGTGTGTGTGTGTGTGTGTGTGTGTGTGTGTGTGTGTGTGTGTGTGTGTGTGTGTGTGTGTGTGTGTGTGTGTGTGTGTGTGTGTGTGTGTGTGTGTGTGTTTTCCAGCATAACTCTGGAATGCCTCGAACAATTTGAACCAAACTTGGTAGACAGATGACTTACTTTCTGGAAAAAAATATTTGGGGGGGGGGGTGTAAGACGCCCCTAACACCCCTCGGGGTATATGTTCTGTTAAGATACAGCCTGTTGTGCCTTCAAATGGATTCTACTGTACTGCCATAAAATGGCTTCTACTGTACAGCGCAGTGGAATTGCCACGGTAACGGCTTCACAGTACTCCACAAGGGGGCTTCCTCTGGTAAGGGGCAAAATCCAATGTTAGAAATTACGTTTGGTCTGGACATTTTCAACAAAATCAGTTTTTTTCCTGTTTAATACAGTATTAGGATAAATAAATACCCAGGCAATGCTGCGTTATCAGCTACTTTGTCAATAAAAGTAGGAAACCACTGTAAGATGCAATGACAGTTTTTTAAAAAAAACCTACTCAACTTATGTAAAATAAGGCAAGATATAAATAATGTAAATAGGAAAAGGCTGTTAGCCACTAACCGTTTTCCATGATCTACACTAAAGTGTGTAAATGAATTCTCCCTTTTTTTCTCTCCCTCCTTTTCTTTCTTTCTTTCTCTGCCTTTCCCCCTTTTTTTTTCTTGGCGCCACGTATTTCTTACCTCTAATCTCTCAGATTTTTGAGGAAGCAGCTTTCATGTGTCGGGAGAGAGAATTTAAATGAAAAAGACATGAAAAATGGAAAAGGTCAGCACTTTGGAAAATATGCCTCCATAAAGGATTTGTACAGCCATCGGAGAGGTATTTCTCTGCAGGAAATATTGTAACAATTAGTTCATAATCTCATCTCTACAGGAGATTTGTTCTCGTATAGCATTTTAGTATTTCCAGAACTGTGATTGTTCAGTTTGGTGGGGAAATGGCCTGGCTCATTAAAGAAAGAGACGGCCAATAGATTGTGTCTCCATTTTTTCACCTCGATCTTCTTGTTTTTTTGTTTTTAATCTGATTGCTTTGGTTTGAGGGGGAAAATGTCTGTGGTTTTTTTTTCCCCAAATGAATGCTTTTAAAAGATGGTTCCATTTGGGAATCTGGAGGACTACTTCATACATACAAGTCTTTGCGTGACAAAAATTCAATCGGGCATTCTTTGAGTCTGTCAAATCTGGAATTTGGGATAAGAATCCCCAAATCTCAAAGGTGTGGTTTGGGGTTGTGAAACTCATGTGAGATTTTGCACCCGTTGCATTTTTATTTAGTATTAGTAGATACTGTAGATAACCCGGCGTTGCCCGAATATTTATTTATAGGGGTTAAAATGTCCGGATCAAACGTAATTTTTAATGTTGGATTTCCCCCCTTACCAGAGGGAGCCCCCTTGTGGAGTACTGTGAAGCCATTACCATGGCGAGTCCACTGCGCTGCATAGTAGAAGCCATTTTATGGTAGTACAGTAGAAGCCATTTTAAGGCACAACAGGCTGTATCTTAACAGAACACCCACCCACAAGGGGTGTTAGGGGTGTCTTTCCCCACAATATTTTTCTCCAGAGAGTAAGTCATCTGTGTTCCAAGTTTGGTTGAAATTGTTTGAGGCATTCCAGAGTTATGCTTGCACATACACACACACACACACACACACACACACACCCGTTTTTACATATATAGATAAAAACAAGTCACGATTCTGTGTTAAAAAGAATCAGCTTGTGGCAAGATGGACTACAAATAAATTTAATAAATAAATGAGTAAATTGAAGCTAAGGGATAATCTCCTCCATCATCTTGCCCACCATTATGATGTATCCATTTGATTAAAGCACAATATTTGTAGGGCTGAAATGAGGGGTCCTTGGTCCTCTCTGAGCATTCAGAGATCTCTCGTGTTTTAAATGGAGCATATCAGCCAACCAGGATCTTAACAAGCCCTTGTGGGAAGGGAAAAGCTCTCTCTCTCTCGCTCGCTCTCTCTCTCTCTCCCTCCCTCCCTCCCTCCCTCCCTCTCTCTCTCTCTCTCTCTCCTTCCCTCCCTCCCTCTCTCTCTCTCTCTCTCTCTCTCTCTCTCTGTGTATGTGTGTGTGTGTGTGTCACACTGCTTTATGTCAAGCTGTGCACAAGTGATATGAAAGAGGGAGTGATGCTTTCTCTGCAACACCCAAGAAGATTTAGTTCACTCAGGTCTGGCCGTAAAATAAGTCTGCAATTCATCTCAGCTTCCTTATCAATTCCTTCAAGCTACGGTCTGTGGTTATATTCTGTATATAATTCTACAGTGACATGAAACTCCTGGGGAGGTGAGACAGAGACCTCATCATTCAGTTGTAATTTTCCTCTCCTTCTTAAGGGAGGGGAGGAGAGAAATTGTCTGCCAAATTTGAGTCATTGAGCCTGGCCCTCTGTTTTCCAGACTGATCCTCTTTCCATCAGAAGGAGGCAAGGAAGGAAGGAAGGAAGGAAGGAAGGAAGGAAGGAAGGAAGGAAGGAAGGAAGGAAGGAAGGAAGGAAGGAAGGAAGGAGAAGGGCGGGAGGAAAGAAGGAAAAAAGGAAAGAAGGAAAGAAGGAAAGAAGGAAAGAAGGAAAGAAGGAGGGGGAGAGAAGGGAGGGAGGGAAGGAAGGAACGGAGGGGGAGGGAAGGAAGGAAAAACAAAGGAGAAAGAAGAAAGGGAAAGAAGGGGAAGAAAGGAAAACAGACAAAAAGAAAAGAGAAAGGATGGAAAGAAGGAGAAAGGCAGAAGTAAGGAAAAAAGATGAAGGAAGAAAGAAGTTAAAAAGGAAAGAAGGAATGAGAAAGGCAGAAGTGTGGGAGAGGAAGGGAGGGAGGGTGGAAGGAAGGAAAAAAGAAAGGGTAAAGAAAAAAGGAAAAGAAGGGGAAGAAAGGAAGACAGACAAGAGGAAGAGAAATAGGGTGGGAAGAAGGAGAAAGGCAGAAGTGAGGGGAAAAGATGGAAGAAGTTAAGAAGGAAAGAAAGACAGAAGGAGAAAGGCAGACGTTTGGGGGAGGAAGGAAAAAAGGAAGGAAGGAGTGAGAAAGAAGCAAAAAGAGAGAAAGGAAAGAAAAAGGAAGAAAGAAAGAAGGGAGGGAGGAGGGAAGGAAAAAAGAAAGAAAGAGGAAAGAAGAAAGGGGAAGAAGGGGAAGAAAGGAAGACAGACAAAGGGAAGAGAAAAGTGTGGAGAGAAAGAGAAAGGCAGAAATGAGGGGGAAAGATGAAAGAAGGAAGAAGTTAAGAAGAAAAGAAGGAAAGAGAAAGGCAGACTATGGGGGAGGAAGGAAGGAAGGAGTGAGAAAGAGAGGAGAGAAAATGAGAAAAGAAAAAAGAAGAAGTGAGAAAAGAAAAAAGAAGAAGTGAGGAAGGAAGGAAGGAAGGAAGGAAGGAAGGAAGGAAGGAAGGAAGGAAGGAAGGAAGACCACAAGTGCCTCACAGCATTGTCATCTAACACTAATTGCGTTGTCTGGGCACATTGAGTAGAGATTTCATTTCACACATCACAAACTAGCAGCAAACCGTTGTCATAGTCATATTTCATACCGAGCTCTTCTCCAGTCTAATCTTCCCATCTTAGTTTCACAGTCCACTACTCTGAAACAAAACTCACTTAAATCTTAATGGAAAAAAGGGCCAAATTAAAACGAATCCAAAGAGGAAATTCTTCCCCTCTCCATGGCCGGTGCCAGAGTTTTTCAGAATGGACCAAAGTTGCCATCACCTCTGGGAAAAAGATTGTGTCATCCTGACATTCAGCATGTTTTGAAATCAACGTTAGCCTCTCTTGCAACTACAATCTTAATTGTAGTTTCAAACTATAATTGTCAGGCAATATAAGGATTCTTAACAGAATAGCAGAGTTGGAAGGGACCTTGGAGGCCTTCTGGTCCAACCTTCTGCTCAAGCAGGAGACCCTATACTATTTCTGACAAATGGTTGCCCAACCTCTTCTTAAAAACCTCCAGTGTTGGAGCATTCACAACTTCTGGAGACAAGCTGCCCCACTGGTTAATTACTCTGAGAGTCAGAAAATCTCTCCTTAGTTCTAGGTTGCTTCTCTCCTTGATGAGTTTCCATCCATTGCTTCTTGTCCTGTCTTCAGAGGCTTTGGAGAATAGCTTGACCCTTTCTTCTTTCGGTCAGTCCCTTAAATATCCTGTCCACCTGTAGTCTTCTGTTCATTAAACTTGTTGCTGTTAGTTGCGAAGTCGTGTCCGACCCATCGCGACCCCATGGACAACGTTCCTCCAGGCCTTCCTGTCCTCTACCATCCCCCTGAGTCCATTTAAGCTCACGCCTACTGCTTCAGTGACTCCATCCAGCCACCTCATTCTCTGCAGTCCCCTTCTTCTTTTGCCCTCAATCTTTCCCAGAATTAGGCTCTTCTCCAGTGAGTCCTTCCTTCTCTTTAGGTGTTCAAAGTATTTACGTTTTCTAGTTCATTAAACTAGACATACCCAATTCTTGCAACTATTCTTCATATGTTTTAGCTTCCAGTCCCTGACAGTGAGAAAAATAAACAGTGGAACAGCTTGGCTCCAGAAGTTGGTGGATGCTCCATCACTTTTCAAGAAGATGTCGGACAACCATTTGGTCTCCTTCCCGAGCAGAGGTTTGGGCTTAGCGAGAAGACCTTCAAGGTCCCTTCCAACTCTGTTCATCTGAGAACATGCTAAGCTTAGTTTATTGTTACTTTCATTTAGGAGGCTGGTTTGGTTTATGTAAAGCCAACCATTTCCCCTAGCTTTTCTTTTTGATGTATGGTGTAGGGATTAATTCAGTAATGAGGTCAAGGGAGTTGTGTGGATCATGTAGCTCAGGGGTGTCCAAACTTGAGAACTTTAAGACTTGTGGACTTCAACTCCCAGAATTCTGGGAGTTGAAGTCCACAAGTCTTAAAGTTCCCAAGTTTGGACACCCCTGATGTAGCTAATATAAAATAACCGCTTAGACCTCTCGATCATTACCATGTAGAAATCTTCAAGATTTTGAACTTCTCTCCAATAACGCTATAAATAGGTCGAAGAACCGGAAACTGAAAGAAGCTTCTTCGATGTGAAATCTATACGACTTATCAAGTTATCCTAACCTTACCTTGCCATGAATTTGGCTCTTATTTAAGCCACGTTTTTTTTTAAAAAAAAAAATCTGCAATTTTCTTCCTGTCCTAGCAGGCATTGTATAGAGACAAATCTTTTTTCTTTTCTTTTCCAAATTAATGCTGGCAAGAAGAAAAGGAATATATGAGGACAAAGTTCACATCCCGCAAATACACACGAAAATCAATACAATCAATGCACCATTGACTAAAAAAGGAACACACTCCCTTTGTTATATCGTCTTTTTTTTATTAAATTGTTTAATAAATTTTACAATTATCACCCCTTCCCACTTCCCGCCCTCCCTCCCTCCGACCTCCCAGAGCAAAGTACAGGGTATAAACATTTAACAACCATACGCTAACGTAAGCTAACTAATTTTAACATGTTACTATTCTTGTGCTTTTTTAAAAAAATATATTTTTATTGTTTTTACATTTAAAACAATGCAATGCCGCGGAGTCGGGGTGATCATATATTCACATTATGTACAGCTGGTTTCAGCCATTAACAGTTATTCTACTTAATACATTGTCTGTCCTTCTGTTCGATCGCCATATATACATTTGTTCCAGTCTTGTCATCTTGTTTTATACCAATCATAAAATCTATTCCATACCTCAAAATATTCTGATTCCCCTTTATTTTTAAGTTCCAAAGTGAGCCTATCTGCTTCTGCACTTCGCTTCTCGGCCTTTTGGCTAAGATCAAGTGTAGTATCTGTTCTTATCAGTTTAATAACTATTCTTGTGCTTTAACTCCCCCTTTATTAAACTAACTTTGAATAAATTGTAATGTTCTTTATGCCTTCATTCATAAGCTAACTGAAATTTTTTAGTCCGGTATTTGTTTTGAATATAGTCAATCCATCTTCTCCAGTCCAGCTTGTACTTCTCATCCGAGTGGTCTTTCAAATATGCTGAAATTTTGGCGATCTCTGCTAAATTTGCTACTTTTAACGTCCATTCTTGGATGGTAGGCAACTCTTCCTTCTTCCAGTATTGCGCCACCAACAATCTTGCTGCCGTCGTTAGGTTCAAGATCAGATTAGTCTCTATGACAGTACAGTCTGGAACTATACCTAACAAGAACAACTGGGGTGTAAACTTTATCCTCTTTTTCAGCATATTTTGAATAACCCACCATATTTTTATCCAAAATGCTTTAACTTTTTTACAAGTCCACCAAATATGGTAGTACGTGGCATTAGCACAATCACATCTCCAACATTTAGATTGTAAATTCAGATACATACAGGTTGGCCTTTTTGGATCTAAATGCCATCTGTACAACATCTTGCCTTTGTTATATCGTCTTGTTAAGGCCTTTTATGGATGAACAGAATGTATGATGGTCTGGATTACCACATCCAGTTTTGGTCGTCACGATGTAAAAAAAAAGATGTGGAGAGTCTAGAAAGAGTGCAGAGAAGAGCAACAAAGATGATTAGGGGACTGGAGGCTAAAACATATACAGAGTGGTTGCTGGAATTGGGTTTGCAGGGGTGGGATTCAGCCGGTTTGGACAGGTTCGGGCAAACTGGGTTAATTTTAATCTGGGTTGCTGAACCAGTAGTTCTGATGAAAGGCTCGACTGCCCCACCCTACCTCGCCCCTCCCAGGAGTCTCCATATGGCCCACTTTGTTTTTGTTTTTTTGGGAAAAATATTTTTAAACAAACAAACATGAACAAACATAAAAACCATCCTCCAGTTACATACAGTGTGTCGATTGGTTACCAAACCTTTATACTTCCTCACCATAGTCCTCGCTTACAATTTATATAGAATCTCATATTATCAATCTAATATATAGGTATACAATTATTATCGTTATTAAACATTTATTTGACTATAACTATTATTACTTCCTTTCACGTAAAATATTGGAAATTTAGAATAAATTTATATTGTGGCATTTCATTACATCATCCTAAATCCATCCAGTAACATTACATCTTTATATTGTTTTTCTGTATAAAATTGTTTATCTTTGGTTACAAAGCTTTTTTGCATCCTCTCCATAATCCTCACTATATAAAACTTCATATTATCAATCGTGTGTGTGTGTTTGTGTGTGTGTGTGTGTATATGTCTAGCTGATGAGAGCTAAATAGCTTGAAATAGATCTATACTAGTCTCCCTTTATTTATTTATCAGCACAAATACAACATATCAGCTAGCCATACCCTTACTGGGATTTGAACCTGGGACGTGTTACATATTAGGCAGATTTGTTAGCCACTACACCACAGGCTCTCCTCCTTTTATCAGCTAAGCCAGGGAAATAGGTATGTGTTTGTGTTACAACCCCTGGTATGCCCAAATATGGGAGGTAGCTCACTCCTCCCTTTTTCTGTCCTTCGGCTAATCACAGAAAACTATCCAGGCAGAAACCCATATTTTTATTTTTAATGTTGCCTTTTTATATTTGTGTTGTATTTGTGCTGATAAATAAATAAAGGGAGACTAGTATGGATCCATTTCAAGCTATTTAGCTCTCATCAGCTAGCCATACCTTTACTGGGATTACTGGGTGTAGTGGCTAACAAATCTGCCTAATATGTAATACATCCCAGGTTGAAATCCCAGTAAGGGTATGGCTAGCTGATGAGAGCTAAATAGCTTGAAATGGATCCATACTAGTCTCCCTTTATTTATATATCAGCACAAATACTATATATATATATATATATATATATATATATATATATATATATATATATATATATATATATATATATATATATATATATATATATATATATATATATATATATATATATATATATATATATATATATATATATATATATATATATATATATATATATGATAGATAGATAGATAGATAGATAGATGATAGATATAGATGATATAGATATAGATATAGATAGATAGATAGATAGATAGATAGATGATAGATAGATGATAGATAGATAGATAGATAGATAGATAGATAGATAGATAGATAGATATAGATAATATAGATATAGATATAGGTATAGGTATAGGTATAGGTATAGGTATAGGTATAGGTATAGATATAGATAGATAGATAGATAGATAGATAGATAGATAGATAGATAGATAGATAGATAGATATAGATGATATAGATATAGATATAGATAGATAGATAGATAGATAGATAGATAGATAGATAGATGATAGATAGATAGATAGATAGATAGATACATAGATATAGATGATATAGATATAGATAGATAGATAGATAGATAGATAGATAGATAGATAGATAGATAGATAGATATAGATGATATAGATATAGATATAGATATAGATAGATAGATAGATAGATAGATAGATAGATAGATAGATAGATAGATAGATATAGATGATATAGATATAGATATAGATAGATAGATAGATAGATAGATAGATAGATAGATAGATAGATGATAGATAGATAGATAGATAGATAGATAGATAGATAGATAGATATAGATGATATAGATATAGATATAGATATAGATATAGATATAGATATAGATATAGATATAGATATAGATATAGATATAGATATAGATATAGATATAGATATAGATATAGATATAGATATAGATAGATAGATAGATAGATAGATAGATAGATAGATAGATAGATAGATAGATAGATAGAGATGATATATAGATATAGATATAGATATAGATAGATATAGATAGATAGATAGATAGATAGATAGATAGATAGATAGATAGATAGATAGATGATAGATAGATAGAGATGATATAGATATAGATATAGAGATAGATAGATAGATAGATAGATAGATAGATAGATAGATAGATAGATAGATAGATAGATAGATAGATATAGATGATATAGATATAGATAGATAGATAGATAGATAGATAGATAGATAGATAGATAGATAGATAGATAGATAGATGATAGATAGATAGATAGATAGATAGATAGATATAGATGATATAGATATAGATATAGATAGATAGATAGATAGATAGATAGATAGATAGATAGATAGATATAGATGATATAGATATAGATATAGATATAGATATAGATATAGATATAGATATAGATAGATAGATAGATAGATAGATAGATAGATAGATAGATATAGATGATATAGATATAGATGATATAGATATAGATATAGATATAGATATAGATATAGATATAGATATAGATATAGATATAGATATAGATAGATAGATAGATAGATAGATAGATAGATAGATAGATAGATAGTCCGGAGCCAGGGAGAGGCTTTTTTTGCCCTCCCGGAGAGTCAAGGAAAGCCTCCAGAGCCCGGGGAGGGTGAAACACACACACACACACACACACACACACACACACACACGGTGCACGAAGACAACTAGGCCATGCCCCCGTGGCCACACCCACCCAGCAACCAGGCAGACGACAACCGGTTGCTAACATTTTTCAATCCCAACCCTGTGGGTATGACTAGTTTGATGAAAAGAGTGACTAAGGGTAGCAGTGTTCCAATATCTAAAGTGCTGCACCATAGAGAGTATTTTAACTTACTGCGCCTGTGTTTTGTTTGCCAATTGTACGGTGGCAGATAGGACAGCGCTCCAGAGGGTCAACGTCATTGCCCAAAGGATCATGGGTTGCCCTCTCCCCTCTTTGGAAGAGCTTTATAGCTCCCGCTGCCTTAAGGAAGTTCAAAACTTTCTTAAAGATCCATCTCATCCTGAGCTCCTTTTTTTTTTTGAACTATTACCATCTGGCAGCCGGTACAGGACAATAAAAACAAGGACAAATAGGCTGAAAAACAGCTTCTGTGCCAGAACAGTAACTCTGTTGAATTCTACTGTATAGTGCAATATTAATGCAATATCAGGGGTTTTCAATTCAATTGTATAGAATATAAAAGATGTGTGTTTTATTTTAAGTATAATTATATACACGGATGGTGGCATTTAATTTCACTGTACGAGGTGCAATGACAATGAATTAAACTAACTAAGGCCGGACAAGAAGCAAGGGATAGAAACTAATCAAGGAGCGAAACAACTTAGAACTAAGGAGAAATCTGATAGAACTATTAATCAGTGGAACAACTTGCCTCCAGAAGTTGTGGGTGCGGCATCACTGGAAGATTTTAAGAAGAGATTTGTTAGAAATTGTATAGGGCTTCCTGCCTGAGCATGTTGGACTAGAAGACTTCCAAGGTCCCTTCCAACTGTGGGGTGTGTGTGTATGAGAGAGAGGGGGGGAGAGGGAGAGGGAGAGGGAGAGGGAGAGGGAGAGGGAGAGGGAGAGGGAGAGAGAGAGAGAGAGAGAGAGGGAGAGGGAGAGAGAGAGAGAGAGATATTTTAATTAAAATGTTGTTGTCGGGACTGTATGACCCAGAGTTGTCTTCTAAACATTGACTTTGGTCCAATGTTGAGAACAGCATCAGCCAAGTGTCTAAGGAAATTCTCAGTCTTCTAGGTTATGGTTGTCCCAAAGATGGTTTTTCAAGAGGCAATTGGACTTACTGGTTTTTCTTTTAAGATGTTTTGAATTCTCATCCAAGAAAGCTCATCAACTCTGACTGGATGGCTGGGAAGAAAGAGGGGGGAGGGGAGGGAGAGAGGAAAGGAGAGAGAGGGAGGGAGGGGGAGGGAGAGAGAAAGAGAGAGATGAGATGATAAATAGATATTGAATAGCAGACTAACAAAGTTGGAAGGGACCTTGGAGAACTTGTAATCCAACCTCCTATAACATTTCAGACAAATGGCTGTCCAATCTCTTTTTAAAAACCTCCAGTGATGGACCATCCACATTTTCTGGAGGCAAGTTGTTCCACTGATTAATTGTTCTCACTGTCAGGAAATTCCTCCTCAGTTCTAAGTTGCTTCTCTCCTTGATTAGTTTCCACCCATTGCTTCTTGTCCTACCCTCAGGTGCCTTGGAGAATAGCTAGACTCCCTCTTCTTTGGGGCAACCCCTGAGATATTGGAAGACTGCTATCATGTCTCCCCTGGTCCTTCTTTTCATTAAACTAGACATCCCCAGTTCCTGCAAATGTTCTTCATATGTTTCAGCCTCCAGTCCTCTAATCCTCTTGGTTGCTCTTCTCTGCACTCTCTCTAGAGGGTCAACATTATTATTATTTTTATTGTGGCAACTAAAACTAGATGCAATTGTACAAGTTGTGGTTTTGCCAAAGCAACACAAAATGGTATTAACCCTTCCCAAGATAAAGTTTGCACATGTGTGCAAGCATGCTTGTGTGTGTGTGTGTGTGTGTGTGTGTGTGTGTGTGTGTGTGTGTGTGTTTGTGTCCACTCTCTGGTTTGTCGGTGATGACAAAAGATTCAGCGGGATAGGTGGCAAAGGACACCCCTGCCAATTAATTTCTGGGAAGGAAAAAAAAAAGGAAGCGGACCCTGTCAGCTGGCCGTGTTGATGGCCGAGTGTAACTTCTCCGATAGGCAGGAGGACTCAGCCAGAGATCTACCGAGAACAATTAAGGGCGAGCCGAGCTTCGTCGTGCTGTGTAGCTCCTTTGCTGGGCTTACCGCATACTTCGCAGGCGTCTCGTCCTGAAACAACAGGCGGCTTGCATCCTGCCCTCTTGAAAACAGCCTCTGATCTTCACATTCCTGGGTAGAGAAGCAACAGCAATTAATACATGAGTTGACTTACCCAGAGGATCCCAGTACTGTCACGGCCTCGGCCACCAGTTCTCTTTGATCCCAGGGAAAGCTAATTGGTGGAATGATGCCTGCACTGATTTGGAAGGCGGCACACACCTGGTTCGAAAGCGGGATGTCAGAGACCAAAGAGGAAATAATTGTCATTTTCATCAAGCAACATCTTAATTAAGGCTTTTCAGAGCGCTGGCCCGGTTCTCCTTTCCCACCTCCTTCATTCTTTCCTTTTCATGCTCCCCGCTGTGACCTTTGTATATCAAAGAGAAACTGGCTTTTGGGGGAGGGGAGGGGTTGAAAAAAGAGAAAGAGAGAGAGAAGTATCCAGAAATATCAGGATGTGTAGAAAGCAATGACTGGATGGTTAAATTGAGGCTTGTAAGCCTTGAGATGAACCTGAGAAGAAGTAAAATGGATGAAAATGCAGAGTATGAGAGAGCAGCATACTTATTAATAGATTAAGAGAGTTGGAAGAGACCTAATACTGTAGGTCATCTAGTCCAACCCCCTGCTCAAGCAGGAAACCCTATACCATTTTTGATAAATGACAATCCTATCTCTTCTTGAAAGTCTCCAGGGATGAAGCTCCCACAACTTCCGAAGGCAACTTCTGTTCCATGGGTTGATTGTTCTCACTGTCAGAAAAAAGTTATCCTTATTTCCAGGTTGAATCTCTCCTTGTCCAGTTTCCATCCATTCTTCCTTCTCTGGCCTTCAGGTGCTTTGGAGAATAGCTTGACCCCCTCCTCTCTGTGGCAGCCTCTCAAATATTGGAAGACTGCTATCATGTCTCCCTTAGTCCTTCTCTTCCCTAGACTAGCCATGCCCAGTTCCTGCAACCATCCACTGTATGTTTTAGCCTCCAGTCCCCTCATCATCCATGTTCCTCTTCTCTGCACTCTTTCCAGAGTTTCCACATCTTTTTCTGTAGTGTGGTGACCAAAACTGGATGCAGTATTCTAGGTGTGGTCTTACTAGGGCCTTATAGTACCTCGCTTGATCTTGATTGTATCCCTCTGTTAATGCAATTTAGGATTGCATTGGCTTTTTTGGCTGCCGCTGCACACTGTTGGCTCATATTTAACTGGTTGTCCATTAAGACTCCAAGTTCCCTCTCACAGTCACGACTATTAAGCCTGGTTTCACCCAGTTTATATGTGTACAGTTCAGTTCCATTCAGTTCAACCACCTAATAGCTTGATGCACATCTAATAGATTCATTTTACTTTCGGAAATTAATATGGAATTACAGTGGGATGATTCTGTCCATTCAGGTATAACTGAGGTCTAGAAGACAACGGCTTCTAATGTTTACCTCTTGTTAGGATCAACATACAGCCCTTGTTGGCACGAGGGTTTTAAAAATTCATTCATTCATGCCCTGGTTATCTCATGTTTAGACTACTGCAATGCACTCTACACGGGGCTGACCTTGAAGAGTATTTGAAAGCCACAGCTGGCACAGAGGCTGGCCCATGTAACACCGCTATTGCACATTGCTGATTTGCTTCAGGGATCAATTCAAGGTGTGGGTGACTGCTTTTAAAGGAATGCATGGATTCAGGTTACCTAGGGAACTCTCTCATCTCAAGGAGGCTGGTGCACCTGACTCACTCTAGCAGAAGAAGTACATTCAGTGCCCCATCAGCCAAGGAATTTCAGCTGGCAGCACCTAGAAGGAGAGACTTCTTTTGCTGTGGCAGCCACCCTTCACCCACCTTCTTGGCCTGAAGATCTGGCACTGCCAATTGGCTTGGGGCAGTTCCAATGGGGGCATCCTCTTATGGAGGTGGTTAGTGGATTAGGAGAAGAGTCCCAATTCCACTCTGTTTGTTTAATGGTCTCTTTTTACCTAATTGCTTGTTGATTCGGATGCTTTAATTTCTTTTCCCGGATGTATTAAACCATTTTCATGGTTTTATATTGTGCATTTATCAAGTTATAAGCTACCCTGAGTTGCTTGAAGAGTGAGATGGGTGGCATAGAAATGAGATAGATAGATAGATAGATATAGAGGTAGATAGATATAATAGATAGATAGATAGATAGATGGATGGATGGATGGATGGATGGAAGGATGGATGGATGGATGGATGGATGTAGACAGACAGACAGACAGACAGACAGACAGACAATGATAGAGATAGGTGATAGATAGATAGATAGATGATAGATAGATAGATAGATAGATAGATAGATAGATAGATAGATAGATAGATAGATGGATGGATGTAGATAGACAAACAGAGAGATAATGATAGTTAGATAGATGATAGATAGAAGAGATAGATAGATATGGATAGATAGATATGGATAGATAGATAGATAGATAGATAGATAGATAGATAGATAGATAGATAGATAGATAGATAGATAGATGTAGATAGACAGAGATAATGATAGATAGGTGATAAATAGAAGATAGATAGATAGATAGATAGATAGATAGATAGATAGATAGATAGATAGATAGATAGATGGATGTAGATAGAGAAACAGAGAGATAATGATAGTTAGATAGATGATAGATAGAAGAGATAGATAGATATGGA
Source organism: Natrix helvetica (assembly GCF_964273705.1). Taxonomy (NCBI): domain Eukaryota; kingdom Metazoa; phylum Chordata; class Lepidosauria; order Squamata; family Natricidae; genus Natrix; species Natrix helvetica. The sequence continues at coordinate 6,017,560 of NC_138550.1, read as the reverse complement.
TAGATAGATAGATAGATAGATAGATAGATAGATAGATGATAGATAGATAGATAGATAGATAGATAGATAGATAGATAGATAGATAGATGGATAGATGATAGATAGATATAGATAGACAGAGAGACAATGATAATGATAGTTAGATAGATGATAGAAGATAGATAGGTATAGATAGGTATAGATAGGTAGACAGACAGACAAGAGAGAGACAGACAGGCAGGCAGACAGACAGAAGTGGGAGGGGAGGGAGATTGAAACAGACAGATAGACAAAAAGGCAAAATAACCGTGTGTGTGTGTGTGTGTGTGTGTGTTCAGAAAATTCAAGCTCAGAAAAAACCAAAGATTCCCAATCCTCCCCCTCCCCCTCCTCCTCCCCCATTCCCTTCTAGCACTGATGATGTTACCTACTTGGGTAATGAAACATCTGCAGTAAACACAACCAAGCTCAGAGAGCACCAAGGATCTCACAGTTCAACCCTAAGCTTCAACTATTCACTACTCTTAGTACTGTGTGGTGTCTTAAAGAGCCTCGGGGGTGCAGTGGTTAGAGTGCTGCACTGCAGGCCACTCCTGCTGACTATCTGCTCCCTGCAATTTGGCAGTTCAAATCCCACCAGGCTCCAGGTTGACTCAGCCTTCCATCCTTGCAAGGTGGGTAAAATGAGGACCCAGATTGTTGGGGGCAAGAGAGGCTGACTCTGTAAACCACTTGGAGAGGACTGCAAAGCACCGTGAAGCGGTATATAAGTCTAAGGTCTATTGCCATTGCTAAAGGCAAAGTCAGGTGTTCATTTCAAGAACTACTGCTATTGCTAAGATAGTTCTTGGAACGAAGATACTGAAACCCTGAACAAGGCCAGTCTGCTATGTAAAGGAGAAAAGAAAAACTCAGGAACTTTATTTATTTTTTTCATTTTTAAAGTCAGTTCCTCCTTGACCCCTGAAAAAGCCAGATTTTGTTCCTGCTAATGCTTCTTTAATCATGGATTGGTTATCTACTTTTCTCCTGATCCCGTCCCGATGAATGAGACGTCACCATTTCTGTAGGTAATTGGTTCCATTCTCCAACAGCTCTTCTTCTTATGAAGTTTAATTGGAGTCTTGCCTTTCTTTACCTCGAATGCATGATTGGGTGTCTGGCCTTTGGGAATAACGGAATAGAGTTTTTGACCCGATCGTGGTGAAAAGATCTTGACCACGGACTTGACCTTCAAATATCAGATGGCTTGCGCTGGAGAAGAGGGAGCAAATCTATCCATTGTTACAAAGCAGAAGGTTACAATTAATGAGTGGAAATCATAAGGCAGGGATTTCTAACCTTTTTGTCATCCTGCCCGCACCCATAATGCAATGCGTGCCTGACACACACACACACACACACGCATGTCCCACTCCCTTGTGCATGTGTGCATGACTTCCCCGTGTGCGTCCTGCTCCCCACACACGCGCACCAGAGGTGGGTTCCAACTGGTTCGGCCCGGTTCGGTGGAACCGGTAGCGGTTTTCCATCCTGGGTCGCCGGAACCAGCAGTGACCCAGGCTTGCCATGCCTCCGAACCAGGTCCCCATGCACCAAACTGGCAGTAATGCCAGCAGGAACCTACCTCTGATGCGTGCGCGACCCCCCCTCCCCCGCCCCTTTTTGGCTTCCAGGTTGGTGCAGGAGGCTTTCAGGCTCCCAGGTTGGAGAGGTGGCATTCAGCAGGTTCTAACCAGTTTTGGAGAACTTGTAGCGAAAATTTTGAGTAGTTCGGAGACCGATAAATACCACCTCTGACTGGCCCCGCCCCATCTATTCTCTGTCTCCCGAGTCCCAGCTGATAGGGAGGAAATGAGGATTTTGCAGTATCCTTCCCCTGTAGTGAGGAGGGAATGGAGATTTTACAGTATCCTTCCCCTGCCATGCCCACCAAGCCATGCCACGCCCACCAAGCCATGCCACGCCCACCAAGCCATGCCACGCCCACCAAGCCATGCCATACCCACCAAGCCATGCCACACCCACCAAGCCATGCCACGCCCACCAGGCCATGACATGCCCACCAAGCCATACCATGCCGACCAAGCCATGCCACGCCCACCAGGCCATGCCACGCCCACCAAGCCATGCCATGCCCACCAAGCCATGCCACACCCACCAAGCCATGCCATGCCCACCAAGCCATGCCACACCCACCAGGCCATGCCACGCCCACCAAGCCATGCCATGCCCACCAAGCCATGCCAAGCCCACCAAGCCATGCCACGCCCACCAAGCCATGCCACGCCCACCAAGCCATGCCACGCCCACCAAGCCATGCCACGCCCACCAAGCCATACCATGCCGACCAAGCCATGCCACGCCCACCAGGCCATGCCACGCCCACCAAGCCATGCCATGCCCACCAAGCCATGCCACGCCCACCAAGCCATGCCATGCCCACCAAGCCATACCACGCCCACCAAGCCATGCCACGCCCACCAAGCCATACCACGCCCACCAAGCCATGCCACACCCACCAGGCCATGCCACGCCCACCAAGCCATGCCATGCCCACCAAGCCATGCCACGCCCACCAAGCCATGCCACGCCCACCAAGCCATACCACGCCCACCAAGCCATGCCACACCCACCAGACCATGCCACACCCACCAAGCCATGCCACGCCCACCAAGCCATGCCACGCCCACCAAGCCATGCCACGCCCACCAAGCCATGCCACGCCCACCAGGCCATGCCACGCCCACCAAGCCATGCCACGCCCACCAGGCCATGCCACACCCACCAGGCCATGCCATGCCCACCAGGCCATGCCACACCCACCAAGCCACGCCCACAGAAGTAAAACATTTTGAATCCCACCATTGAAACATGGGGCCTCCACATGGCTCATTTTTGGCTGGCAGAGTGCTGCTGGAGGCCAGGGAGGGCAAAAACGAGGCCGCACGCCCAGGGGTGGTTTGCTGCGGGCATTACTGCTGGTTCGGTGCGCACGCACAGGCATTTGTCCATAAATAGGTCTGTTAATGCGCAAACGTTAAAAAATGAGGCAAAAATTAAATTTGTTCAATGTAAATAGTTGTGCGCATGCACAGAACCGAAAATAAAAATGGCGGCGCCATAGGAGAACCCGTTTGGGGGCGTGGCAGGCCTGGGTCACTACCGGTTTCAGCGACCCAGTCCGCCAAACCACTACCAGTTTGGCTGAACTGGTCCGAACTGGTAGGAACCCACCACTGTGCACGCCCTGTTTTGGCCAGCAGGGTGCTGCAGGAGGTGTCTGTCCCATCTCCACCCCACTCCTGCCAGCCCGCGGAGGAGAACTACAATGCTGGTCTATCCCTCAAAGAAATCTAGTTTGACACCCCGGCTCTAAATGAAAGGTTGTTAAGTCAAGAAGTACGTGTGCCATCCTCATACTCGGAAGCTATCACCAAGATGACTGCCTTTCAGTTGCTATCTGAATGGGATTTTTTTTCCAGGGTTTTCGTTTGGGAGCATGGCGTGTGATTTGTCATATTTCAAGGACCTGGATGGTAACAAGTGGTGATGAGAGAATCATGGTAATAAATCTAAGGCAGGCATTTGAGTTGTCAGCTCTTTGCTGAAATACCAATTAGGGACCGAGTGGTGCACTAGTTTTAGATGAGAATGTGCCAGAGGTAAGGCAGTGGCCTCTTAGCTCGACTAAATGCATTCTGTGCTTCCTGTTTCTCTTTGCAATTACAATTCCACCAGGACTTTGTCCAATGGGCATCTAAAGAGATGTGTTGAAAGAGAGTAGGAGGAACGGTGTTTTCCTAAGAAGGTCTGCACTTTCTTTCTCCTTCTCTTTTTCTTTCAGAATATAATCGCACAGTATCATTTATTTCTTTTTTTAAAAAATGAGAATTGTGTTAAATTTAATGAGGTTTGGATCTCGGGTAAGAAGCTAATGTTTCATTGGATCATTCAGCATACAGCGGGGATGGAGGGCATGTCAAAAATTCGGAACTGACTCTGCTGTCCTATCTCTCTCTCTCTCTCTCCCTCTCTCTCTCCTTTTTCATCTATCTATCTATTTTTCTATCTATCTATCTGTCTGTCTGTCTGTCAGCTGTCAGCTGTCATTTATATCTATCATCTATCATCTATCAACTATCAACTATCATCTATCATCTATCATCTATCTATCTATCTATCTATCTATCATCTATATCTATCTATCTATCTATCTATCTATCTATCTATCTATCTATCTATCTATCTTTTTCTCTCTCTCACCTTTTTCATCTATCTATATCTATCTATCTATCTATCTTCTATCT